>NC_136492.1:45494490-45934490 GCF_053919585.1 Euprymna scolopes
ATATATATATATATATATATATATATATATATACACACACTCCTGGCAAATTAGGTACACCGAATTATTTGTAATTCCTCAAAGCAAATCGTCAGGCTAAGTAATGAGTAGATATATAAGAATTGAATGCATGTGATGAAAAATTCTATTACCGGATACATTTTTCTTTGTCTTACTTCACCCCAATTAAGGCATGTAGCCAATGACACGTAGGCAGCTACTGTGAGTTAGAGACGGTATCAATAGAGACATTCAAATTGGGAAGTTGTGCAATAAGATGTTTGTTCACATTGTTTAAATTTCTGTACATTAGGTATAGTTTGGAAAACAGTGAGGATGGAGGGATTTCCAAAGGCTAACAATTCAAGGAAAGAAGCTATTTGAGTATAAAGCTTTCTGATATCTGGTTTCCCCTTTTTGTTTAAAAAAGAATTCACATTTATCATCATTCATTAAAACTGAAATTGCATTCTCACATGCACTTGTTAAAAACTGACTACAATGATAGAAACATGATTTTATTATATTAAAAAATGTGTTTTCAATTTTCTGAAACAGTGTCTCGTGTAAATAATTGTGTCATTCAATTTTCTGCAATGAAAAGTTGTTTGTTATACGAAGAATAAAATGCAATCAGGTATGTGCAATAATAGATGAGATATTTAAAATAATGACGACTGCTTCTTTTTAAATCAGTAAAACAAGACTGCAATAATCACATTTTTCAGCAAAAATTGTGGGACAATTTATTGTTTCGATGACTGATTTTTTGTAGACAAAGTCCTAAGTTAACCTTGGACATTCTATGCCATTATTTTACCTTCCTTGTCAATCTGCTAAATGGTTCACCTCCTGCAATGAAATCGATAGATCAAATAAGTTTCTATTATTCTATAAGTGAATGATATTTGTTGAAAGATTCCGTAAGACAGGGTTTCAAGAAGATTTTAAGTCTATCTTACACAGACTTATGGCTCAAACAATAAACTAAATGGCTTCCATGTTAGGCTCAGGTTACATCAACCAAATTTCTTTATTATCATTACTATCTATACTTATTTAGCATTGCCCAGTTTGATAAATGTGGCCGGGTGGGATGCTGAGAAAAAATAATTCAAACTATATTCATGTTTTAAATAGGATTGTTAAATTTTGTTTTATTTTAAATATTATTAAATGTGTACTTATTAAAGTTACATATAGGCGAGAAAAACAAATACAAAATATATTGTCTGATATTTTTTATTGATATAGAGATGATGAACCGTTTCTTGGGTGTAGCGTTCAAATGCATATGAAAACAGCATGTATTCAACTTTATGTGATAAGTAGAGCTATGACAACAGCATATTGATTGGTTGAACCAGATCACATGTGAGGAGGGAGAGGCATTTTGAAACAGTCAGCTATTAGAATAAGCAGTTGATGTTTAGCAAGTGTACATTACAAAAGCACATATGGGCATTTGTACTCAGGGTTGCCTTAATAAAAGAAATCTAAATTGAAAGTTCTGGAGATTCTATGATACAACTAACCACCCCAGTCAGAGGGGCAGCTTTTAACTACAAACAAAGAAACAAAAAAATTGATCCAGTCCACCGCGTCATGTATAAATGCTATATAAAAACTTTGATGGCATTAACAAGAGAAAAAAACATAAGATTCTAATTACTCTTCTAAAGTGAAGGTTATATTTTCAGTTTAGTTTGTCACTGTTTGTTAGTGTACAGTCCAGCATCCTTATAGCCTGATCAATTATCATCAAACCTAGTTAAAATATCAGTCATACTCTAACTGGAAACTGATTTATGGAGATTCATTACTTGTCTCATATTGTAGTCAATGAAGTCCCTTATCTTATATGTCCTTTACCTTGAAAAGTTATGTCAAGGTTAGTGTTGCAATATTTTTGATATAATGAGAGGATATGATTACCGAAATTGGAAGATTCTACTCATAGTTACTGAAGATAGAAACTGATCCAATCAAATAGATCCACGTTCTGCTTGCAACCAATCAGAAATCGGAATTGCCCCATAAAAATATTGGATATTTTAGAATTCCAGTACATAATTTTTCGTGTCCATATGAGAAAGATCTTTGCTCTTTTCCTGCAAAATCTTAGAGTTCAGATTAGCTACCTGTTGGAAACACTTTTGAAATTAAACATAGTTTTCAATTCAATAGTTAGAACTTTGAACAATATTCGATTTTTCAGTTTTCGATTTTTCAAAATTTGATGTATGGATGTGACAGTCTTTGATAACAGCAAACATCATGCACTATTTCATCAGATCAGATTTATGATCTTTTCCATGGCAAAGAATCGGAAATACTTGGTATAATATGGAGAAATATCGAGAATTAAGGCCCAGATAAGACTTTTACCTATCTTTACATTATCAGGCAGGGGTATGCTATCTGACAAATGGTTTATGTTCTTGTTGTTTCTATGACAAGCAAAAATGAAAACACTAGACAATCTTTTTGCTTATTAATTTTATTCTTGCACAGGAAAAATATCAAATGAAATGATATGTAATATTTCAAAGAGTTGTAATGTATGAGCTTACCACAAAGCCTTGCCTATAATTCCAAGACCACAAACAATGTAACTACAAAATCTTCAAGCAATTCTAGTTTGGAAATCCTTTCAGAAATGGACTTGTGGACCAATTCCAAACACAATTTCCTGTAAAGTATTTGCTAATTTCCTCCAATATTTTTTCTTTACCAGACAATTAAGTTATGAAAGAAAAGTAAGAAACAAAACTTTGATAAATAGCTTGAGAAGAATAACTGCAGGGCAAATTTGGAGAGAAGCTCTTTGCAATATAAATTTTCTTTTTCTTTTCAAGATATTTTGTTTGAGTAATTTTATATACCAGAGAGTTCTTTATAGCAAGTAATACATTTTTTATGATTATTATATTTCTATCTTCAAATTTGGTCAGTTTTTTTTTTCATAGTTTTAACATTCATGATTTTGGATATTTTTCATTATTATTTTAACAGCTTCATCTGGATTCCACGTATGGACCACATCTTGCTTGCAAATTTTTAATAATGTCCTCATCTCACTGGAATGCATTGATGAGTATAAGCAGTGTGAAATAATTAAAATTACAATTCATTAATTCTAAAAGCTATCTTCTACGGAGTTATGGGTTGCTTCATAAGTTACTATGAACTTTCATTACCACCTGTCTGTTTCTATTTTGTCTTGCCAACTTTATTTTTTCACTTCTGTTTACCTAAAACAAGGTTTATTGTCACTGAAACGTGAGGGGCTACTGTGATAGGGACCAGATTTGCAAGCAGCAACAATATGGCGAGTACAAAGTGGGCTTTGACAACCTTCTCTTATTTTGTTATATTTTGTTCCATGAGCGATGTTTCTGACAAAATGGGAACAATTGCTGTTTTCTGGGTGAGAATATACTCATTAAACGTTTATCATTAGCTCGTTTTTAACCTTGAAGTGGATGGTATTTTTTTAGCTCCTTATGTCAAGTAGTTCCATATCTTTTCTGGAACGATTTCCATTGAAAATAAAAACAGAATAAAAAGGTAAGTTGGATAATAAGATGTTTGTTTACATTACATTTACATTTAAATTTCTGTATGTTGGTACGGTTGAGAAAGGAAGGAATTCCAAATGCAAGCTTTCTAAGGAAATAAGCAATTAGAGCAGAAAAAATGGCAGCATATAAAGACCTATTCAGAAAAGGAGTGTGATGTTGTGCTTCTACTCGTCACATAGATCAGGGGTATTTATGTTTAGAGGCTACTAGTAAGTTAAATGGAGCACATTTTGTGGAAATACTTGTAAAAAAAAGCACAGGGAAGCAACACTGCGATGATACAACAGGGGCTGGAGACTGGTAGACAGTGCCTTAACTATTTAAATATGTTTCACTCACTAAATACACCATTGTCTTGTTCGACTAATCACTGCTTTGAATTTCTCAGCGCCTTGTACTATCTAACAATGGCACATTAACCTTTGTTTTAGGCTATAGTCTTTTCTCTCCTGAGTGAAATATGTGATAAAAGTATCCTCATCGATTTCTGATCGGCAGAATATTTGCTGTAAATCTTAAGTTGAATCACAATTTGTTTTCAACTTAGCCTTAAGCGGATTTATTTTATCTCAATTAAATTAAATTCAGTGTTAAATTACAGTTGCAATTATTGTAATTAAAAACAATTATGTTTTTTCCTTATCAGGATAATTTTCTCTGTCGGATATGTTGTAATTACGCAAATCTTGATATGTTAAATAAATCTTACTATTGCTATGAGGTAAGTGCTACGTATAGAAATTGGTATTGTAAAGGGAATTTGGCATTGTTTGTTATTTAGAAAGATTCACTGTTGACTACCAGCTCTTTGTAAGGTAAAATGAAAGGGTTTCTACAACCTTGTATTAACAAACAAAAAACAAACATATCTTTTTATTGTATCTTTAAAGATATCTTTTTTAGTCATTGCCTGGAATCAGATGAAGCCAGACAACATGGATTTCAACATCTGATCTGTTTGGCGTCTGAGAGTAAAGAAAGTAGATTCTTATTTTTCAGTTTTTGCTGTCAACACATGCACACTAGCTACGATAATTTGACATTCAAATTCATTTGATATTATGCTTTTAACGTGCATGTGTGTATTCTATTTTAAAGATTTATCTCATTTTAATTTTATCTTTAGTCAATTTCTAAAATTCGTCTAATGCATGCCAATATGCAAAACAGACGTTAAACAGGATAGGATGATGACCTTCAACTCTCTGGCAGAAGAGCTCTTTTTCCATGTATGCATCACTTAACAACGCCACAAACTTATACGGTAGTTAGTACAAAGTAAAAGAATGATAAACAAGGAGCAACCACCACAAAATAAACAAGCGATAATGGAATTAAATCCTCATCCTTATTAAAGAAGGATCACTGGTTTGCAAATGCTTGGAAATATCGACCTATGAAATAAGAGTTTGTCACTGAAACTACAAATAATGTCCTTATTTGTTTTACATGACGTCCATAGAAATTATCGATATCATTTTTATATTTTCATGCAGCTGATATTTCAATTAATTCCATGTTTCACACTGTTGTCCTCATCTTGGTTGTTATTTCCACAACGTTTTCACCAGCCTTCTTTAGATAGTCAGATTGTCATGGCCAATCAAAGTCTTGTAGAAAATGATCAACCAAGATAAGGGCAAGAGTCTGAAACGGTTTATTTACTAGTAAAATTCTGTGGATTTTGTTTGTATATTTGTTTGTCTCTGTGCACATTGAATGGCATCATCATTTTGCAATATCATCCATTAAGCACAGTAGAAAACTTCATTAAAGTATGAGAAACAAACAGAAAGTACAACTTTATATAGACGTGGATTCTCAATAAGCAAAAATATGTGACCGGGGGAGGGGAGTGTAGGATTTCCTCATGCCAATAAGGAATAATATTGAATCTCAGAAATATTGTCAAACACTAAGCAACGAATGCACATACATACATATATATATTTCCACAGTCAAACTACTTCGCAGCTCACACGAGCCATGAAAGTTAAGAAACCGGAAGTCCGGAAATTGCCTTTCATGGCTGGTAAGACCTATGATATTGTTTAACTGTGGAAATAATTATATCATCTCTTAGATTCTGAAAAAATATATATATATATATATATATATATATATATATATATATATATATATATATATATATATTCCATCACTCAGTCACTATCAAATATATAGTGCAAAGTTTTGTTGAAAATTCAAAGACTCACGTTTTCTTTTTTATAACCTTCTTTTATTTCCTGGATTTTTCCATTACAGCTGTTTCATTAATGAGTGGCAATTTTACGATTTATGTTTCCATAAAAATATCCTATCCCCACCAACTTCTTCAGATGTTTATCCATTAGATTTTTACAACAAATGGTATATTTTTAACATGCTGGACATCGTATTCGGGTAAAAAGATTTCCACAGCCATGCTTCCTCACTTCCTCCATATGAGAGAGATAGCTTATTTTTCTCCATCAGTGTGACTAGATGTAGCCATATGAATTCCATCACTCAGTCACTATCAATCATGACAGTCTGAGCTACAACACCTGCTTCTATTGGTGGAAAACATGTATATCACTTTAAAACGATATTGATATGGATCCTAGGGGATTCATTCTTTTTAAGGAAAAATCTTGTTTTACAAGTAATTTAAAGATGTCTAATTATTTTTCTTCACTTGAAGTAATATTTTCATCTTCAAACCAACACTTTTTGTATCAACTTCTTTTGCTTTTGACCAAAGTGTTTTATGTATTTGGCAACCTATTCACTCATTAATAATGGGAATTTTCCTGGCTTTGTTCTTGAATCAGTTTATACAACAACAAAAATAGCAGTCGTCTTAACAACAAGAACAACAGCATTTCTTGTTCATAATTGCTTGAGTGATAGAATTTCATTGAATTATCTGTAAAAAAAAAAAAAGATCAATATCTTCACTATATTGTTTCTCATCATATTCTTGAAAATAGAACAATCAAGGAAATATATATTCTGCCAAGTCAAAAGAAAAAAGAACAAAGATATTTTTTCTGACCAAGAAGCAAAAACAAAATCTTACGAAATAAAACCTATCACCGTTGATTGATTGCTCGTATATTTTTTGTATTGTAAGTATAACAATTGAGGTTAATAAATATGTCCTGAATTCTTGTTTCACGGAATTCTATACACACTCGCTAGAATGTTGAGACATACGGAATATATGGATATGGATATTAATCTTATCACCTTTATATCTTTTATGACTTTCATTTTCTCTTCCCTCAAGGTTATTGTGGAAAAGCATGATATTATTTCAAATACTTCCACCAGCCCCTCTCCGTTTTATTTGTGTCTATCTAATGGATTATACAATTTTAATATTTACTTACATCAGTATTATTTTATATACACATTTTATGAAAAAATGATATTAATATATATCATAATAATATTAATAGGTTAATTATTATTATCATTAATAATAATAATAATAATAATAATAATAATAATAATAAACTAAGCCACTTGATGTCTGTAAGTATGTTACCACCATTCACACACATTTTTAAAAAGAGATCATTCAATTAGCAAAAAATATTAATTAGTGGTTAATTTTATGTTATTAAGGTAAAAAAATGCTAATTTTACCAATTTTAAAATGAATTGTTCCAAAATAAAAGTATGCCACCCCATCGTTTAGATGTGTATATTTTTAAAAAGTGACATTCGGTTTATTGCTTTGAAGAATATGTAGATGACACTTATTTTTACGGTAAAAAGGCAGAAATTATCATTTTAAAAAGAACAAAATAGTTACAATCTATAATATAAATCTCACCTGTTTGTTTAAATGTATGTATGTATATCTGCCTTAAACTTTCGACAGAAATCGGTATCATAAGCTCGACCCTTCGGACGACAAATATTAAAAAAATTGGCTAAAAACATTAATTCCTTCATCCTCAACTGGTCACTTTTCTACAAAGAGAGGTCGCTTTTTTCGCCGCTATTTTCGAAAGTCATCTCCTTTTTTCGATTCACTACCCAAACCTTCCCACTTCCGGTTTGGTGATGGACGCAACGACAAAAACGTCACGATTTTTTTTTTTTTCACATTCTTTTCCTCCTTCGCGGTACATGCTCGAGCCTGCCTGCCTTCCTACCACCACTTTTTTTTTTTTTTTGCTCAACACACACTTCCAAATACCCGGGCAACGCCGGGCACGCAGGCTAGTTTTAAATAAAGGTGAGATATGTTCATTTTCTTTATTAAAAAATATTTAGTTCACAATGACAATTATTTTATGAATAGTTATTTCTTTTTTATTTCTTAATAGTATTGATACACACATACATTTATTATTTCAAAAGGAATATTGATTATTAACAGTAAATTATACAGATTAATGCAGAAATCACCGTGGAATTTCCATAGGGTGCTGTTCGTTTTTAATAATGCTGCTATTTTTATCTCTGAATAAACGGTATGAATGATTTCCTTTCGGTTTATTTTGGTCATTTCTTTGTATTTCATATTGTCTTCAAGTTAATAAAGAATCTTCCCGGAGATTGTTATGCCATAAATACAGTTTTATCAATAATCTTATCAGTTTTTTTTTGGATATTACTAAGGCAATAAGAAAAATTACTTACTATTGACTATTTTTTTTATTATTGAAGAGTAAAAGATATATTGTTAATGGTTTCCATTTTTTTGAAAATAAGGACATATTGTATTTACTTGCTTCATAAATGTTATTTAAGTTGTTCATAGTTTCCAAAGGCAAATTGTCACGAGGGCTGGTTGCAATGTGAGAACAAGCTTAATGTGTTAGGTGCAGCAATTTTTAAACACAACAGCAGGAATGATCATAACAATCTCTATCGATAAGCATTTAGATATGGGTATATGTTTATATATTTGTATGTAAAGGATTAACTCCTTGACTAATTAAGATGAGTTTTAGAACACAGTTGCTATAGATTAAGAGGAGTAGTGTAGACTGTATATAGTTTCATGTGAAGATAACAAAGATGTGGCAGCCCTTTGTGAAAATTCAGATACCTTCGATTTTTGTGAAATATGTACAATGGGTATTAGACCTCAATTAATCAATCTATATAATTATAAAACTCAAATGACCTTGTAACAGGTGTTGTAACGCAACATTCAGTCTTGGTTGCACATGCGTACATAAACAAATAATCAATGTGACAATAAATCATATTGTTTTACAGTGTACGTTTTCAGCGTTCCAATTGTTTTTTTTTCCGCGTTTAAATTATCCAAATAAATAATTGTTAATACTTTCTGCATTTTTTTTACATCGTTCATTTCCGTATTATGTTTAAGTTATTGAACACAATTTGTCTTACAAATAAATCTACTTTAACCAGTTGACAACCATAAGTGCATTTTATAATGGCGATTAACCCACCGCCTTCATTTTTTTTAGATTTATTCTCCATTTTTTAATACACCTTTCTTAAAAAACATTCATACATTTTCTTCTACACTACCAACCCCGAAAATATGTTTGTTTTAAATTGCGTTACAAATAAATAATCAACACGACAATAAAACGTATTGTTTTGCTGTGTGCATTTTCAGCATCCCAATTGTTTTTTTTTTTTTTTTTTCACGTTTAAATAAAAAGATATATCAAAATATGAATTTATCTTTAAGTATTATGGTATCTGTTCAGAGCACATTTACCTATAAGTATGGCAAATCATTTATAATTCAATGGCTGTAAGTTTTTTTTTTTTTTTAAATAAACAATTATAAACAGAACGACTCATAGAAATCTATCTATATTCTTTTTTCATTTTAATATACTTTCATAGAAATGTTTCTGTTATGTCACAAAAAGCTATTTTCTTTACGTCACAAGTGTCACGCTCATACATTAATTTCCATAGCTAATATAGCATACTGACCCAACAGGTCACGGGTAATCTAGTATTTCATAAAATTCAGATTGTTTTGAGTATTTTAAAGGGGCTTTATTAGACATAGTACAGGCACAGCTTTCTATTTGAAATTTCAAATAATATAGAAACGCTAATCAATTTCTCATTCTACTATATAGGATGCTTCAAGCAACGCAGCTATAACATGATTCTACCTGCCAAAGGATTTGAATCATTTATTTTGCAACACATCGACCCAATAAGTCATTCTGTGTGGTAAATGATGAAGATAATACTTGGGAGGACAGCATCTTTCGCCTAAACAGAGGATACTACATTTTTATCTGAGGTTGAGAACAGGATAAAAATATAATTTCACTATGATTGAAAAGCTATGTGGCCAAGTATAGTGAAGGGCGTCCAGAAGGCACCCTTTTTCATTAGCTGCTACATGAAGATGTAGAAGAGAGAACCACACTATTTCCAGGATTACTCCACTTTCCTTTTATCATCTCCTTATTATGTTGAGTATTTAGCTAGCACGCATCAAGTGTTCTTTTTTAAAGTCTTTGGTATTATTCAACCGAGGGTTGAACCCTGATCATCGGGCCCATTTGTGAACACTCTTACCATTATGCCAAATGAGCCCGGAAAAGATGAAGTTCATTTTTAATCAGCTTGTGATTCAGGGTAATTAAAAAATATTTGTAAGTCAAAGATTGTGAGTTCAATCTTTTGTGAGCGTTAGCATTAACAATTTTTGTAATAGGCATCTGAAAGATCGAGCACATTTATTTTATTGAAATTAAAAAGGAAATAGTTTAGGAAGTTATTTCTGGAATAACATAAAAAACAATGAAAGATAAATATGAGATGATTGCGGCAATTGAACATATAAGTAATTTATACTGAACTAGATTTTTGTTTATACATTTGTACTAAGACACTTTGATCTCTTCTCAATTTTCGTCTAGAAAAGGTCAGATATCTGTGACATGAAGTGAGTACATACATCATCTCTGTCTGTATAAAGTTAGGTATGCATATCTATTTTTTTTATATATTTGTATGTACAGAATGTACTTATAAACTAATTAACCGATCATTATAAATTTGAAAACACATTTGCTAGGTGTAAGAGGGGAGCAAGTTTGGGCTATGTTCAGTTTAATTTAGTGGGGGAAATGTGAAAGCTTTTCGTGACAAATTAGATGGTGCCAATATATATGAAATTTCAACTATAGGCATCAGACATTAATTAATAAATATTCCATAAATTTCAGTTTCTTTGGTATATTTAAAAGGGTTTTTAGAGGCATAATATGGACATAAGCTTCATTTGAAAATTCAAATATATTAGATTTGCATTGAATTTGATCCATAGACATTTTTCACCGATTAAACAAGGTTTCCTGAATTCCAATTTCTTTTAAAGATGCCTTAAATTTTTAGACATTTTCTATTATCAAAATCATGCAATAGATTTTGATCAAATTTGAAGTAAGAATTCTAGATATAAGGATCAATATCATTATATGTTGATTTTTATCTATGTAAGTATGTAGTGTATGTATGTATCTATGTACAATGGTGCAAAACTCTTTTGTTAAGGAATTAATTCTACTCATTCTGAGATGGGTATTCTTTTAATTGTTATATAAAAAAGAGCATAAATTCTCCTAGTGACACAAATATATGTACCATTTTTATGAATCATAATCAGCTCTATTGATAATATATGAGAGTCGATTAGTCCGAAGAGATGTGTTCTTGTTTGATCTTTTTAATGCTCAAGATTAATAAGTTTAATGTTTTGGAAGGATTCATTATGTGCACAGTTGTAAAGTTGCATTTCTTAAACCGTTTATGTTCGCAATTTTGTATGCGTTCATAAAAATTTAAGTCTCTATTTTGTCTTTCTCAAACAAAGTTTGTCAGAAACGTCCCCTTGATAATAGTCCACCATCTTCTAATGAGGTTTATAGGTTTTCTGCATAGCGTCCAGGTATTATGAAAAATATAGCATTTCCACGTCATATTTATTTTGCTGTTATAATGCTGATAGAATATGGTTTAAATTGCCACACACAAACTTATTTTGAAACAAAATGTATCAACTTGATTGTATAAAACACTATCTTTTACTTAGTTAAGTACTTCTTTATGCAAAAATGCTTTATATTTTTACACACTGACCACTATAGTGGTAGGTATTTACTAATCTCATTCATAAAACTCATAATGTCTGTCTCCATATTGTTCAAACTGTATCTCCTCTAAGACGGAAGGTCGCAGAGTGGCGCAGGATGACTCAAATGATTACATTTTTGTGTAGACCGTTTTTTATAGGTCTTTACTTTGTTAAAATAGTGGCTAAGAGATCAAAGTGCTTTTGTATGCATGCATAAATACATATATGTGTATTTATACGTTAATGTTAGCTTATTTTTAGTAATAACGTATCTGAGTGACGATGGCTCACCCGGGAACGTATCAGGCTGGAGGGCAATAAATTTTGCTTTTGGTTTTGATTCTAGCTAATGACACGAAAATTATATATTTATTTTTTTACTTTTGAAATCATGACTATATATTGGGTACATAAATTGGGTATGAAATAGTCGATAGAAGCATTGACTTTACAATAATATATACGAAATCTGGATAAATGAAAATATATTTAGGCATATGTTATGATCGGACAACACCAGGCATCTCCTGATAGTGTTTAATAATTAGGCCAATTGAGTTTCGGAATGGAACCCACATTAATTTGTTTAATTTTTTTTTAAATTTCACATTATTATTAATTTGCTATTTTAGAACCTTAATAGTTTTTTGGTGAGTGAGGGATACTTTCAATAAAGTGAGTCCATCCCGAGTATTGATAAGAAATCCAGTGAATTCCAAAAATAGTCAAAGCCGTTTATGATTTGAAAGTCATATTTTTTTGGAGGGTAGGAGGTCAACTATTTTTTAAGGAGCTAAAATATATTTTTTAAATCTAATCCTAACCATAACCTTACCCTTCGTATGCGTAATATCATTTGCCTATTTTTTCACGGCTTACAAATTGTAAAATGCTTTAGTTATTTCTGAGACTGATTTAGAATTCTCCATCAACATTTCGGCTGATTCTGTTCTGTAAGTACTGAAAGAGTTCGGATATTTATTTATTACAAGTATCTTTTTCATTAATTATTAGAAAAATTTTCAAGTTGTTAATTCAGTTTTAATCAAGTAACACTAAAAAAATACTTATTATTTTTAATAGCTCAACATTAATATTACATGGAATGAAAGTGGTAATATGGCATATTCACTCATTGTAATTTCATTTATAAAACTTATTATGTCTGTCTGTCTCCAGTTTTTGAAACTGTATATCTTCTGAGATGCAAAGTTTCATGGCAGCGCAAGGAAGGTCAAATGATTGAATTTTTTGTGGACCGTTTTTTATGGGCTTTGATCCAGTAAAAATAGCTACCAGGGTGTCAAAATTGAAGGGAATTGGAACTTGGCAAATGTAAGTCGACTGAAGATTCTCGTGTACACATGCGCAAATATAGATACATTTGTATGATAACGCTAGTTCATTATTAGCCATTTCTTATCAAACTGATGATAGCTCAGACGGCAATGACTAAGATTGGAGTGCTATATGTTTTGGCTTCGATTTTACCTGATGGCACCAAAGTTGCAATTTTTTTTTTTACTTTTGAAACCACTTTTATTTATTGAGTACAATAAAATATATAATAATCAAAAGAGAATTGACTCTGTACTGATATATAAGAAATTTGCACAATTTAAAAAATATTTAAGCATATTTTATGACTGAGCAACGCTGGGTGCCTTCTGCTTATATATATCTTCCAAAGTAACCAGTATAATCTTAATTTTATGACATTTTACTTGAGACACGATTCAAACAAAAGTCTATATTTATTTACACCTTTTCTCTTAAGAAAATGATTACAATAAAAAGAAATTTATCGTTAATGCATAAAAAAAAACTTATCTCCATCTACATGGTTTCTGTTTTTAGGCATAGAAATCTACTTTACAGCAAGTGGGCGAGCATAATGAGAAGCTAGAGGAATGGCTTAAGAATGTAAATGACATTGTGTGAGAGAAAGAAAAGGGGTAGCTCTGTGTGTATTGGTAGGTGCTTGTACTAACAGTATTTTAGATCGTCTTGCTTTGCCAACTTAGAGACAAATAGGAAAGTAGCAAATACAATTACAATATTTCTATGCATCACAAGGGGAATTCGAGCAATATAAAAAGCACTATCTGTAAGGATGAAAATGCAAAAACAACTATTTAATATTTCTGAACTGTTTCAGAACAAAGAGAAACTAATGTATCTTTACATAGGTAATTAGTGTTGATGTGCATACAGTGTTTTTGTTTAAATTGTTTCAAACTCTGTTGTACTTTAGGAATTTTTTAATCAGAGGTAACCAATATTAAGCTTCTGGATATTTCCATGTATCCACCTGGTTGTTGCCCGTTTTTCATTGGGAATCACTAATATAAAGTGAATATATTTTTTTATGGTATTATCCTAGTTAAGTGCATTCTGAAAACAATCATCAGTATAAAATACCTATATCTTATGTTATATTCCTTTTTTTTTCGGTGTGTTGTTAAGAATAGAATACCCAGTGCATAGCTATACTTTCTTAATGCTATTCATACTTTTTTGTTTGCATGTTCCAAACAAGCAAGTCACAAATTAAACTGTTTAGAAAAGAACTTGATGAAATTATTTGCTTTTAACAAGAACATCAGATTTGTGATGTGTTAAATTTAGTTTTAATTCCTTAAAGATACTAAGGCACATAAATTGAGTACCAGAGCTCTTCATAGTTATCATTACAATTTTTGTTTAAAAATATTGGGGAGACCTCATGTTTTGACAAGCTCTCAGCTTGACATTTATCCTGATCTGAAATGGAACACATACATTAAATCCGTTGCCAAGGCCTCTGGAAAAATGGTGGGATCCTTCTATTGATCCAGTAGATATGTCACTGCTGATGCAATTTTCTATCTATATAAGAGCCAGGTACGTCCAAGGATGGAGTAATTTTGCCACATCTGGGCAGGAGCTGCTAGAAAGGATAGAGTTCAAAATAGACTTCGTAGCCTCATAGGGGATGTCCTTTTTTCCTCTTTGCAACCTCTTTCTCACAGAAGAGATGTTGCGAGTTTGTCTTTGCTTTATTGTTATTTTCATGGCAACTGCTCGACTGAGCTCCAATCTATAGTCCCCCCTCGCCAAACTTTCACACAAAACACCCGTCTAGCAGAAAACACTATCAATAATTTCCCCCACTCTTTATCTATGCCTAAACCTAAACGTAGATTCCATGAACAAAGCTTCGTTCTTAGAACTGCATGCCTATGGAATTGTCTTCCGTTTTCCTGCTTTCCAACTGACTACAATATGGTTGTCTTCAAGTCTAATGTAAACAAGTTTTTGATGAGCTGTTCCATATATGATAACAAATTTACCGAATTTCCATTACTAACGCTTACTTTATTGTCCAATTGTCTCCTGTACAATCTTTAACCCTTATCCTTGAGTGGCCTCTTGGCCTTGATAAGTGGTGATGCCTTTGTAAAAAAAAAAAGGTAACCTTGTGAAGAGGTGATTATTTGTTGAAATTATTCAGTGAGAGTTAGTTGTCTTGATTAATTATTTATTTGGAATGAATTGCGTATTTAAAGGTGGTACTTCAAATGATCTTTATATAATTTGAAATTTATATATACTTAACTTAAGTGAATTGCTAATATTTAACATGTATTATTGTTGCTACTACAGATGTGTTTCACTATAATTTCAGCAGCAAATATGATGTGCATGTAAGAAAGTAAAAGAAGGTTAAGAAACCATTGCACACACAAAGATAAATATTTTGCCTATGACAAAACTATATATGCCATGAGACATATTAAACAGATTAAACATGTAGCATACACTTGCTCTCATATGTAATCGAACGATGCATATACTGTTCCTTTCACAGATAATTAATGTGTAAAGCATGAAGCAAAAGTCGTGCATTTTTCATGGTGTTTGTTTGTTGGAACTTCCAAACAACTAACAAGAACAAAATACTGTTTTATTTTCAACCACATGGGGGTACAAGATTTTTGCATAAAATCTTGAAATTTGGGGTCTAAACACATTTTTTTTCTATAGGGAAAATAACTTTGACTTTGAAATCAGTTTCTCTCTAAAGGAGATAATCTGGTGCTGATCTACATGCAGTGTCGCTCAAAGTACTCTTTTTGCCTTGATGCAGTACAAAATCGACTTTGCAATCTAGTAGATCTCATCTCTTCACTATAGCTTCTTTCTCACAAAGGAGACATTGCTAGTCTCTCCCTACTGTATCGTTATGTTCATGGTAGTTATTTTATAGAGCTTTAATCCCAAGTGACCCACAGAAAAATATTCACAGCAAGAACTCTCTTTACTACAACCACTAGAATGAACGTTCTGTTGCTTCCTCTCTACTAAAACCAAACAGAACTTCCATGAACAAAGTTTCTTTTCTAAAAATATCCACCTGCTGAGGAAAATACTACAAGCCTATATGATCACCTTTAAAATGTAATGTGAACAAATACTTATTGAGCTGTTCTCTTGGATAATTAATTTCGTTTAAAGTAAACTTTTTGCCCATTTCAATTATTGATTTCAATTCTAGCAGTTATCGTCCAGCTTCAACCGTAAGCGGCCCCAAGCCTTGATACATAGTGACCTATTAGAAGAAAAAAGGCAACTAGCAGTTTAATTTCATTTGTTTATTGCACATATTTTTCCATTATTTTAAGACGTGTTTATTTTACTGTACATAATAAATGCAAATAGAGATCACACTGAATCATTTGTTACTTCTGCAAATTATGTGATTATATATGCTTTCCACAGTAAGATTGCAAAGTTTTGTGCATTGCCTTATGTTAAAATGGAAAACTTTGATGATAAATATCATTATAAGAATGGTTCAGTCAGTGAATGTGCCTATATATTTTTAGATTAAAATAAAGAAGGCTAGAATTCCCCAAACTGACATTTACTAAATTTTGGACATTGTCCAAATAAATAGTTTGATTTTGAAATTGAAGGAGTAGAGAATAATTTAGCTAATAAGATTACACAGTTGTGTGTGCATTTAGATTGCTACTGATAAATGAATTCTTATGACTACATTTTTATATATTACAATGTGATTAAAGGTCAGTGATGATTACTTTGAATCACATAGTATACTTTCCAATAGTCTTCAAGATTCAGTATTTCTATCCTTATTAGATTATATATAAACTAGCAGGACCCATATAAATTCCACAGGGGCTCATTCATATGAAATATATTGATGTTGGCATTCTGTGGATGTTCAGCGTAAATGGAGATGCTCTGATATTATTGTAGCTTTTTTGTTGAAACTGCAAAAGTATTTATCTAAGCTAGCAGGAAGGCCCGTCGTAGCCTAGTTATAAAGTACATCTAAATATGATCTTTTAATTCTTGCAGATTGCGTATATATTAATGTTTTATCGATTTTTATATATTACTAGCATTTCAGCCCATTATTGCCCCGGTGTTTGGATGTGTATATTGAGCAAAAAAAAAAGTGGTAGTAGGAAGGCAGGCTCGAACCCATACAACAAAGGAGGAAAAGAACATGAAAAAAACGTTACGTCTTTGCGGAAGTGACGTAGGTTTAAATTAAGGCTAGACAATCGAAAAGAGGGGATGACTTTCGACAATATCGGCGAAAAAAAGCGACCCCCTCCCTGTAGAAAAGTGCCCAGTTGAAGGTGAAGCTATTAATGCTTTTAGCCAATTTTTCGATATTTGTCGTCTAAAAGGTCGAACTTTAAAACGATATTGATCTAGTAAAAATCCGTCGCCTCTGTGGAAAGTTTAAGGCAGACATGCAAACATACATATATACATATATTTATATATTGGTAACTCAAATTTTCGACCCAAACCGATTAAAAAGCTTGCCCTATCTCTGAATAATCTTTGTGAAATTTCAAATGTTTACACCAGAAATTGTCTGAGTAATTTGGTAGAGACCGCAGAGGTAAAATTCTTTAACTTTGACCCCTATTATGACCCCTTAACATTTATTGTTTTGAACTCATATCAAGTTATTAAGTTAGATCCATGGCCAAGGAACCTATATCTAAAATTTCAATTGTTTAGACCCAAAATTGACGGAGGAGTTTCGTAGAGTTCTCAAAGGTCAAATCGTTTAACTTTGACCTCTTAACAGCCAAATTTCTGGTCGAAAACGGATTATAAAGATTCTTCCAAATCTCAGTACCCTTTATATCAAATTTCGAGTCTGTAGACTAAAAATTGACAGAGTTATTGCGTAGGGAAATGTATACAGACATACAGACAGACATGTTCGCTTTTATAGGTATATAGATAAAGTTGTGATTTCACAAATAAAAAATATATCCATATAACTTGGATCATCAGCTTCAATTGAAACCGAAATCAAAATTTATGAAAAAAATCTCTCTCTCTCTCTCTCTCTCTCTCTCTATATATATATATATATATATATATATATATATATATATATATATATATATATATATATATATATATATATAAACTTGACTTCCTTCAGCTATAACCGAAACCAAAACTTATGAAGAATTCTTGATAAAATTATTTATAAAAAAATATAATACGACAGTCACTAAAATGTAAACATGACACACAAAATAAATAACACACACACTATCCTATTAATATATATAATATTATATATATATATAATATATATAATATTAATAATGATTTATCTGATAGTTTAGGAGCAATAATTGAATTTTGCTGATGATCTTAAATTGTTGGAATATATATTCTCGCCGACCCAGTGAATAACAGGGACACATTTATTTGGGGTAGGGGGTAAACTTTACCATTTAGTAGATACACTCACTTAAACTCGTATCTGCCCCCCAAAACTTGTAAAATAAGTTAGATATAGGAAATTGACTGACAGAAATTGCTTTACGTAAAAATTTGAGTTATATCAATACATTTTTACAAAGATCAGTGCCTATGTCAATAGCAATATATATTTGTTGGTAAAATCCTAAACTATTTAAATTATCATTATGAATTATAAAATATGTATTCTAGGTTACATGGTGAATAATATCGACAATTTTTTTTTTTTATTATAAATTTTACCATTTCGGAAAGATTCTATTGAACAATACTACATCCCCAAGGAAATAACATTTAAGAATTAAAAACTATATTTATTGCTTATATCCCTTATGGGATGCGTATTTAACTAGTTCAGTACAATAATAAATTATATATTCTATGAAGTGCGTTTACGTGAGACTATTGATTAAAACAAGAGATACTTTTCTTCTTCATCCGGTTTTGGTATCGAGGGTGATATGAGTGTCCCAAACTCAAGGTTTGGCAGAACCAAACATCGTCTCACACTGTTTTTCCATGCAGTCTCATGTAACGATGGACATCTGTCAGTTTGCATGTGGACATATCGCTTCTTATGCAATAGAGAAAGGAATATATGAGTTTACCATGCTCTCTAGTGCCTAGAATATCCAGATCGATAATGTAGTTGATGCTAAAGATAACATGCTGTGCATGGTTGAAGTAACTGAAATATCAAGCGTGTAAGGCATTCATAATTTTACTAATATCAAGTTTCTAATGAAGCATAGTTAACTTTACCAGCTTGCAATCACACATCACCTGACATGGCGTGATTACTCTGCTGAAGACGTTGCAGATCAAATGTTTAGGGCTCATGTCTCACTGTCATACAAGATGGCATAAATAAATATAAAAATTGCCCCAAATTGGCATTAGTTTGTTTTATGCAAATAGAGGCATAATTTTATAAATATATGAATAAATTAACAATATATTCGAATTTACTGTTGACGAACGAATGTTGCATATTCATTTATTTAAAGAACAAAGCAAAAAACGATTGTCAAGAGAATACTGTTTGACTTGTCGTATACATATCTGACAAAAATCCATACAACTTTGGAAATCACACATCTAACCAGAATTTTATTTTTTGACAGCTGTCAAACCTATCAGAATTCAAAATGGAACAAAATAACCAAACATTTACTTTTAAATATCTTTAACGAAATAACATGAACAAATTTAACTTTATAATATCAATTTGTCATATATGATATTGATTCTTTCTTACTCTATATTGTCCATTCCGTAATTACTGTTTGCTTGGAGGCAGCCACTGCAGCAATAATTTCTTATCATATACATACCTATCATATTCAGGACTATAAGTATAGTTAATGATTTCCGACTGTTTTCCTTTCTATTGTCTAAATATCTAAATATGTGTATGGAACTGCATGCAGTGGATGTACAATTAGTCTCATAGATGTCAAAGTTTCCTATACTTTGCATACATATTCACTGGTACACTTTCTATCACCTTGAGCGGTCAACATATTTGTCATAAATTATTTCCACTTTCTGTATAATGAGTCGAGTCAAGGGAAATAACTCATCTGACATTAAGAATCTCCTTCTTTTATAAATTATGCTGCACATTCTTTACGCCTTCCTTTCTTTTTAACATAGTTTAAAATAAATATGCTTCTGCAAACACTTTCGATGGATGTGTGATTGACTTAATAAATACTATTGTGGAATTGTCAATACCAAAATTCATTTATGTATTAATACTGTTGGAAAAGTTATGAACCCCCTGTTTTCTTTCTAAATATGTGTTTGGAACAATGTAAAGTGGACGCACGGTTATTCTCATAGATGCTAATGTTTCCTATACTTTGCTAAAACATTCACTGGTAGACTTCATTCACCCTGAGCGATCATCATATCTGCATTAAATCGTCTCCACTTTGCCTATAAGTAAAGGGAGTAATTTATCTGACCTCAACAAATCTCTCTCTCTTTTGAATTATGCAATACATTCTTCACATATTTATTTTATTTTTAACAAATAACTAAAACAGAGTTTAAAATTTAAAAAAACATGCTTCTACACGGACTTTCAATAGATGTGCGATTGGTCTTGTTTATATAACATTATGGGATTGGAAATACTGAAAATCCATTGATACCAGTTATTGTGTGCAGGCCACATAATACTAGGATGGATAACCTTTGTGATGCCGATTGAGTTTGGATGTTGTGGGGTTTTAGAACAATTAGTCATTTCCTTCCTCTTAAAAAATAGGCATTGCTGGTCACATTTTTGCAAAGTATTTCATATCGTCTTCAAACCACAATTCATTATATATTATTTGGGGCCCATGGCACAGTTGATAGAGACGTTGAATCTTTACGGTTCCAGATGAGCATTGTCTGAAAATAGCGGTTCCAATCCTACCCAAAGCCGGCCAGAGGCTTACTTGGCCAAAAGTGGTGAGACGACAACAAGTATGGATGGCAGTAATTGCTGAGAATGCAGTTAGGAGATTCAAAGTTCCTATCAGTCGTGGTTACTACTTGACGAAGGCGAGAGGAATAGTTGGTTGAAATGTTGTGAAACAACAACTAATAAAAGATGAGAATAATAGTCCGCAATAAATAAACACAATTCATTGCACATCAAAGTAGATTTGTTGATGCTGAAGCATATAACGAAGATAAAACACATGACAGATTATTGTTGCTTGTGTTTATGCTGCATCAAGTGGTGAACATTAATTATGCATATGTCATCAATGGCTGAAAGTAAATTTTTCAATAAGGTAATATGAATCTGCAAAAGTGAACGAACATTTTTTATACACTGGTGGCAAAAGCTTCTGTTGGCACCAGAGGGTGTCAATATTGTCAGAGCGATAAAACTGTTACAACCCTGGTTGGCAGTTGATAAAGACAGAGTATCACAGATTGTATAAAAATTGTCTCTCATAGCTACTGATATAATGATATACAATTCTATACTTTTCCTTTTGAATATTGAATGTGTGTGGAGTTGTTTCTATATCATCAAATCGAAGATAAATATAATTTTGTGTGATTATGCCATGTTAAAAAACATGTGGATTAAGCAATTTATGTTACTGGTTTGTTGGGTTAGCTTGTCTGTTTTTACTTCATATCAACATTTGGGGAGTATTTAATGCTGAAACACAAAGCATATAGGAAACAATTCTTTGTAAATATATATTTGAACAAAACTTATTTTATTTATAGCTGACACGTGGGTGTACATATATTCTGCCATAGTCTTAAAGGAAAATGAATGCAATAGATGGAATTTGAACTCTGCTTTACTGATTCCATATTCATTTACTGATTCCGTATTCAATCAGCATTTGTATCCATGATAACATTTATGACCCTTTGCTTCTTAGGCCCTACTTTAGAATAAACTTATTAGTGAATAAAAGTCTGGAGATTAATATCAGAACTTAGATGGGCTTTCTAGCATAATTATATGTATTACATGCTATAATTAGAATTCAGGCTTAAGAAAATAAGTAAATATATTACTCAGCCTATAAGTATATTTTCACTGTCTTATTCAGAGAATTCAGTTTTATGAACCTGTAATGATAAACGTTTGCACTTACCTCATTCAAAGCGTTCACGATATCTGACATTCATTTGTCATAGTTGTAAGATGCATGACTGAAGTAAGGATTATATGCTGAGACCTGATTTGTATATTAGAGATTTTTATTTAAAAGTTGGAGAATGCTAACAATGAAGGCGTTCAGAAGCAAGTGCGGAATAACAGAGCAGTGAAATTGTAATTTAAAAGTGGAATTAGTATAAGATTGACAAACAAGAAACAAAACACTTGTTAGTAGATAGCTAATAAACGAAAGCATCATTTTTCTCAGCACCGAAATGAGAAAGAAAGTGCTGAGATTTTTCTTCCACTCGTAATCTTTCTCATATGCTCACATACAATCGTTTAAGCTTTCATATCTCCTGTATTCCGTTCGGCACTGTGTGAAATGCAACCATCTTTAAAGTCAGTCTCATTTTATTTAATATTTCGTCTCACATTGGCTAGTATGACACAAGGACACCATCTCTGAGCACCCACTTCATAGCACTTATTGAAAGAATTGCAAACATTTCTTATACAAGTTTACATTCATTTGATAGAATGTTTGATTAGCCAGATATGTTCATAGACAGAAGTAGATCAGTCTTCCAGCAACTGATTGGTTATAAGTTTTTCATTTAAGATCTGGAGTGAAAGTCAGTTTAAGGATTTTATTGAAGGAGAGTCAGTGATTTCAGCTGGAGCAAAATAAAGATTGGAGCATTGATGGTGTAAGGAGAAAAGCTTGGTTTTGGAGAAGTTAAATTAACAATCACATTTCCTCATTACACAATATGCTTCAGATTGACAGAAAGAGAATCAACAAGATCTTGATCATCAACTATCTTCAAAGTACTGCCAGAGGCATAAATATAAACATATGATCTCAGAATATGATTAATGAAAACCAAGAAGAATAAATTCTTGAAGTATGCCGACATTGATACTTTGTACTTCAGCATTAACACTTATATTAATTAGACCAGAGAGTCATGGAAACGATTTAATGGCTGAAAAGACATTAACAAAATGAAATCAAATTAATTCTTGATGATACTTAACTATTCCGTATTTGATGATACTTAACTATTCCGTATTTATTAAGACTTCATCAGAAATGAGCTGATGGTACTTTTTTTTATATTTACAATTGAATCTATATATATATATATATATATATATATATATATATATATATATATATATATATATAGAATGAAGACGATATAAATAAAAAAAATGGATGTAGACTAATGTGTCCTATGTATTATATAGAGGAATGTCATTTAACCCTATGTCGGTAAACGCTCTTTCGATATTAGGGTCACCTGTTTATAAGTCACACTTTAAATAACAGATTAATTGTAAGCAATATAAGACTCATTAAAACAGTATTAACTTATAGCAGAGATCGAGACTCTTCGCAGCTCTTATTCTGACATTTTACAGGGAGGAAAAACGGCAAAAACGTGTAGTGTGTATTTTAGAAATTATCCTCTCGTCTTGATTTTTCTTTTTACTTTACCTTTTTGTTTTCCGCAGATACACGCATGTACATGTGTGGCTGTGTCTGTATTTGCAAAGATCCATATGAATGTTTTCAACTCAATTATTGTTCTAAAAGTGTGTATAATTTCTTTAATTCTTTCATGCCGTTTTTCTTTGAAATGTAATGTCTTTTCTTCTGTGATAAAAACAAGATTTTACAAACATGAAATATTTATTTTACATTTTTACAAATATTTCATTTTAACTTTACCCATCATATCTCCATCTCTTATGTTCTTTACAAAAAAGGAAATGATGTAGAAGTAAAGATTTTTTACGTTAATCACATTACATATGTTTTTTTATATCTAACAGAAGATATAAAAAAAGTATCATATATAATGCAATCTATGATATATATTTGCTGAATGCTTTTTTTGCATGTAAACCTTTTTACTTAGCTAATTGAATTGGAAGGAAATGTTGCACACATTTACTTGCAAGTTTCCAACATTATTTTATGAAGACTATTCCTGTTTTTATATTGTCAATTCATTTTCCGGTTTCTACACTTTAACAAACTCGGAACTTCTACAGACACCCGATATCTTAGTTAAAATTATGATTGCATAATTGCAAAGGAATGAAGAGGTTGTAAACACAAAAGGGCTTGTAGATTAGCATTTTCGATGCATTATACAGAAGGATATTCTTTAACTCAAAGCCAGTAAAACATTCCTACAATATTAGACTAACTTGTCTATGTGCCAGATTTGGAATAAGAGATAAATGGTGCCAATATAAGACAAACTTATTAAAACAGTATTTACTCGTTATGTTTGTATTGTTTAGAGTTAGGCTGTACATTTTTCATATTTTATAATTTTGTGACATTCTATATTTTTTCATATTCTATATCTTTTTCATATTTTATATCTTTTTCATATTCTATATATCTTTTACATATTCTATATATCTTTTACATATTCTATATATCTTTTACATATTCTATATATCTTTTACATATTCTATATATCTTTTACATATTCTATATATCTTTTACATATTCTATATATCTTTTACATATTCTATATATCTTTTACATATTCTATATATCTTTTACATATTCTATATATCTTTTACATATTCTATATATCTTTTTCATGTTCTATATATCCTTTACATATTCTATATATCTTTTACATATTCTATATATCTTTTACATATTCTATATATCCTTTACATATACAATATATCCTTTTCATGTTCTATATATCCTTTTCATGTTCTATATATCCTTTTCATGTTCTATATATCTTTTTCATGTTCTATATATCTTTTTCATGTTCTATATATCTTTTTCATGTTCTATATATCTTTTTCATGTTCTATATATCTTTTTCATGTTCTATATATCTTTTACATGTTCTATATATCTTTTTCATATTCTATATATCTTTTTCATATTCTATATATCTTTTACATATTCTATATATCTTTTACATATTCTATATATCTTTTTCCTATTCGATATATTTTTTCATATTAGATATTCTATATATCTTTTTCATATTCTATAGATCTTTTTAATATCTATATATCCTTTGCATATTCTATATATCCTTTACATATTCTATATATCCTTTACATATTCTATATATCCTTTATATATTCTATATATTTCTTTTCATATTATACATATTTCTTATATATATATATATATATATATATATATATATATATATATATATATATATATATATATATATATTCTTTGTACATTTTGAATATTCTATATTTTTGTGACATCTCCATATATAATATTTTGCTTGCAGAAATTCCCGTCTGGACCAAATTACCGTAGGTTTGCAATAACAGAGACCACATACAAATGTCTTATGTCTAAACTATTATCCTCCATCTTATATTACTTTCGACGCCATGTTATACACATTTATTCGTTATAATAACATCCTGCATAACATCACGATCGCCAACATCTTTAGAGGACATAGTTACTACTTTTTTCCTCTAGATCTGAAGTCCTTATACTGCCACTAATCCACACCAGGAACTAATATACATATTATACATATACCGCCAGGTCTACCTTTGTAACTTGATTATAAGCTCCTAGACAAACTATTACTTTCCTTTTCCAGCTACAAAAATAATAATTTCTCCCTCAATCAGTTCCGGATATTCTCATTGGCTGCAAGTAAAAAAAAAAAATTGCTGATTCTTAAATAACGACTAATCGCTTATTCTTAAATAAAGGAACACATTAAGAAACATGGCCGCTATCATTTTAACCTAAAACAAACTAATTGTTTTTTTTCTTTCTTTTATTTCCTGATACTTCGTTTACTATATTAATGCTTAGTACACTCTTTTTTCTACATAAACAAACAAGCATGTTAGCACGATCTTGATGGTTATACAGAACAGAGAGCAAGAGAATATTGAAGCAAATATACGCGGGTATATATATATTTAGACAAGGAGAGACAAAGATAGAGAGGGGGAGGGACGGATAGAGATAGATGGGGAAAGGGGGGGCGGAGCATCGTCATTAGCTGTGTTACACTTTTGTACTCATTTTATTTGGGTATGAAAAACATTCACGCCTACCGATACATTTACAAACACGCTGGACATTAACAAACATGACTGCTATCATTTTAACCTGAAACGAACCAATTATTTTTTTCCTTTATTATCTAAATATGATACTTCGTTTACTATATTAATTTTTAGTACACTTTTTCCCTATATAAACAAACCAGCATGTTAGCACACACCTGACAGTTATACAGAACAACAAGCAAGACAATATGGAAGCAAATATATATATATATATATATATATATATATATATATATATACATATACATATGCAGAGAGAGACAAAGGAAGCGACAGAGAGAGAGAGGTCGAGGGACAGATAGAGGGAGAGAGAGAGTCATCAGCCATGCTACACTTCCTACTCATTTTATTTGGGTCGTAAAATCATTCACGCCTACTGATATGTTTTAAAGGCATTATTGTAAAGGCCCTTAACGTCACAACTTCACTGTGGCCAATGCGGCTTCCTTCTTCTCCTTTTCCTCTTAGCATTACACATTCGAACCTGGGTACTGCAGGTAATTCTTTTTTTCTTTTTGCACTTGAAAGAGTACTCGCTGCTATTTTCATATTTTTTTAATATTTCTTTCTGACGGCTCGCACAGATAATAACTAATATTAAATGTTTTGTTTCGATTTTTTAACGCAAATAGGCCAAAAAGCAAGGTAAAAATACTTGTGTGTACTTAAAGTACTTTAATATAAATTTAAACGCAAATAGGTCACAAACCTCATTAACTTGCTGTGAACAATATTTCTTACACAAATAAAAAAATTTCTGTTGCCTAAAATTAAATTAAAAAAAGGTTTACATTGTTTTAAATTATAAACTGTTCTATTTATATTGTTTATAATATAAACAAAATTCTGTATACATTGTTTAAAATAAATAATAATTGTTTATTTAAAGAAAGAATCCTGTTTAAAGTGTTTCTTTGTTACACTACCGTTTACATGTTTGCATGGTAATGTGCAGGTAACTACAGGAATTTAGTTCATTTTAAGTA
Organism: Euprymna scolopes; assembly: GCF_053919585.1. Taxonomy (NCBI): domain Eukaryota; kingdom Metazoa; phylum Mollusca; class Cephalopoda; order Sepiida; family Sepiolidae; genus Euprymna; species Euprymna scolopes. The sequence goes on from NC_136492.1 coordinate 45,521,704, forward strand.
ATAGAGGGTTCGAGAGTATTTTGCCCCCTAAACTCCAATCTTGCCAACATAAATACCATACCTTGAATGACAGATGAGTACGTACAGGCTGACCAACACTGCAACCACCAAATTTTTTTGTTCATTCATAGTATTTGCATGTTGGAATCTTGACAGCGATTATCAGAGTTACATTCTGGACAAAAGTTTTTGACAACCACACTCCACTCACAAAATGGAGTGTCTATTCTGAAAACCGTTCTTACCATAGTGAGATTGAAGGTGTCCATTCTAAAAGCTGTTCTTAACATGAGGAGGTTGGTGGTTGGGCTACAACAACAACAGCTATACTTTAATCTTACATGGGGACGGGGGGGGGGCACACTACCACCGGGCAATGCTGGTTAATGGGTCCTGCTAAGTCTATATATATATTTTCATATTCTCTATATGTCTTTTCATTTATAATGCAAATCTCACCTGTCTGTTTATATGTATGTATGTATGTATGTGTGTCTAAAACTTTCGACAGAGGCGTCAGATTTTCACGAGATTGGTATCATCTTTAAGCTCGACCCTATCGATGACAAATATCGAAAAATTAGCTAAAAAAATTAATTCCTTCACCCTTAACTGGGCACTTTTCAGCAGGAAGGGGTCGCTTTTTTCGCCGATATTTTCGAAAGTCATCCCTTTTTTCGATTGACTAGCCTTCACCATTTCCGGTTTAGTGATGGATGCAATGGCAAAGGCGTCACGTTTTTTTTTTCTTCACATTCTTTTCCTCCTTCGTGGTATGGGTACGAGCCTGCCTGCCACCACTTTTTTTTTTTTGCTCGACACACACCTCCAAGCACCCAGGCAACGCCGGGCACCCAGGCTAGTATTCTATATATTTCTTTTTGTATTCTATATATTTCTGTTCATATTATATATATTTTTTTCATTTTCATTAACCTTTATATTACTATTAGCGGGAAGACCCCTATGTACTCCTCTGTCCTCATCATATTACATTTTTATTATGTTTTATATCAAATATCATATTTTCAGGGTGAGTCTTAATGCTGTACTCACTATTCATTAGGTGAGTGTAAATAAAGTGATATTAATGGAAATAACCTTTTGTCAATTTACAGTCTTTAACATTATCAGGACACATCTGACACTTCCCAAAAGTCATTGAAGACTCTTATATACTCCTGCTTCAAATTAAATATCCTTTTTTAATATTTCTATTATAAAAGTTAATTTCTATAATTTTCAAGTTAGGAACAAATTAGACTAAACTTATTAGAGCAAAGCATCTGCCCTGACAACATCCCAATCAGTGTGCTTTAAAAACTACAACTAGCTTCAATACTAAACAAAATTGTTCAATAGTTGCCTTAAGGAAAGATGCTCTCAATACTTTGGAAAACCTCGATTGTCTACCCAGTATTTAAAAATATAGGGGATCGGTTTTCTGCATCTCAATACAGACTAATCAGCTTCCTGTGTGCCGTGAGTTGTCAACCACCTCAGCAAAAACAATTTATTCTGCAACATGCTATATGGTTTCCATTCCGAGAATTCAACTGCCAATATGCTGACAGTAATATCTCACAATATTAGTGAATTTATTGAGGAAATTTATTGAAAAACGACTTTTTAATACATATGAGTCGTCCGGATCGCATTTTAAGTTCTTTTGACAGCGACTTTTTTTTTTCTGAAACGCAATAAAATCCAACTGGAATTGTACTTTTATAAAATAACTCTTTCGTTTGAAAACAACTTTTTTCTTTTCAGCACTACAGAATTTCAGTTCAAATTCTGCATTGAAAAACGACTCGCATTATGTTCTTTTAACAGTGACAATTTTTCTTCAAACACAAAATAAAATCTCACTCACTTCATCATATCTTCAACCTTTGCAGTGTGACACAACTCATTTACTTCTCCCTTTGGCAACGCTTTCAATTTTCCAGGTTCGACGCGAATCATTTAAAATTTTCCCTCTTTCATCTCGGCCGCATCAACTTCATATTTAAAGCCGAAATAGCTTCAAATAGAAAAAAAGCCTGTTCTGGATTCTTGGCAGGATTCGAACATTCTTCACTCTTACCTGTTCAGTCCGGTTCTCCAGAACTCAACTGCCAACATCTTCACTGCCGGCTTTATATTCTCTCGTTAATATGCAAATTAAAACACGATCAAACCTAATAATTTGTCGCCTTATAGGTCAGGTTTTGAGTTCACACATGCCACCCTTGGCAGCCTACTTCTGTGACTGCTATCACACCACAATTTTCCCTACATCAGCTAAATATCATTTAAATAAAAGAATGTCACCTTTAAACCTCTAATAATGATAGACATTTTCATGGCATCTTATCTTAGCTTTTTAGAATCATTCATTTTGAAATGGGGAAAATCTTAATTTTTGGCCACAGTGACAACAGATATATTTCGGTTACTTACATATCAGACAATCTCGTATTTTAAAATGTTGTAGAAAGTTATAATGTACAAGCATACATACATGCACAAAGTATTGCTGCCATATCTGGGCTAAAAGCACTAACCACTATCTTTTGGACAAGGAATTTCTATGCTGATGGGCCTTACAATGTTTGCTAAACTCCAACCCCAATTAAATTGCATTCTTGTTACATTGTTATTGGGTTGCATTCTTTTTTTACAAGTATTTCCATAGAATGTGCTCCAATGATTTTACTACACTTTTCTCCTCAACATGAATAGCCTCGACCCAAATGACTGGCAGTAAATTCCTATCCTTTCATTGTAGATGTCCCTGAATGCTAAACGATTTTATACTGTAATAGCTTTTTCCTTGGATTGTTTGTTTGAATTTTCCTCCCTGCTGCCTGTTTTTGAGTCAGTACAAGCATGCAGAATTTTAAATATGTAAACAAACACCTTGCTACAAAACTCCCAACCCAGACTGCTCCTATAAATCTGGCTCATATCACATTAGCCCCTTATTCTTCAGTAATAATATGCCTTGTTTGAGTGGAACAAAAGTAAAAAAAAAAAATAAGACCGAAAAGAGTACAAACATACCATTATAGCTATGATTCTTATTTACCAATTATAAATGTATTTTGAAATGCAACACCACTAATAGCAAGAAAATAAGTTATAATGAAGCAAATACAAATTTGAAGATCGTAAACAATGTGTTTTATTACTATTGATTTTTCTTTTTCTTTCTATTGATTTATATTTAACTTTACAAGTTTGTTTACTGATGATTTATTTTGCAGAACAATCAAACATGTGTACGATCTCTGAACAACAAGATCAGCAGACTTGACCAAGATGCTTTAAAGCAGGAAGGAATGCTGTACAATCATGTAAGTAGAACAGTTTACAATTTTAAAGGCATCTCACAAAAATTAACATGAAAGTTGGCATTCTGAACACAAATTTTGATTCAACTTATCTGCAGCCTCCATAGATTTTTGCCACATACTTCAAAACAAAATTCTCTAATATCCTTGTCTTAAGCCAAGTTTTTAGCTATCAGAACAATATCCTAGTCTTGCCTTTTATCTGGTCAGCCCATCTTTTTGATGGTTGCTTTCTTGAACTTTCTTGGAGGAAATCGTCTTTATATGCTTTTTTTACATAACTGGATCTGGTAGCCAGGAAACCTGTTCAAACCATGTTAATTTCTTTTCTTGAATAATGTTGATGGATCTTTATGATATCTGTGGTTCCTTGTCCTTCTCAAAAAAGTTATTCCAAGGATAGTTCTTGAACATTTCATTTCAAAAACATTGAACTTTCTGACCTGCCAGCATAGTTTATGTTTCACTTGCATATACCACAATAGAAAATATCAATGCATTTTAAGGTTTTAACATCAGAGGCATTGATATGTATCCTTCATGCTGCATATATTTTTTTCTATAAATGTCCAAATACAGAAGTTCCTAGTTTTTCTGCTAATATTAGATGAGGATTCTGGAACTATCGAGCCAAGAAACACGGAATCTATTTTATTTTTTTTTCAACCGTTTCGTTTTTGGCCTATTGAGATATTCATATTATCTATAGCGCAACAAAATATTTTGCATTTGCTAGAGTTTACTTTCATTCTTGATTTCATGTAATTTATCTAAGACAGCAGAAATTGGTACTAGTGCACTTGTTGATCCGTGCTGAAATAATAACGTTATTATTTAAAAAGCCATTCTTAACATGGGAGGGAGGGTGTTTTGTACCTATTCCATACTTTAACCTTACAATTGAATAAAAAAACATATCATAAAACTTTAATTAAACTTGGAAATACGATTTAAAATATAGCACAGATCAGCAAGTGCACTAGCACCCAGAAATTAGTATGATGTCCTCAGCATGCTAAATATTAGTACAGAGCTCATTGCTAAGCACTAATGTTAATTGCAGACTTGCCAAATCCAGTATATGAGAAATAGATATGGAGCATATTGGAACGTTTACTCTAGTGAATAATAAGGAATGAATTAATTGAAATCATCAAAATAGAGATTTCTAGATAGAGAACACATTCTACACATCTCCAGATAGTATTTCAAAAACCAAATCTACTACGCAATTAGATTGTCTGATATGGCAATATATTTTTCTTTAACAAATTACATAATCTAGTTAAAATACTTCCAATGTATAATAATTTCAAGAATAAATTTGTTGAATTCAGAAATAATATATAATAAAATATTTAGGAAATTTGATCTGAATATTTATATTATTGTGAGATTTTGTGTTCCTTTTCAAGTTGACATGAGATTAAAATAAGAAATGCTTAAAAAGGCAAAGTAATTATCAATAACAAAATCCTATGGAAATTACATGGTACTTTTTGCATCAGTCCATATAATTTCTTAACATATAATTGCTTTTCTCAATATCTCTAAATAGATTAAACATATGTCTTTGTTATGTTATTTATCTAAAATTTTAACAATTAAATTATTTTTAAAACAATAAATAATCTGCCTTCTTACCACTCAAATAAATAAAACGAATATCATTTTTTTAATCTATTTATTTCAAATTTTACTTTTTCGTCGATGAGATAACATAATTGATTTTGAAACAATTTATTTTCAAATAGGTAAAGTCAGAATTGTGTACTTTTGCGATGTCAGATATATCACTAATCACCATCTTTGTGATCTCATGTTTTAAATGTGTATGGCAGGTGATAACCTACGTACAAATATGAGATGTCTTGATTGTTTTAATAATCATATGCAATACATTTGTGAGATAGTGTACATTTTCAAAGCAATAAGCCTAAAATAAAAATGTAGATTCACTTATTGTTGAGTTTATTATTATTATTATTATTATTATTTGGCGAATAATCTTTTGAAAATACTCTTACAAGATCCCACTAGTTCCTTATTTTCTGATTCTTAATAGGTGATTATTTTGAGAACTTGGATTTTTTTCTTCATGTATTTCCCTTGAGAGGGAAAAATAAGGCCTGCCAGCAAATTAAATTAAAACGATTTCTTTTTATTTTGATTTTACATTTTTAAACCGACCCATTTAAAAAAATAACTAAAATGTATTTTTGCAAGTTTATTTTTTTTAAATCAATTACAGAGTGGAGCTTTAATCTTCGGTTTTCTTGATTTAATCATTTGATGGACGATCATTTGATTTATTAGTTTTGATTCTCTTCAGTTTTGAGAAACCAATTTTAGAAATTTTGTTTTGTATTATTTTGAATCTATTTATTCAGACTACTATTCTCATCTTAAATATTATTCTCACAACACTTTGGCCGATTTAACCTCAGATTTTAATCAGGCACATCTTGTTGAACTCTTAAATCTATACACAATTTCGAACTGAACACGTTATTTAATCTGTATGGATTGATTGTGCTTGTTCAATCAGCCTATAGATATTTTTAGTTATCTTAGTTTTATTTTTAATATCGCCTGTAGTGAGTATTGAACCTTCAATGTCCAGAAAACTGTCACATTATATATGCGTTTTGGGGGAGTAAAAGGAGAAGCTAAGATGTTTAAGTTTGCTGTCTTTAATCTTGTACTTAACATTCTCAGAATACATCTTTGTAGTTAAGACTTTTTTTTATTTTTTGATATTTAATCTGAGAAAGCATAAGTACTTCTTAATGGAAAAATTTTGGTTGTATCAAATACTCATAGTGGGCAAAAGTAGCAATTAACTATAGCAACTATAAAACTTCCACAGTAGTCAACCAAGGCTTAGAACCATTAAATTCTTCACTTTGTCTTTCTCTACAAGAGCAACATAACGTTTTGGTTTTTGTCAGTGTTACACACTTGTGTTTCAATAAAAAATTCTTACTGGTCACAGTGAATTGTTTTAATGATAAATAATAATTTTCAATTATGTTTAATAAATTTATGTTTCTTATAAATTCAACAATTTATTCTTAATAGTTCAAATAATTAGGCATATTTGAGCCACATAACTTGGCAGAATTTTAATTTTACTTTTTAAAATATTTTAACAAAGTTTTATACTTTTGCTATATTTGTTTTCATTTATACTCAACGAACGATTTATTAGAAAGAAAAAGGCCGCAATTCTGATATAAATAAATTGTTGTGAACAATTTGCTTAAAAAAGACTTTCTCCAAATTTATTTTTTACTTTATGTACAGGTTTCAAAAATTAGAAACACAAATTAAGCTCGATTATTGCTTTATTGAAATTCAAATACCCTAATATTTTTTCATTTAATGAAGTTACAAATACAACTGAATTTAAAGAATGAATTCTTTCCATACAAAAAAAGTGCTTAAAACAACAAAATTGTCTGTGGAAACATTGATTATGCATAAATATACCAAAAAAAATGAAAAAAAATGAATAAGGCACAAGCATTTATGTAAATTAAATAACATCTATTGTGAGAAATTATGTAAGTGTCTGCCTCTCTGGGCGTCTGCTGTGCCATCTTCTAATTCTTAGGCATGCGTGATTCACGTGTGAACGTGATTTCATGTTATGCCCCCCCCCCTGCTTCGTATTTAAAGCAGCAGAATACTGCATAGGGGGCGTGTTTTGATTTTTTTAGGCATTAGCATTCGGAGAAGTTGGATGCACATTAGTGCCTCCAGACCTTAGAGGTCGCAACAGGGCAACCTGTTGCAACTTTCTCCCTGTCACAAGCCCAGCACAAGGAAAATTTGCCACATTTTGCAACAAGTTGTCGTCGGTAATTTCTATACCGGATTGAATTAATTTCTGTGATGGCGTCTTCCTGGGATGAATGCCTGCCAGCGCGTATCTCTTTCCTGGAAGGACCCTGAATATCGAGTTAAACAGCCTGCAGGTTCGGAGAGAACCTTCTGTGACTTCTTACAGGGATTCGTTGGATTGTCCTTTTTAATTGTCATCGTGAAAATTTGATACTATGAAGTTAAACACGCGTTCAAAACTCGGACTTTGGGATAATTTTTTATGTGCACCTGCGAGTCGTTTTCAATGCGCAATTTAAAATGAAATACTGTTGTGTTGGAAAAAGAATCGTCGTTTTTAAATGAAGGAGTTCTTTTATAAAAGGCCAATTTGAGTCGAATTCGTTTTAGAAAAAAGTCGTTTTAAAGGAGCTTTATACGATTCGGGCGACTTGTATGTATTTAAAATTGGTCATTTTAAACGTGGACTCTGCAGTGATTCCGTTGTCCTTTGAGAAAAGAAAAAAAAGCAGTCGCTTATAAACGAGTTATTTATGAATCTACGATTCGAGTCGAACGCTTTTGTTTAAGGAAAAAAATATCATCGCTTTTAAAAGAACTTAGAATGCAATTTGGTCGACCTGTATGTAGGAAGTCGTCGTTTTTTAAGGAGAAATTTAAAATTAAATTCGGTGTGCTTAGGCGGGGAGGATATCTTGCATCGGCTGGTAAGCAAGACTAGCAGGGGATATCTTGCGTCGGCTGGTAAACGAGACTAGTGGGGAGATATCTTGTGTCGGCTGGTAAACGAGACTAGCGGGGGGATATCTTGCATCGGCTGGTAAGCAAGACTAGCGGGGGGATATCTTGCATCGGCTGGTGAGCAACACTAGTGGGGGATATCTTGCGTCGGCTGGTAAACGAAACTAGCGGGGAGATATCTTGTGTCGGCTGGTAAGCGAGACTAGCGGGGGTTTAAATGTGAGGTGATCTTTAAAGCATTTTCTTAGGGGCTTGTATTCTGGAAAAAAGGAAAAGGAAATATATTCCAAGACTCCTTTTTCTTTTTTGTGTCTTGAGACAGGAATGTGTAAGAAATTATGTAAGCGTCTGCCTCTCTGGGCGTCTGCTGTGCCATCTTCTAATTCTTAGGCCTGCTTGATTCACATGTGAACGTGATTTCACGTTATTCCCCATGCTTCATATTTAAAGCAGCAGAATACCGCATAGAGGGCGTGTTTTTCTTTTGTTAAGCATTGGTGTTGGAGAGGTTGGACGCACATTAGTGCTTCCAGACTTTAGAGGTCACAACAGGGCAACCTGTTGCAACTTTCTTCCTGTCACAAGCCCAGTACAAGAAAAATTCTCCACACTATAAGCACTAATGTCAATGTATGTATGAAAAAAAAAATGAATTTACTAAAGAACGTCTTAAAACAATTTAGAATAAGTGTCAGTTTTGCTTTTGTTTTACTGAACAAAGTAGTGTGGGGTCAGGCATACTGACAATATTTCACATCATGCATATTTATAATCAATCATTGCATGTTTCATTGCACATATAATTTGCAATAAGATTTTCAAAGATCAAAAATTAGTAAATGAGACTTTCAAGATATATATCTGCAGCTAAATAAACAGGCTGGTGTTTGTCCATGACGGTATTTGAGGTTCATGCACTCTATCTATGATACAGGCTCTCGTACTAATATAACCCTATCTGCCGATATCGGTTCTCTCATTAATAGACTACTTTTGTAAACAAAAGCTGTTAATTTTTATTAATAAAATTTCAGAATTATCTAATTTTAATCCAACTTTTAACGTTTATTCAATAAATTATATATTTTATAATACAGAATTTTAAGTTTAACATAAGAGCTATTTTCAAAATGGTGGAATTTTGGAGCAATTTAAGTTTCAGCTATATTAACATAGCTAGTAGTATTGTTGTTTTGAATATTGTTACAGCTTAAAGTAATTCAATGCTTGTCACAAGGAAAGAAAAAAAAAATACAAACGTTTTCTATACATGATGAAACAAAGTTGATTTAAAATGAAAAAAAAAATCAATATTTATTTAAAAATAAAATTTCAGTTTGTATTAGCTTCTTAGAAATTCCAATTCAAATTTAGTCAGTGCTTGCCGCGAGGAAAAAATATAAACCCGACTGGTATAAGAGGATACAAAATAAAACTAAAGAGTCCTCGATATCACTACTGAAATCGTCCGAGGCTCCTTAGCCGTCCTTGTCCTGCACAGGTTGGGAAGTTTAGAGGAAGATATCATCGGCTATGGTTTCTGTAGAAGAATGAAGTGTCTATTAGTATTGTGACTGTAAAGGATTGGCAGAGAACTGAGAAGAACAATTAGAATTTACTCATCACCACCAGAATGCACTGTGATCATTTGCATTACATTAAGTCTCTTTTTATTGGCACCAAACCTAACAAACCATTCAAATATAAAATTAACTGCTCCTGTAGTACAGCACATGATTGAGTGTGAATGAGTTGCCATTGACTTTATCTTATATTAAACAGACAACCTAGCTTTGATCTTAAATGATTGTGATATAATTTCATGAGGAGGTTTTTATCAGCACAACTATTTAGAACATAATCATTTTATATCCGTTAATCAGAATTGAATATCGGTTACAACTGCAAAATGGGCGCAATCATTGCCGTTCAGCTAATTAAGACATTCATTCTCTCATTAATAGATTTTGTTTTATATTCGAAAATAATTTGTGCAAATTGTTGCCAGTTTAGGTTTCATTATGTTCTGCTCGTATGAATCGAATTCATTTATAGATATTGAATTACTTCATACTCTTAGCATAGATTAATAATTTGTTCTGTGTAAATATATCTGTAAGAAAGTTTATTTTGGGTCATAAGGTGTTAAAATCAAAGACTGAATGTAAAAACTCTAATAAAAAATGTAATTAACTGATAGAAATGTGAATTTAATGATTTTTTAATCAAATAGAAGAAAATCATGACTTTGTTGTTCTAAGGCTGAGGTATAATTCTCTTCAGTCCTATGACGTTCATCCTCCCAGGCTTTTCCTTCTTTTTAAGAAGGGATTAGTTTATTTTTAATCGCCTGAGGCGCCCCTACTGGAAAATGCAGATGGGGCTGCTTAAGCATTTTCTGTAGGCTGGAGTGTGATTATCCTGGTGCACTGTTTATACAAAACTACATCTAATCTTATGTCTAATCTGGCAGAGAGGTAAATAATCTATCTATATCTGTATATCTATAAAAATGAGGTCTGTTTGTCTGTCTGTGTACATTTTCCTTCACAATAACTCTGTTAATTTTCAGTCTACAGACTCGAAATTTGATATACAGGGTACTGAGATTTGGGAAAATCTATGTGATCGGTTTTCGGCCAGAAATTTAGCTGTTAAGGGGTCAAAGTTCAACGATTTGACCTTTGAGAACTCTACCAAACTCCTCCGACAATTTTGGGTATAAACAATTGAAATTTTAGATATAGGTTCCTTGGACATGGATCTAACTTAATAACTTGATTTGAGCCCAAAACAATAAATGTTAAGAGGTCATAATAGGAGTCAAAGTTTTTAAAAATTTGACCTCTGCGATCTCTACCAAATTACTTGGATAATTTCTGGTCTAAACATGTGAAATTTTACATAAAGGGTATTCAGAGATAGGGAAAGCTTTTTAATCGGTTTGGGTCGAAAAGTTTTTAGTTACCAATATATAAATGTATGTACGTATGTATGTTTGCATGTTTGCCTAAAACTTTTGACAGAGGCGGCAGATTTTTACAAGATCAGTATCATTTTGAAGTTCGATCTTTCAGACGAAAAATATCTAAAAATTGGCTAAATCATTAATATCTTCACCTTCAATTGGGTACTTTTCTACAAGGGGTGTCGCTTTTTTCGCTGATATTTCCGAAAGTCATCGACTCCTTTCGATTGTCTAGCCTTAATTTAAGCCTACATCACTTCTGGTTTGCTGGTGGTCGGAACAGCAAAAACGTCAGTTTTTTCATGTTCTTTTCCTCCTTTGCGGTATGGGTTCGAGCCTGCCTTCCTACTACCATTTTTTTTTTTTTTTTTTTTGCTCAACATACACCTTCAAACACCCGGGCAACGCCGGGGTGAAATGCTGGTATATCTAGAAAAGTGAACGTGTTTGTGTGTCTGTCTGTCTGTGTATATTTCTCTATGCAATAACTCTGTCAATTTTTAGTCTACAGACTCGAAATTTGATATACAGGATACTGAGATTTGGGAAAATCTTTGTGATCCGTTTTCGGCCAGAAATTTGGCTGTTAAAGGGTCAAAGTGAAAAAATTTGACCTTTGAGAACTCTACCAAATTCCTCCAACAATTTTGTGTCTAAACACTTGAAATTTTAGATATAGGTTCCTTGGACATGGATCTAACTTAATAACTGGATTTGAGCCCAAAACAATAAATTTTAAGAGGTCATTATAGCGGTCAAAGTTTAAAAAAATTTTACCTCTGCGGTCTCTACCAAATTACTCAAACAATTTCTGGTCTAACCATTTGAAATTTTACATTAAGGGTATTCAGAGATAGGGCAAGCTTTTTAATCGGTTTGGATCAAAAATTTGAGTTACCAATATATAAATGTATGTATCTATGTATGTATGTTTGCATAAACTTTCGACAGAGGCGGCGGATTTTTACAAGATCAGTATCATTTTGAAGTTTGACTATTCAGATGACAAATATCGAAAAATTGGCTAAAAACATTTATATCTTCATCTTCAACTAGGCACTTTTCTACAAGGGGTGTCACTTTTTCGCCGATATTTTCGAAAATCATCCTCTCCTTTCGATTGTCTAGCCTTAATTTAAACCTACGTCACTTCTGGATTGGCAGTGGTTGTAACAGCAAAGACATCAGGTTTTTTTCCTGTTCTTTTCCTCCTTTGCGGTACGGGTTCGAGTCTGCCTTCCTACTACCACTTTTTTTTGTTTTTTTGCTCAACATACATCTCCAAATACCCGGGCAACGCCGGGCAACCATGCTAGTATATAATAAATAAAAAAAGTAAAATTATTGTTATTACTGTTTACACAAAGACATAAATCGATTGCAATTAAAGCAGGCTTGCCCAAAATCTGCCCATAGAACGACTTTTAGTTTCGTGCTTATGTAACTGTGAAGTTTTATTTAAACTTCATAGTTATAATATTCTTAATGTTATTGTTGATATGGAAAAGTTTCCTTACACCAAATCTGTTGCAATTCTAGTCAGTAGGCTTGGAGCCTATAGGTGTTTATCTCTAAATCTATAAAAGTGAACGTGTCTGTGTATCTGTGTATCTGTATACATTTCCATACACAATAACTCTGTCAATTTTAAGTCTACAGACTCGAAATTTGATATACAGGATACTGAGATTTGGGAAAATCTTTGTGATCGGTTTTCAGGCAGAAATTTTGCTGTTAAGGGGTCAAGGTTAAAAAATTTGACCTTTAAGAACTCTACCAAACTCCTCCGACAATTTTGGGTCTAAACACTTGAAATTTTAGATATAGGTTCCTTGGGTAGGGATCTAATTTAATAACTGGATTTGAGCTCAAAAGAATAAATTTAAAGGGGCCATAATAGGGGTCAAAGTTTAAAAAACTGACCACCTTTTTTTTTTTTTGTTTTTGCTCAACATATACATCCAAACACCCGGTCAACGCCGGGCTGAACTGCTAGTAATTATTATTTGCTCATCAGGAGATTTCATCTGTGGTCATCTTTAAAGTCTGAGTGACAACAAATTTCCCCAGATTTTCTGCATTATCTGCCTCTTTCATAACTGTTACGAATTGGTGATCTCGCTTTTCACTTCATACATGACCATTCAACCATAGGCTGAGTCAAAAACACATAATGTAAATAACAATAGTTCACCCCAGAAAAAAAATCGTCAGATACAAGTTTTGTTCTTAAGATTTTACTTTGTATCAAAATTATTTTTGTCACTTTATCATTTCATGAGTTTCCCATTTCTGTATGAAATACACTTCAACTGAAATGGACAATTTTATCATAAAACCATTTTTGGTACTGCTTTGCACAGAAAATCATTATCTTTTCAGCCAAGTCATACTTCAAGAAAATAAGATGACTTGACATTTTATTGATGTAACTGCTTAGGAATAGATGAAAGCTGACATTGAAATCATTTTGCTCGCGGCTTTTTAGAGATTTAATATAGATATTACAGCCATGTGAAAATAGTCGTTAATGTGGGAGATCATCTTTGAGTTCCGATCTTTAATACATACTAGTAGATTTGCCAGATTATCGAATATATTGGACATAACTATTAATACTTAGGAAAGGAAGGATTTTGTACCATGAAAATAGTGTTCTTTTTTTTTTTTTTTACCCAGTGATCACCACTTATCAAGGCCCGGAAGCCACTCAGGGATAAGGGTTATTGCAAGTACATTACGTTAGTGTGGAGATTTGATGAAGTGTTTAATTGTTCATACAGACATTCTTGATGTGTGATAATGTTAATCGAAATCTGCAAATTGAAACTCATGTAATCTTTTCTGTGTACTTAAGTTTTTCAGAATGTACTTATTGAAACATCATCCCAACAATGCCAAACAGTTTTGGGCTAAAGAATAACTAAATGTCATGACTTGTTAGAAGCACTGAAACAATAGACTAATATAGGTTTGAATGCCTTGTCAATGCATATTTTAAAATAAAATATAACTCATCTAAATATCTCATTTAACTATAAACTATTAATAGTTTAACATTAAATGATTATTAACTATTTAAATACACTTCAACTTAAATGGACAATTTTATCATAAAATCATTTTTAGTACTGCTTTGCTCGGAAATATTTAAATATTTAATAATGTGTAGTTAGATGAAATATTTCTGTATAGTAATGTAGTGAAGTGAAAGCTGTTTTCCTGTTCAGCTAAATCAACTAATTCTTTACTCCATAGACAAATCAATTCACTAGTCACCTCTCTATTTCCTATTTCCTCCTCAGAAGTATAATATGCAACTACATTTATTTGGTATAAGCTAATGAACGTTTTCATTATTTTTTATGAATAGATGACATATTTTTACACGGCTATGATGCTTGTACTAGTTCCTTGTGTAATGATATTTTCAGATCGTTTTTAAGAACTAATTTCCAGATTTTTTTCTAGTTTCGTCTCTGAGTTGTCATTATTGAAGTCTCTGATCATAATATAACACCTTCTGTTATACAAGGCTTCTTTTCATATTTGTAGTGAATGAAAACTCGACTCTTCCTCCTCCTCCAAGTTTTTAGTATATTTATCAATGATATTTCGAAATAAATCTATATAATTATAAAACTCAAATGACCTTGTAACGATGTATGTAACCCACTTTCCAGTTTACGACATTCGGTTGCGCATGCGCGCATAGACATTAACCCATAACAACGTAAACAAATAAACACAAATCGCTTCTTTTGCAGATTTTGACCTGTGCACTGAAATATTAACAATATCATTTCGAAATTATTATTTAACATGGGAAGAGTGGGGTTTAAAATTACTTAAACGTAATACAGAAATGAATGATGTAAAAAAAAAAACCCAGAAAATTTGAATTTAACTATAATAAGTATTATGGTATCTGTTCAGTGCACATTTACCTATAAGTATGGCCAACCACTTATAATTCAGTAACTGTACATTTTCTTTTTTTAAATAATCAATTATAATAAACAGAACGACTCCTAGAAATCTATATTCTTTTTCATTTTAATATACTTTCATAGAAATGTTTCTGTTATGTCAAAAAAAAAACTATTTTTTTTTACGTCACAAGTGTCACACTCACAGACGAATGCCATAGCTAATATAACATACTGACCCAACGGGTCGCGGGAAGTCTAGTCTCTTGATGAAATACATATGATTCAAGATCAAGACGTTTGTTTATCATTTTCCTCTCTACTATATATTTTTTTTTTCTTTCGTTTAATTTCAATTAGATCTTAGACATCATTTCTTGTAGCTAACACTTGATTTCTTTATGAGATAAATAGGTATTTGAGTATTTATTTAAAATTCTTTCTCTACTTTCTATGCCTTACATAAGTAAAACATTAAAGAACAATACGTTTCCTCTCCTCAATGGACCACTTAACTATATTATAGTTTTTTTCTTGTGGTCTTTGTTTGATCTGACCGTATTTCAGGACAAGAATTTATTCAGTCTGCTGGAGTATCTAACTTAGTGTTATTACATATGGTAGCATTATTAGAAAAATGTTCACCATTCCTTCTGTGAGACAATGTATAGTCATTCTAGAGAAATCTTTATGGTGCCTATGAATATTTAGTCAGTATTTACTTGTAGTCAGGATGTCTTGACAACTCTCTGTACAGCAAGAATTAAGACACTCTAAGATTGTGTCTACAGGGTGGAACAATATATTTGTTGCACTAAAAAACAACAACACTACAGCTTTATTTTAAAACTGTTATTAAAAAAATCGATGCAGGTAACTTGATTATGTAGTACGGCTAACATCTATTCAATGTAATCGCCTTCAGCCTCAATTACCACCTCAAAAGGATCTGGAACTGGGAACATGTCTTTTCCACAAGTGCCAGTGGGAGCTCAGTGAGTACTCGGCAGATGGCGGCGATCGGTCTGACTTTGGTGTTGTGGGAGGTCATGTTTGTGATGTTTTTGACGTATGATCAAACGAAGTAGTCCAGAGAGTATCCCTGTGGACGGTGTCAAATGCTTTGGTCAGATCCACAAACACTTGATCCCACGGTAGTGGTCACAAACATTCTTCTGTCCCTTTCCTTTAAACAGGGTCACTAAAACAGCATCAATCGAATCCTGTGGAACAAGCGCACCTTCCCAGATTTCCTCAACAAAGCCAAGAACAGCATTAGCAATATTCACACCTCCAGTCTTAAAAAATTCCACCAGAACACCATCCAAACTAGGTGCCTTGCGACCACTGACTTGTACAATAGCCAACTGCACCTCCACCAGACTAGGCAAACGATCCATTCTGAATATGATATCACATTGAGGTAAGCTATCATTATAGATATCTATTGACCTCTGTTGTGAATCTGTTGTGTGAAAGAGGAACACAAAGTTTCATGATGCGGTCACAGATTCTGGATGGAAATTCAATAGTATCAACCAAGGATGTTTTAATCACAAAACCGACTCCACCATTTCTACGGATACCCTTTGGTTTACTAATCCAGAAGAGTGTAGCCTGATGATACCTTTGTCATTTGATTTTCTCTTGAGAGACAGGTTTCTAATAGAGCAACAATATCAAGTCTCCGTAGCTCTGCAGTGACAAGCGCTGCCTTGTGCTCTAGACGGTTGGATGATCTTTTATGAAGATGAGTGCATACATTCCAACAGCATAAATTGAATTTTACTCCTTTTTGGAGATACATTTTTGTTTTCTTCCTGCTTACATGAACCACCGTTAGCTACAGGAGACTAACCAGTGATAGTATGACAGACAATTTTTGGTGCACCTTTTCTAGCACTTTCCCAAGACTCTGGATGAGCAGTGCTCTCCCTGAATAGGGCTGCCCAGTCACAGGAACCTCCACCGGAGTTGGCCTCTGTCATGTGAAGGCACAACAACGATGTTAAGATAGGGTTCCTGTCACCTCTGTGCAGATTTGTGACTGTGTACCTCCGACTGATCAAGTCTGTACATGTTGCCACTCCTCCATCGCCATAGGACTTGCAATAGAAATGAATGACAGATAGAGATAAGATATGAAAAGATAAGAGATAAAAAAAGATCTCAAGTAACACTTGTACATCATTGTATTAAAGTGACAAGTGCTTGTACAACACGATTGCAACTCTCTAAGTTTTCGCAACAATAACTCAGTGACAAGCCATTGCAAGATGACTGGTAATTGCTTTGACTGCAGATTTTTCATAAGAGTTGCCTTCTCCTAGAAGGATTGCCTACATTACCGCTTGCAGGAGCTCCTTCTACCCCACTAATGTCATTTACCCATGACTGGGACTTAGGTAGCTGGGCACCAGAGCATGGCCCACACACCGGTGGGTCATGAATGCCACAGTCAACAGGGCCTAAGTTCCTCTGCAGGTTTCTGTCAGGGTTACCTCACCCTTAACCTTTGGTTCAAAACCCTTATCCCACAAGGTAGTGGGGGTCCAGTTTTCTGGCACTGAATACTTACCATTCACCAGAGTCCCATTAGCATAGCAGAACTCACGGTGTGCACGTGGGGATGATTAGACTGGGAGAAGCTACATATGATGCTAGAGCATCTGCATGCTTTTAACACACGCCTGTACCAGTCCTTGAGCTATATGCACACACAC
Source organism: Euprymna scolopes (assembly GCF_053919585.1). Lineage (NCBI taxonomy): Eukaryota > Metazoa > Mollusca > Cephalopoda > Sepiida > Sepiolidae > Euprymna > Euprymna scolopes. The sequence goes on from NC_136492.1 coordinate 45,539,246, forward strand.
ACACACACACACACACACACACACACACATAGATATATATGTAAAGTTAGTGGGAAATAACCCCAGCAGATTGCTCAATTATTAAGAAAAAATACAATGTAAGAGCATAATATCTATAATACATACATTATATATATAAGAAATATATAATATTCGGCATAATCACATTGACACACTAGTTTCTGTCAAATTACCAAAGTTAAACAACGTTGAGCCTAGTCAGTACTAAAATGGGTATTCCAGGTGCTGAGTGTGTTCTACGTTTATTTCTGCATTGTTTCCAATCAATCTTGAGGGTCTTGATGACATTGAACTCATGCAGTGTCAATTCAGGGGAAGTTTGGTTGAGGATTGCATAACCCTTGCTTTACAATTACACGCACAGCTACTATAACAGGGGTGTCCATTGTCTCTTGAGACTGAACAAAGGCATCAATCGATATATATGAGAAAAATATGTTTGTACATCTACCTTCTATTTTTCATTAATCGACCTTTTCAAGGTAAAAGCTTAATGTTTGGTAACATATAAAAACAGACAATATTAGGCTAAATCCCAGTGACAAAGATTTTATTCATTTTACTGTTATTTTTTTTTCCAATTCAGTTGAATTCAATTCAATTGGAAAGAAAATGAACAGTAATATGAATAAAGTCTAGATCACTTGAATCCAGTCTAATATTGTATATATATATATATATATATATATATATATATATATATATATATATATATATATATATATATATATATATATATATCGACACTGAAATCCACAGATGAATTCAGAAGACATCTGTAGCTTTTGGAAGGGTGGAGAATAGTGTGGTCTGACTGTGGCATCACAGACAAGACAATGATCTGCGTTTTCAAGACCTGTGTGCTAACCACACTGTTGTCTTCACCGGAGACATAGACGTTGCATCAAAGGCACATTAAATGGCTTGGATGATTTCACCAAAAATGCTTAAGACGTATCTTGACTATCAAGTGTCAGGCACAAGTACATGACACTGAGGTCCTTTTGAGGGCATGTTGCTCTAGTGTTGAGACCCTTGTAATCAGATCTCACATGCGTTGGGTGGGCCACCTGGTTCGAATGAAAGATTGTAGGCTGCCAAAACAAATTTTTTATGGGGAGCTGAAAAATGGCAAGCACCCTTGTCATAAGCATAGAAAGAGGTTCAAGGACTGTACAAAGAACAATTTAAAAGTCCTGCAAATCAGCATCAACACGTGGGAAGAACTTACTCTGCAAAGGCCGAAGTGGCAAAAGCTTGTATGTGAAAGTTGTGATGCTCTAGAGAAAAGAAAGCAGGTCCACGTCAATCTGAAGCGAGAGCTTCACAAAGGTTTAATTGATGACACACAGAGCTGGAAATGCGACACTTGTAAATGAGTGCTTTTGTCAAAAACTGGCTATGTCAACCACCTTAAGTCTCACAAAACTCTTGTTCAGGTCAACTTTGCACCTATTAGTCTGAACCAAACGATCTGTTTAATATGCAGCAAAGTTTTCAAGTCTACTGCTGGTTTGAGAAATGATTGTTGATATAATTACTTTTCAACCTCCAGAGAAAGTCAACTCAATGAAAATTACTCAGTTTGTATGTCACATCTGCTTCAGGATGTACAAATCTGTGGCGGGAGTGCAAAGTCATCTGAGATGACACAGACAACGAGATGGGGAGAACTTAATGTGCCGGCGATCATCTGGAAAAATGCAGCAATCATATATATATATATAATATATATATATATATATATATATATATATATATATATATATATATATATATATATATATATATAATGTGTGTGTGTGTGTGTAATTAAATAAATTAGAGGTTTAAACAAGAGTCGTTCAAATATTTAACAGGCGATTCTTATCTAGCAAAACTGTCTAGTAAACTTCTACTTATTTTAATTCATATAGAGTTTTCATATTTCAATTTTATACTTGTATATATGACGGACATTTTTATCTGAATAATTTTTGAAGCTATATTTTTTTCAGGAATTTGTCTAAAATTATATATATATACTTAGAATAATGAAATGAAATAGATTTATTCAATTATATTCTTTGTTTTCAAACAATAAAAAATTCTGTATTTGAAGATTAGCTTTTTAAAATCATAAAATTTAAATGCATAAATTTTGATATATATGTATTTGCTTCAGTACTTACCTTAAGAGTGCTCACTATTTTAATAGTGCTTTGTATTGGTATGAAACTATACTTATCGCAAGCAAGTTAAGACAAAATTTGTTTTTCTCAGTCAGCACTCATCCGGCTCAATATCCGGCTGAGCACACATATTCGTTTCTGCATAGCTTGCTTGCCATGAATATGTTTTCATACAATAATATGTGTATGTTTGTTTTAATATTTTATGCAGCCTTAACTTGTTACTAAATATATTTTCAGGACCTCATGATTGAGACTTTGAACCAACGTATTGCTCGAATGGAGGGGAAGGTCAACTCTGATGATATGGATAAGTTTAAACAAAAAATTGAAGTTTTGAGCCAACAGTTGGATGAAAAGAACATAAATCATAAAATGCTTGAAATACAACTGAACAAATTACAAGTAAGAATTTAATTTATCGTATCTTTTTATAAATGCAACAAACTCATCTTCAAAAAAAAAAAAATGATATACAAATATTGGAAATTATTTTATGAAATATAATTTATAATGTATATGCTTATTCGCTGTTTAATCCTTTACGTCTTTTTAGGGATTTCCTTCTTATTGTGAAATAGTGAAAAGTCTAAATTTGATTTTAATTGAGAAAATACATAAAAGTAGATTTTATTCAGTCAAAATGTTCCTCACATCAAAAAATACACATTCAAATGTAATAATAACATTTGGTCTTTGATATTGAACTTAGTTCAAACTGTTGTTTACTTTAATGCAACTTCTAGTTCAATTATTGTCTCAATCATTCGTCTCTTCTCACTACTTAAAATTCGACCATTATGTTATTGCCGTTCATATTGTGACATTCAGTGCTCACAATGACAACCCATATAACAAACAAGATCCATAGAATTTTAGTGGTACATACATAAATTATTCCTGAAACACAAAACAAAATTTTTTTTTTTTTTACTTTAGAATAAACAGTAAAAAAATTATTTACAGGATTGATTTTCTGTCAGTTGAATTTAAAAGGTCAACTCATTATTTAATTTCGCACCTCCTTTACAAATGTGTGGCATGAGAAATTATTATCTAATTATAATTCAGTAATATTATGTAAATATGTTCTTATTTTAAATAAAACATCCTCCTTCTTCTGAAGAAATAAGTCTTGATAGTGTTAAAAAGCTGAAATTCCAAAACGAAAAAAAGGCAAATGCTAATATAAAATTGGATTAAATTAGAATGAGTAAAAATCAGAAGTGAGAAACTTAATCTGTGAAATTGTCTTATGAATGACAAGCGAAGTAATTGACAGTGTCACTAATCAGCTTTCATAGTGTTCAACATTCGTATGTAGAAACAGTATCTCATAAATTCAGAATTTCATTTAAAATGGGAAAGGTTTTCAGATTTTAGAATTAAAAAAATGTTTTAAATTATAAATTCTACATTTTCAGCTAAGATATTATTCAATTTTTAAAATTCACGCTTAAACTACTTAGTAATCTAATTAAAAACTGAATTTAAAAGCGTGTAAAACCCATACATCTTTATTTTTCATCAATTAAATTTTTAGAGGGGAAAAAATTCTATTTCTCTTAAAATAAATGAAAGTATTTAACTGATTTACATTGGTAAGGTAATATATATATATATATATATATATATATATATATATATATATATGATATTTTTAAGCTATATTTTTTAGATCAAAATAATTAGACTACAAAACATGTTTACTAGCGTTTCTTTGTTAATCATTAATGAACAGTTATTGAAAATTGTCTTAAAATCTTACGCTGATCTGATTTTGTAATCGAATTAGAAAAAAGTGAATGTAAGCAATTACGTATTCTATTCTGAAATGTAGTGGTAGCAATATTTTAACACACACATTCTCTGGTCCTATGCAATAACCCTCTCTTTCATAGAAATAAGACTTCTTTTAATCATATTTTGAATGATGAAAAGTTTATAAGATTAACTTTTATACACATATTTTAGCATTTTATTCTGACACACATATATCAACAATAGAATGCTAGATTTCAATGACCTTTTCTTCATTTACCTTTTAAAAATGCATACAGCTTGATGGTCCCTTTCCTTTACAGATGAACAGTGAAATGTGTGATTCTTCAGAAGTCTGAAAATTGTGTCTAGAAAAATGTAAAACACAGTTCCAAAATAGAATTATTGTGCAATCAAAACGATTTTCTTAAAGCATCATTTTGGGGTTGTATGAATTTTTGATTAGCTAGCCTTAGTGAGGTCAAAACTCTGAATAAATCCAAGAATATGTGATACGGGTTCATTTTTTTATGCCTAATTTAATTACTCTATTTATGATCATTTTGACAAGAAAATGTTGCATTTCGCGAATGTAGAGACTGCTGCATTCATTATATGATATAGATGCCGGCTCGTGCAGTATTAGTAGTGCTAGTGTTTTTGTATTTCTTTAAGAGATTTTTGATAGTTTGAAAAGTGTACTGAATGATCTTACGTTATTGTGTGTTCATTTTGCATGTTTAGAGTGTAAGTAGAAAAAAACAAACTTTTTATGGCGGGACATTTAACATATACATTTTGTTTTATACACACACACACACACACACACACACACATAATTATTTCAGGTTGAGAATATCTAAAGGTAAAAAACAATGATTTTAACAAGGTAAATAAATAAATAGAGCGAGGTATACTTTTTTATTTATATTAAAATAAATATTTGTTTGATATTCATGACAATATTTCCGTCAATAGATATGGATAACTAAAAACCTCGTCAGGGGATACCAGTTGTTTCTTTTAAAAAGTAAAGTTAAGGATGTGATCTGTTAAAAGAAAGGACTGGTGTATCCTCTTACAAGTTATTCATAACTATTGACCGAAACATTGTCATGATTATGTAGTGATATTAATAAAATTTTATTTAAATATTAACAAAAAAGTATGTGTGTGTAATGGATGCAGTAGTGAATAAAGAGCCTGGAAGCCGATAGACTCAAACAGGACATTTTCCAGTTGACACGATCGATTGACTGCCAACGCATATGTAAACAAACATACACAACCTAAGTTGTTTTATTCGTTGATTTTAAATATTAAACGATTTAAAAAAATGTGGATGCAATATGTTGAATTTATTGAAAGTTTTGTTTAAAAAAGAAGCCCCCGCCCACCCGAAAAAAAAAAAAAAAAAAACAACGAATAAAACAAACAATTCAGGTTGTGTATGCTTGTTTACAAATGACACATGGTCGTGCATTGGCCGTCAACCGGTGGTGTCAACTGAAAAGTGTTCCCTTTGAGTCACCCAACTTTTAGGGTCCTTATTCCATATTTCGTCTATATATATATTAGTGGCTTGGCAAGGCCACAAGGGGGACAACAGAAGCAGCAAAATTTGAGCTGGCCTACGAGGACACTATATATACAAATGTAGGCAAATTTAGGTATATTTTATTAGTTTGAAAATATAGATTCTTTTTTATCAGTTGTTATAATATTTTAACCATAGAATCTATCTATATATCTATAAAAGTGACAGTGTCTGTCTGTGTATCTATGTATGTACATTTCCCTACGCAATAACTCTGTGAATTTTAAGTCTACAGACTCGAAATTTGATATACAGGGTACTGAGATTTGGGAAAATCGATGTGATCGGTTTTCGGCCAGAAATTAGCCGATTAAGGGGTCAAAGTTCAACGATTTGACCTTTGAGAACTCTACCAAACTCCTCCGACAATTTTGGGTCTAAACACTTGAAATTTTAGATATAGGTTCCTTGGACCTGGATCTAACTTAATAACTTGATTCGAGCCCAAAATAATGAATGTTAAGGGGTCATAATAGGGATCAAAGTTTAAAAAAATTGACAGGTTTTTTTTGTTTTTTTTTGCTCAACATACACCTCCAAACACCCGGGCAACGCCGGCTGAAATGCTAGTAGTATTATAATCTTCAAAATGCCTGCAAATTTTCATGTGGTTTCGTCCAATAGAAATGAAAATATGAACATTTCAATATCAAATTTGGCCATGAATGTGTAGCTATTAATCGAGCCAGAGATGTGTCGTGTCGCGGGGTTCGAATCGTTCGACTGGTAGTAATCGTGACACCCTGCACTGAAGAATCCCGAAAGGATGAAACACTAGTGTCTGTAGGTATTTAATTATTATAGTAAAAAAATAATTATGACAGCCCCTTTAAGAAATTCGTTTCTTATCGTTGAGCACTTTCAGTTGAATTAAAAGTCGGTCAATTTAGCTCTTATGCGTAGATCATCGTATAACGATTTGATCACTGTCTGTCTGATGTAATGAACATTTAAATTAAAATGTTTAAAATTCAACGCTATTTCACACGGTTAATAGTAGCCGAATGGATACGGCCTCCGCTAATCGAGCCAGAGATGTGTCGTGTCGCGGGGTTCGAATCGTTCGACTGGTAGTAATCGTGACACCCTGCACTGAAGAATCCCGAAAGGATGAAACACTAGTGTCTGTAGGTATTTAATTATTATAGTAAAAAAATAATTATATATAGTAATTGTCTGTATTTTTGAGATGAGGTGTTTTATTATTATTACGGGGGTACCGTGTTCGGACTCCAGCTAGGCTTTGGGACATAGTTGCTGATTCTCTGTTTTGAATGTTACTTTTTCACTGCCTTGGTTCAGGATTGAACTCAGCACCTATGGGTAACTGTAAACTTTGATACAACGTCTAGGACCACTCGGCCATATGTCACTAGAACAATTCTTAGTTGGTTTTTGTTAATGTTAAACCTATGTTGTTATTCAAGATTTTCTCTCTCTATCAGAGGTGTCCAAATTGCATTCAGCTCTATGCTTGGTTTGCTCAGTAGGTTGTTATGTCCGAGCATGTGAGCTGTTTCTTTAAGTTTTCTCACTTTCCAGTGGGTCTCTCTGTTTATTATTTTTACTTCATCCCATAGGGGGCGATGGTCCCCGCTCTCCATCCAGACATGGTTGGCTATACCTGATTTTTCCGTCTCCCCTTTAATTACCGCTTTTCGGTGTTCTTCCACCCTTACTTCCAGGGGGTGGCATGTTTCACCCTTGTAAACGTTTCTGCAACTGCATGGGATGGAGTATTTTTTTTTTTTTTTTTTTTACAAAGGCATCACCACATTATCAAGGCCCAGAGGCCACTCAAGGATAAGGGTTAAAGAGTGTACAGTAGAAATTGGTCAATATAGTAATCATTAGTAATGAAAATTTGGTAAATTTAATAACTTATATGGAACGGCTCATCAAGAACTTATTTACTTTAGACTTGAACACAACCATATTGTAGTCAGCCGGAAAGCAGGAAAACGGAAGACAATTCGACAGGCGTGCAGTTCTAAGAAAGAAGCTTTGTTCATGGAATCTACGTTTAGGTTTAGGCACAGATAAAGAGTGGGGGAAATTATTGATAGTGTTTACAGCTAGACGAGTGTTTCTTGTGAAAGTTTGGCGAGGGGGGATCATGGATTGAAGCTCAGTTGAACACTTTCCATGAAAATAACGATACATCAGAGACAAACTCGCAACATCTCTTCTGTATATGCAGTTTTTGGTCATGTTCTCCTCTATGCGGGGCTTCACTCATACCAGGTGTCGTCTCGCTCTTGAATACCGTCCTGATGCTGTAGGGGGCACATATTCTCTGAATCTTTTCGAAGATGCCTCGTATGTATGGTAGGCAGACCGTTGGAGGTTTTTGGGTTTCATTCTCCTCTCATACTATTAACACATCTGGTGGATAGTATGCTATAGGGGTAGTTGTTACGACGGAGGGTATTCTTCAACCTGACCATTTCTTGGTGGTATGTAATGGTGTCGCTACTTATTGTCTCTGCTCGATGTTGTAAGCAGTGTGCAATTCCATGTTTGATACTGTATGGGTGATGGGAGTTGAAGTTTAGGTATTGTCCGGTGAAGGTAGGCTTGCGATATACAAATGTCTTAAACCCATGCTCTGTGAGTGATATGAGTATATCAAGGAAGGCCAGTTGGTTATCTTTTTCTTTCTCCATTGTGAACTGTATCGATGGTCTTATTGAGTTCACATGGTCTAGGAGAGCCTGGATGTCTTCCTGATGGGGCCAGAGTATGAAGGTGTCATCAACGTATCTTAGCCACATGGTTGGCTTTAAGAGAGCTGAACCTAAGGCCATGTCTTCAAAGTATTCCATGTATATGTTCGCCATCACTGGTGATAATGGCAAGCCCATAGCTAGTCCCTCCTCTTGTCGATATAGGTCAGTACTCATTCTGAAGTAGGTTGTTTCTATGCAGAATGTCAGCATTTCTATTAAGTTTGGCAATGGTACACATGTGCGTTCTTCTATGGAGAGGTCTGCAGCTAGTTTGTCTTGAATTACTGCTAGTGCCTCACTAGTTGGGACTTTAGTGAACAGGCTAACCACATCTAGGCTTACCATTTGGTTTGTACTGAGGGGTGCTTCCTTGATCAGTTTCGTGAAGTGGGCAGAATTCTTTACACGTGTTGCTGACTTGCCTGCTAATGGGTTTATTATATCAGTGATGGCGAACATATACATGGAAGATGCGGAAGATTTGCACAAAGTTTGTCCCAATACATCAGTCTGTAACTTCATCCTTGTCATAGACTATTTGACTAAGATGGACATTAAGACAGTTTCTCATCCTCCTTATAGTCCAGACCTTCCTCCCTGTGACTTTTGCTTATCTCTTTAACTCAAGGAAAACCTTAGAGCCTGTCGTTATGAGACAGTTGAGAAGATGAAAGAGGCTGTGACAAGGTTCATTGACACACTCACTAAAGAGGACTTCCCAAGAGCTTTCCAGAAGTTGTTGGAATGGTACACTAAGGGAACTAGAGTTTCATGCATAAGAGATGTGTGTACTATATGCCCATATGCTCATGTGTACACATGCGCACATGAAAAAGTCTGGAAGCTTATTGAAGTTAGATATATGTAGATCATATTCTGCAATATGAAAAGAAAATGCTTAATGATGATATATAGTTTGTGATTTAACAAAATAATATCGATCACTTCTGATTTTTAACAGAATATTGTCAAAGTGAACACACAATCGAATCTTTTAAGGATTGTAATCTTTTGTGAATGTAGAAAATCCACCAGAACTGATGGATAAAGGAATTCTTGCTGATTTTGATGACTTTTAATTTCCCTAAAAGTTAGCGAAATCAAATCAAATTCTTCTATGATGGAACATAGAAATCACAAATTATTTTTTTTACAATTTTTGCATAATTAGAAGCAAAGACCTATAGAACTAAAATAAAACAAATTGCAGGTGTTTGCACCTGCTTAAAATCATAATTTTCAAAATTATAAACAATAAATAAGTTTGCAAACATTTTAGGTCAGTATAACTATACATCATTCATTAACTAATTACAGAATTGCTCTGTGTAGCCCCTCCCAATGACTGCAATTGATTAGCCGATTATCTAAAACCAATCAGAGGCCTAACCAGGGTGATTGTTATGACGATAGCCATTAGTTGGCATCCTCCATTAGCTGACCAATCAGGAACAATCAGGCCAATTAATAGAGGATACCCAAAGCGAAAAATCGAGTTGGTTCGTTTTTTTGTCGCCGCTTAAAGAACCAAATCCGTTGCCACTGCATTCTTCATCATTGATGCTGCCTAATTGCATTTAAGATTTTCTAAGAAAACTTTATTCCGCCAGTCAACCAAAATCACTTTCATTCCGTGGGGTTTGTTGAAGATTGTGTTAATAAACGTTGTTATTGTTTATAACAAGTGCTTTCTGACATTTTCTTTTGATTGCTTGGCAACTTTTCTTCCCTCCAGCAACAAATTCAATGTTTGTCGACTGGGCCGCACTCATCTCTTCTTTCTACAGATCTTAAAGCAATGTGGGCGTGGAAGGAAACAGAAAGACCAGTCAAAACATGTGATAATCACAAAACCATCGACCAACTCGGTTTCGTGAAGATACTGTACCACAACTTTATTAAATGAAATTTAAAAGTCGACTGCATATTAAGCAAAATTTTACAGTATCCGTTTAGTGTGGATCAAATGATTTCTGTTATATCTGCATTCATGTGTAAAAAAAAAACAAATAAAAAAACACAGATAATTTTGAATTATCGTTTTAAAAAACGTTTTTTAAATTCAAATTATGTAATTATTTATTACATTATTTGTCACTTGGTTTGTCACACTTAAGATTGAAAATGAGTTTTCAATTATAAATATGCAGATTGAATGAAAGTATTCTCTGTATAAATCTCCTTCCTAAAAAATTCCAATCTGTGATCTATAATACCACAAGTTTACTTAATAATCGTATTCAAGTCAAATGTCAACAAATACTTAATGCATTGTGGTCTTAAGTAATCAAATTCTATCCTGTTCACTCTTTGTTTCTAATCTTCCCATAGTAGTGTTCACTATCCTATTAAAAATTTGATTAACCCTTATGCTTGAGTGACTTTTGACCTTAAGAAGTGGTGATTTCTTTTTATAAATTTTTTAAATGAAATTCAGTTTCAGGGCACTGTGCAATGTAATTTTCATAACATTGATTTGTTTGAAAGAGGTACAAGTTCAGTGAAATTTATTGAAATAATTTTCTATACATCTATAATCATTGACTCCATCATGACACACCGGCATTTCACAGTGATGATTAACAGCCACTGTTTATTCTTGCTTCAGGCCTGGAACCCAATATTTCAATTTCTATTCTTATTTCCTTGTTTTCAAATTATAAATAAGATGAAGTACAAATTTTTATTCCGTTTCTATTGATATTCTCTGTGAACATTACTATTGTACTCGTTTCTGAGAAAGATACAGTGATCATGTGTCCATGTATTTATCTTTACATGAGACTCCATCCATCTTAAGTTTGAAATAGCATGTTTTTTTATGTTTCTTGTTAAATGCGCCTATGCATATCAATAAGCGAAATTTTTATAAGGGGTAATTCATAATAATTCATCCGTGAAGATGTAAATGTCTTCTTGAGAGAATTGTAAAATCTAAACTCACTATTTCCCCTGACGACGATATACATGTGATTAGGGACCATTTGTGATTTTAATATTCCTAGAAATTTCCTCCTTTGAAGGAAAGTGGATTAACCTGCCTAGGTTAAATTTCGTTTCATTTCTGTTTATTTTTTGTTCAAATAACCGTCAGTCTTAAGTTTGAAATAGTATTTTCATTGCTTAAAGGACACATCTTGTTCTGATTATATTCATCACGTTACTTTTTAAAACAAAACAAGATGAAAAATACCTAATGAAGTTAATGTGCTTTTTGAGCAGCGATTGGAATACGAGGACATTATCTAATCCTTACTTCTCGAGCTTTTATTTATTTTACTATTTTTGAATTCTAAAAAGTTTTTATTTCCTTTCATTTGGATTCCACATTTCTGCTTATCTTGTAATACATTTTATGATTCAACATTGCCACAGATATACGGCTACTTTTGTTTCTAGTTTTATGTTTTAATACATATTTTTCATCTTTGTCTTTAGTTAGAATTTAAAAGAAAAATGCAAAGCCTAATAGAATCTTTACAAAATTAAATAACGTTTTGGATATTGTTTTTTCTCCATTCTTCGCTTATAGAAATGTATGTATTCAAATGACATATGTGACATAATACGTAAAGAGGTTGTGCAGCTGTGTTAGGTTTAAGGAACAAATAGCATTGCATTACTTTTTTAAAAACTAATGAGTTTCCACATATCAAGGCGAAAAACTACTTGAGGATAAGGGATAATGAGCTAGATAGATTGACAGTTCAATAATGATGAATACAATTAGAGGGTTGAAAATATTAATATCTTGTTCGAAAAACGGTGATGCAGAAAACAGCAACAACATCTCTTGTTCTACACACTTCACTCTATACTGACCATATTTAATCATCTGATGTCATCAGATCTCTACTCTTGTTTGTAAAACTACCATCACACACCCATCATATTGTTCTAACATCATTTCCTGGCATGCAACACCTATCCTTAGCTCTTACTGACCATATTCTACTGCCATAAATTATTATACCGTGTATACATGCTTGATAGACACTTTCCTTAATCGATAGCGGTAACATTGCTGGTTAGTAATTTTAAAAGTTCCCTGAAACCATATTTATCTACTTCTAATTATTGCAATCACACTTGCACCAGCTTCTGTGCTCCAATGGTATCATAAAAGCAACAAAACTTCTGGACAATCTCAGTAAGTTTGCCATACAAATATATTTTATTTACATCGGTTCTTAACTCTCTCCATTTTCTTGTACTTCTTGCACACGAACGAGTTATTTTCTCTCAACCCACTTGTAATTCTACTGCTCTGCTTGTGTACTCAGTAATTGACAAATTCATGATAAATTACATGTAATTTATTTACTATTTGTTTATGCAATAAAATATACTCGCATTTCCAAAGTAAAACTGCACTATTATTTGAACTCGGAAAAACGCGACTTTATTATGTTTTTTCTCTGCAGTATGCATTATTTTTAACTAGCCTAAACTTAATACGTAGCCCAACCGGTATTACTCTTAAGCAGTCTTTTTAAACGAGTTCATCAATTCTAAATTAATACAAAATAACCCGACTTCCAAAATTGATATAAGTTCCTTTATAGTATTTTAATTATGGGGTTGAGCTGAAATGCTTGAACATTCTGGCTCGAGGTAGATAAAGCCAAAAAATATCCATGCATTAATATGGGGGCGGGGAGAAGGGACTATCTTCAAGTACCGTCCTAAACTGGAAATGGAACAACGGACTTATATTAAGTAGATATTAATAAGTCTCTCTTACCCCCCCTTTTTTTTAATGGACTTACCCCCTCCCCTTTTTTTTTAATGGAAAGTAGATAATGTACTGTGGATGTGTTATTGGTAGCTCCAGTAACTCTCACTTCTTCTTTTTTGTCCCTCAGTCCTCATTTCCAATGAGTGATTTTTCTGACAAAGGGTGAAGAAAAAGCTGTTTTTCAGGTCAGTAATACTTCATGAACAGTAGCCTGAGATGAAAATTTTCTGTTTCTATGTCTATCCTTGTGGCCATATCACTAGTAAGGATGCTGGAGATAAACGTTTCATCTGGCCTGACATTATCCGCCTGATAGTCAGGGACCCGAACCTTGGATTAACCACTAAGGAGGCTGTTCTATCAGCAGGTGCAAAGTACCGGGGCTGCTGTATTGCCATCTGGTGAATGGATTCTGGACCATGCAGTAGTTTCTGGTGGGGCCTCTCGATGTCATACTAGAGGGTAATTGTTACGGCTTTACCTTATTATGTGCTACAAAAAAAAATTTCCTCTCTTTCTCTCTCTTACTTTCCCTCTCTGTCCTACTCTAACCAAGTCTGTCAACCTGTTCCATAAATCTCAAAACCTCAACATGACATATCTCCAAAAAAATAACACGAATAAACCTAGAACCCCATCATCCAACGTAGACCCCTACTACCATGTCTTCTTCTCGAACATCAAGGGTCTACGTTCCAACCTTCCAGAGGTTGAAACCCAATTACAGGAGATGAAACTGGACATATTCTTTCTAAACGAAACTGGCATAGGGCTGACCACTTCCGTAGATGAGTTCATAATTAAAGGATACTCTAACTTAGCATCTAAATCTGACCCCCAAGATCGCCATGGGTATGGAATATGTGTCTACATTAAAGATGGCTTTCCATGTGGTAGAGATATCTCCAGAGAAGACCTAATTTATCTTATATGTGCTTCCGGGTTGCACTTGCTTACACCACCGCATTTATATTTGCCCTCTATCGCCCCCACAACAGTGCTTTAAAAGTATATCTGAGAAAATTGACTACATCCTGTCTGCTCATCCTTCGGCGAACATTCATATTTGCGGTGAATTCAATATCCATAATGTGGAATGGCTGACCCACTCAAATAAGACAGATGATGAGGGGAGATTCTGTCATGATTTTTCCATTGCCTATGACCTCACTCAGATTGTTCACGAACCCACCCTTATGCCCAATACTACCGGTCAGTATGCAAGCCTTCTAGACCTTTTTCTCTCAACTTCCCCTGAGCTATGTTCATGTTCCCTTTTATCTCCTCTGGGATCCTCTGACCATTCCATTGTATGTTAAGATAAAAATGAAATGTAATAAGTCTTCAGACGTACCTCTCCACCATACTATGTATAGGTACTCTATGTCTGATTGGGATAGCTTCCGTACATTCATATATAATCTACCTCTGCATTCCATGTTTAAAAAGGATGTGTCCTCTATAGAATCAGACCTGACCGAATAATTAATTGTAGGCATAGACCGATTCATACCATCCAAAAAGTTCCAACAAAAACCTAACAGCCAGTCATGGTTCTCCCCAGTAGGTGCTGTTGCCATCACGCACAGAAATAACTTTTTCCATAGCTACCAACATAATAGATGTACCGAGACTAAAGCTGCTTTCAGGACTGCCAGCAACCACTGTAAAAGAGTAATAAAAAAATGCAAGAGGGCTATATTCTCAGTCCGTCAAATCCAAAGTAGCTGAGCAGTGGCTTGGTTCCCATCACTTTTGGCAAATAGCAAACAGGATCCGTGCGTTCTATCCCAACCATCATCAACGGACCTGAGGTCATCTCATCAGCATTAAACAAGGCCAAACTATTTGCCAAGAACTTTGCAGCTAATTCTACTCTATGCGAAAAAGGCCATCAACTCCCCATATTTTCTCCTATAACAGACAACACGCTATGCAACATACAAATATCTGCGCTAATTCTACCCTATGCGACGAAGGCCATCAACTCCCCATATTTCCTCCTATAACACAGAACAAGCTAGGTAACATACAAATATCCGTGCATGAGGTCGCCAAGCTAATAAAAAACCTAGATTCCAGTAAAGCAACTGGCCCTGATGGCATCCCAATTATAGTGTTAAAAAAGCTTCAACCAGAACTTGCTCCCATACTTACGAAACTATTTAAGCGCTGCCTTAAGGAGAAGTGCTTTCCGACCCCCTGGAAGACCTCATCAGTTTGCCCTGTATTTAAGAATTCAGGTGATAAGTCATCTCCCTCTCAGTACAGACCAATAAGTCTCTTATGTGTCATGAATAAGCTGCTGGAATCCATATTAAATAGAGGAGTAGTCAACCACCTCAGCAGAAATAACCTTCTTAGTGACATGCAATATGGTTTCTGTTCTGCTAGACCTAGAGCAGATGTGCTAACAGTAATATCTCATAGGATTAGTGAATCTCTCAACAAAGGCTTCATTTCTAGGGCAATTGCTCTTAACATATCAAAGGCCTTTGATAAGATATGGCATAAGGGCCTACTTCATAAGATATCCAGCTACGGTATGACTGGAAATGTTTTCTCAATTATTAAATCATTTCTCTCTGATAGGCTCATTTGAGTAGTGGTTGATGGGCAGAAATCAGAGGCCCACAGTATTAATGCTAGAGTCCCTCAAGGGTCCATCCTGGGCCAAAATCTCTTCCTGATCTACATCAATGATCTCCCAAAACACATACTTAAATCATTCGTTGACATCTATGCTGATGACACGAACATCTATGGCAACACATCAAAGGCCATAAATGACAAAGTTCTCTCTCCTCTGATCTTGAGCACGTGGTACAGTGGGAAGAGGTGGCTGGTTAGTTTTAATGCATCTAAAACCAAGCTCTTATCTTTACACCATCAACGCTCATATCCCCATTTGGAATCAATTGAAATGGATGGCTCTCATCTTGGGGAGGCTCCATGTTTTGACAATCTTCTGGGTTTGACCTCTACTTCTGATCTGAAATGGAACACGTACATCAGGTCTCTTGCCAAGGTTGCTGGGAGGATGGTGGGATCCTTCTACCGATCTAGAAGATATCTCACCACTGATGCAATTCTCTATCTGTATAAAAGCCAAGTACATGCCAGGATGGAGTACTGCTGCCACATCTTGGCAGGAGCTGCTAAAAACAGCCTACCTTGCCTTGACAGAATACAAAATAGACTTCGTGGTTTAGTGGGGGATGTCCTTTTCTCTTCCCTGCAGCCTCTCTCCCACAGGAGGGACGTTGCGAGCCTGTCTTTGTTTTATCGGTATTTTCATGGCAAGTGCTCATCTAAGCTCCAATCTCTGGTCACCCTCACCAATCTTCTACGAAAAACACCTGCCTGGCTGAAACCACTGTTATTAATTTCCCCCACTCTTTATCTGTGCATAAATCCAAGCATAGATTCCATGAGCAGAGCTTCTTTCTTATAAGTGCACAACTGTGGAACTCTCTTCCGATTGCCTGTTTCCCACCGGACTACAACTTGGATATCTTCAAGTCCAACATAAACAAATTCCTGACAAACCGCCCCTTAAGTAAGACACTTTATCAAATCTCCAATACTAACGATTACTATGATACTATCCCATTGATTACTGTACACGCAATAACCCTTATACCCGAGTGGCTTCCAGGCTTTGATAAGTGGTGACCTCCATGTAAAAAAAAAAAAAAATTAATGTATTTTCTATTAAAAATAACAATGAATTAAAATATTTATTTTTGTTCTACCATTACTTTTGTAATGTTGAAATAATATCAGCATATTGGAATAATATGTCACCATGTTGAAATAATGTTACCATGTTTATCTCTAATATTATTATCACATTTTTAATTCGCAGGGTTCTTTGCTCATATAAAGTTTATAGATATAATCCTTTTTATGAATTGTAATATGTATATATAATATATATATATGTTTAATGTAATTGTGCTAGTTTTAGATCAAAACACATACATGCACACGGGAGAATGTTTTGCTTTTTTTAATTCATATATAGATGAATAACTTTAAAGGGGAATTTGAGAAACATCTTCATATGGTTCGATGATTTACCAGGATATCGGAATAGAATTCTTTATCAAGAAATGTGTAATGTCAATGATGCTTGGAAGCAAAAGAAAGAAAAAAAAAATTAACTTTAGCAAAATGATGATCAAAGGTTTCTGAGAATAGGGAGAATGGAGGAATTTGAATTACAATGCATATAACATCATTGGAGCGATTATGATGGTAAACAGCATGTGAAAATAAAGAAAGAAAAGGGTTTTTTTTCAATCTTTGGGGAGTTTGGAACTACAAAATCGAGGCTCGTGATTAAAGCTGATAGAAATTGCAATAGGTTTAAGAGATATGAGAAATTCCTAAACAAAAAGAAAACGAAAGAATAAAGAGAAAAACAAACAGATTAATCATGGCAGTTGTGTATGAAATAATAGACGTTTTTGTTGCATATCATCTTCATTATGTTATTTATTAGCCATCTTTCATGGACTAAGGATCAAGATGTTGTGTTGAAACATTTCTTTGGAGGCTGGTATTTTTATGAAGGAGCAGATTAAAACAATGTATTTAAACTAGATTTTCATACATTTAACTGATAGACCTTCATTTCTCTTAACTAAGAGTTGCTTCTGGCTGGACTATCCTCACAGCGGTTCCAAGCACTACTAATTCGTCAACTATTACATGACAGTTTAACTGCACTAATATCTTGTATGTCATATTACCAAGCTATGTGTAAAGGTAACTGACCAGAAGTTCATTTTCCTACAAATACCTTACACCTGCAATGTACTTTTAAAATATATTATTGCTGAGTAATATCTAGTAATATTTGAAAAGGAATCCTAGTTTGGAAAATGGCATCATACACCTATTTGAAAGTCAATAGAAACATACATAATTAATAAAAATCTGAGTAGCATACAGATTGATATATACGCCATTAATAAGACCAAAATAAACTTAAGGAAAAAAAGTATGAATGAGGAATTAAAACAATCTATTCACAATAATATTAACTATGACTAGCAGTACTTGTGAACATTCAACAGTTGCTGTTTCAATTAAATTTTTGAATAGTTTAAATACTATAAAATAAAATAGAAAATATAAGATAATGATATAATTTTATAAAAAAATGATTATATTAACAAGTAGTATATGTTTTGTTACTTTGACTATAAATAAAATATCGGAAAAAATTATGTAAAAATAATGGCTCGTATTTCTTCAAATAGTTATGATATGATGGCCACGTCAAAAGATTATTTTTTTTTTAAATCAGAGAATTATACAATTTTAATTTAATTTACAATATTCAATAAATTATGTATTCTATGAGAAATACGTTTTCAAATTTAACATCATAGCGATTTTCAAAAAAATGGCTAATTGATAGGATATATGTATAGGCCAGATAAAAATGCATGCTCATTGACGCTTTAGAAAAAACATGTTTTCAGATGTAAAATGTGACTTTATACATCTTTTTTCTCATTTTAAGTAAGGGTAAAAAATAAAAGAAGAAATCGCCAAAGTGCTATTGAAGCCATTCATTTCTCGGCTCTCCATTCGGAGGGTGTAGGGAGTTCTAGCTGTCAGTTGATCATAAATAGAGAATAATAAAGAGAAATAGAATTGCTAGTTTAGAGATTTTACTGCTTCAGTTAATTATGACATAAAATAAATAGACAATAAAATCTTGTCTAAGTAAATCAGATTGAAAAGAACTGAAGGAATTCGACAGTTTGGTAGACAAAAACGGTCTTGCATTTATAGAAAACTTGCTATCAATCAATTGGTATTAATAATCCTTAGGTAGTTGGGATACGTGTAAAAATTTTTTAAAAACACAGCAAATATATTCGCTATTCACATGCAAATCTGTAATGATTTTCTGAATACATAAACATGAATTTTTTTAATAACATTTGCATAAAACTTTTCCTTATGATAAATCTGAATTGGGAATCAATAAGACAAGACAGTTATTCTAAATACTGTATTTAAAAAAAAAATAATTGTATAATTGACAATTTATTTATTTTGTGAATTCTAAATGCAATGCCTTTTTGAATTAAATGTAAGTCGATTTATACGTAGAATTCATTCATATGACAAAAATTATAACTCTTTCGTATTGTAAAACTTCATTTAGAGTATATCATATTTTTTTAAGAAATCTAAAATGGTTTTGATTACAGACGTAGATTCTCTATTATAATAAGTTTGTCTTAATTTTACAGCTACTACATAAATGACGTTAATTAACATAAGGAGTAGATGATTCAAATTGGCATTCAATGATTAAGAAGATAAACATTTGTCACTGTGCTTGAAATGTAATCCGATTTCGATTGATGACAGAATTTTAAGCAAAAACACCTTTAGTTTGACTTGATTATTACAGACTGAAATTTTACCTTTAGAAAGTTTCATTTGTTTTATTCATGGAAAATTTCCTTTTACACAGTTAAAAGTTAACGCTTTTTATAGCAAGAAATAAAATTTTAAAGAATTTACAAATAATTCAAGGTCTTTAGTTTAATTTAAGATTAAAGACGAAGAAAAGTTTAAAGATTTTGAGAATAGAATATATCAATCTACCTTCCCAAAAAGGGGCATTCTGGATGGGAATAGATAACTTTAAAAATTTCCTCAGTCTCAACAAGGACAGACAAGATGAAGTTTAGTGCCAGAACAGATGCTACACTTTGTCTCCAGCTAAAAGGACAAGTTTATTTATGGATATGATTATATATATTCAGCTATGGTAGAGATGTATATTTTGAGCATACATATATGTATGTTTATAAAGTTTATCTTTCAAAGTTTATCTGCAAACAATTTTTTTAAAAAAGGTTTGAAGCATATAAGCATAGATGACATCTGGGCAAGAAATACGAGAGGACAAATTGTCCATTCTTTCCAATTCTTTTTAACTACTTTTAAGAATTAGTTGTCGTTTTGACTCTTGAATAAAAATTCAAAGCTATTGTAGTGATGCGTATTTTGAGTATAAACACACACGCACACACACACACACACACACACACACACACATATATGGAATAGAAAATTCAAAATGTTATGGGTGTAGGACCAAAATTAGTGCAGACATTTTTTTTTAATAAATAAATATATTTATTTATTAAAACCAATTCAGTATTTCGAATTGTAACAAATTCTCCATCAGGAAAATCCAGGTGTTTTTTACTTTTATTATTTTTTTTACACTGCAAGGTGGTGATAATTTTTGGGACCTCTTCGGATATTGTTAACGTCTTGTTTTTGTTATACAGGGTGACCCCCCCCCAAAAAACGGGCCCCAACTCTAATTAGGCCCCATTTCTTAGTGTTTTGTCCGAATAAAATGAAACTTTGGTCATAACTAGTTTATTATATTCAAAACATCACATCAAAACACTAGGGTCTTTGGCCTTTTTTTCTCCGTTGACTGTAAAATGCTCACAAAAACAATTGAATGTCCTCTGTTTTTTTGGGGGGGTGGGGGAGGGTCACCTTGTAAATCGAAATATTGAATTTGTTTTAATAAATGAATATATTAATTAAAAAAAAATGTCTGTACTGTTTTGTCTTAAATTAAGTTAAGTTTGGATGTTCAAATTCCATATATCAACAGTCCTTAAAAGCAATGAATTCCTGTATAATATGACAAACGCGTTGGCCGGCGCTCACATTGTACGGACATTAAAGACTTTAACAACATCTGAAGACGTCCCAAGGATTATCACTGCCCAAGCGGTGTAAAAAAAAAAAAGAAGAAGACGAAGAAAAATAAAAGTAAAAAACACCTGGATTGAAATATTGAATTGTTTTAATAAATAAATATATTTCTTTATTAAAAAAATGTCTGCACTAGTTTTGGTCTTAACACCGTTAAAGTTTGAATTTTCTATTCCATATATGAAGAGTGCTAAAAACAGTGAAGTTCTCTCTCTCTCTCATATCTATAATATAAAGCTGAATGTCTGTGTGTCTGGTCACGAATAGGCTCCTATATGGTTGACTATTTTAAAAAATTGATTGCATATAATGATAGAAGATGTATCGAGACACAGGAATGGGTATGTTTGATCTGGCAGAACGGTAGTTCATTAAAATTGTGGGATCTGCATACGCGCCTGGTTCACAAAGTATGGAAATAAAAAATTTAAAAATTAAAATAAAAAACGTTTACAAGTGTTTTTGATATAGATGTATATAAGAATACTTTGATAAGTATGTTTTTACTTAAATAGGTATGGTATAATAAAATTGTGGGGTCTGCGTTCGCGCCTGGCCTCCATAGAATGGAAATAGGCACAAACTTTAATAAAGACTTTTCATATCTATCTGCGTAAGTATACTTTGATAATTATGTTTCAGTTTGAAGAAATATGGTATAATAAAATTATGAGGTGTTTGTTCGCACCTGACCTCCATAGAATGGAAATATGTCACAAAGTTTAACAAGGTTTTTAATATAGATCCACAGAATATTGTGATAAGTGTTTCGGTGTGAACAGGTATGGTATAATAAATTATGGGGTTTATCTATTCTATTTTTACTTTCATCATATTTTGCTTTGGTTTTGATAACCCCAAATTCAACACCCTTCCTTTTCATAACCTATCATGCTTTCATAAATCAGAGTCCATTTTCTGTAGGCTGTTTTTGAACCCAGTCAACGACGGGTACTTTTGCTAGTATATATATATATATATATATATATATATAATGGTTATGGGGAAAAATATGCTTATTCAATTATGTCTCACGCTTTATTTATACCAAACCTTTTATTTATGAAGCTCGATGTGTGATAAATATAACTATACAAATAAATGACAAAAAAGTCTATATTCCAAATTCCAAGATGTTGTTCATTTTTCAGTTTCACTGAAGCTAAGCAACGTTGAGCCTGGCCAGTATTAGATGGGTGATCATTTGAGAAGGCGAGGTGCTGTATGTACCACGAGGTAAAAAAAAACAGGTTGGGAAACTGGCGTGGTCTATCCTTCTCTTGAGCATATATGGGCCTCTCTTATGCCATGGTAGGCAACCTATCTAGTGATGACGTCATGATAAAAATACCCTTGATAGCCTTGGTGAAGCATCGAGTATTTCCAGCCATTAGAAAAACATGAAATTTGTTCACGTTTCACCTGCGCCTACTGACATTGAATGAAACATTTCTATTTCTTTAGTTTATTTCTTTCCGCATACTAAACTGTTCAATTCTTAAAAGCACTTGTTTCGTAGCGCATAACAATTATATAATTATTATGTCAATTTTTTAATATTTTCCGTCCTTACATCAAAAGAATAAGAACTCATTAACTTTAAAAAGAAAAGAAAAAAGAATGAGTATAATCACATAATCCGAAAAAATCCGAAGAGTAGTTGCAATTGTATGTTATATTTACACCAGCTGAATTATATATATATATATATATATATATATATATATATATATATATATATATATAAGAAGTGTATATTTTGGGTATGCGTTTAAGTATGTCCTCATAGTGTGTCATCTGGTCATTTCTCACAGTGTTTTTGCTGACTTTCTTTTCCTGAACTGAGTTCGTGATTAGAATTCTTAGCAATCAATAATTTCTAATCTTATTTTATTAATGCTTTATCTTTTCATTGAACTTCTTCAAAATTACAGAACACAGACATAAAGAGAAAGAACACGTGTGCATGTAACAGTTCTTAATCTTCAATTAATTAAGATCTTTTTGTCTATTTTCATTTGCCATCCAACCAACGTGTAAATGACAGATATTGTTTATTAAAATATTTGTCAGTCTGCAGTAGTAACCCGGTCTGTATGACATTCCATTTAAATTCCTGTCTAGCAATCGTGTTATTATAAGATTGCCACAAGATTCTATTGCCAATCTAGCCAGCCTCTTCCTTGGTCATAATACTAATCATGTTTTACTTTTGGTTGAAATAAAACTGAATGATTTCTAAAAAAATACCGATCTTAGCGTTATTGAAACCATGATTGCTAAGTAAAAAAATATATATTATGTATACTGATCAATATTCAATTAAACTTTACTGGAAGCTTCCTGTTCGGTTCAGATTCATGTGATCAATAAAAGAAAATATTGTTCACATAATGTAATTTCCTGCATGTAGCATTGGACTTTTATAGAAAATAAGCAACAAAAAAGTCGGTAGACACTGGGTTGCCAATTTAAAAGTGATTTTTCAAGTTTTTGAATGTGAAGGTAAATTTCGCATTAAAAAGATAAATAAAATGATAAAAAAAAAACAAAAAAAACAAAAGCAGATTCAATTGCAACTTTGAATTAAAAAGTATTTTCTGAATTGAATATTGTCAAAACTATCGAAATTGCCTTTATCAGAAAAATAACGTTTTTTACACACACAAAATATATTGACATGCAATTCAGGAAGAACGTTTCTTCTACAAAATATAAACCGATTTGTAATAAAATTTGTTTATCTGTGTTTACACAAATGATGAAGATGATTCTTAACATCTTCATAAATGATTGCCATCTCAGCATACGTTTTAATGGATATCACTTTCTTCAATGGTGACTTTTTAAGCCAACTGCAGATCTGCATTGGTTGCAACACAGGTGGCAGACAAATATCATACTTTTAGTATGCAGAATTGTCTTTGAGCCTCCAACAGCTTATATCTGCACATTTTAGCATTTCCCCATTACCATAGGACTTGTAGAATATTTGGGTGACAGATAAGATCACAGAGAAACATTTGTACATCATTGAATTATATTGATAAACGCTTACACACTGAGAATATCACTGTCTGAGTCACAATGATAATAATTCCGTGATAAACCAATGCAAGATGATCAGTTATCATGTTAGCCACATGTTTTATATCAGTTTCATTCACCTAGATTGATTGTCTTAGATCTGACTATAGAACCTCATCTGCTCCATAAATATAATTGATGTAAGCATCACGTGGTATTTATTTACAATCATCACATCATGAAAAATGTGTATTATTATTGTTTTAAGTAGTCTGTCTAAAAGTGAATAAGTATTCTGGGTATACATGTAGGTCTGTTTATAGAAATGTATATTTTGGTTATACACATAAGTATCTTTATTGATATTCAAGTATGAGAGTCGTTCCAAAAGTAAAGTCTCTTATTTTTTTAACTAAAAAAGTTGAAAAGCTATAAAGACGAGAGTAGTCGTGTTAAAACAAATGTAATAGTAGTGTGAAGCTAAGATGTCCTTAATAGTAGTGTACAGCTCAGACGTCCTTAATAGTAACTAAGATGTCCATAACAGTAGTCTAAAGCTGAGATGTCCGTAATAGTAGTCTACAGTTAAGATGTCCGTAATAGTAGTCTACAGATAAGATGTCTGTAATAATAGTCTACAGATAAGATGTCTGTAATAATAGTCTACAGCTTAGATGTCCGTAGAAGTAGTCTATAGCTAAGATGTCTGTAAAAGTAGCCTACAGCTAAGATGTCCGTAAACGTAGCCTACAGCTAAGATGTCCGTAAACGTAGCCTACAGCTGAGATGTCCGTAAACGTAGCCTACAGCTGAGATGTCTGTAAACGTAGCCTACAGCTAAGATGTCCGTAAACGTAGCCTACAGCTAAGATGTCCATAAACGTAGTCTACAGCTAAGATGTCCGTAAACGTAGTCTACAGCTAAGATGTTCTTAATAGTAGTCTACAATTAAGATGTCCATAATAGTAATCTACAATTAAGATGTCCTTAGTAGTAATCTACATTTAAGATGTCAATAATAATAGTAAACAATTAATATGTCTATAATAGTAGTCGACAGCTAAGATGCCCATAATAGTAGTCGACAGCTCAGATATCCATTATAGAAGTCGTCAGCTCAGATGTCCGTAATAGAAGTCGTCAGCTCAGATGTCCGTAATAGAAGTCGTCAGCTCAGATGTCCGTAATAGAAGTCGCCAGCTCAGATGTCCGTAATAGAAGTCGCCAGCTCATATGTCCATAATAGAAGTCGCCAGCTCATATGTCCGTAATAGAAGTCGCCAGATCATATGTCCGTAATAGAAGTCGCCAGCTCATATGTCCATAATAGAAGTCGCCAGCTAATATGTCCGTAATAGAAGTCGCCAGCTCAGATGTCCGTAATAGAAGTCGCCAGCTCAGATGTCCGTAATAGAAGTCGCCAGCTCAGATGTCCGTAATAGAAGTCGCCAGCTCAGATGTCCATAATAGAAGTCGCCAGGTCAGTTGTCAGTAATAGTAGTGTACAATTGTCCGTAACTGTAGTCTACAGATCAGATGCCTGTAACTGTAGTCTACGGTTCAAATGACTATAACAGTAGTCTACAGCTAAGATATCCATGAGAGTAGTCTACAGCTAAGATGTCCGTAAGAATTTTCTAAAGCTAAGATCTCCGTAATAGTAGTCTACAGCTAAGATGTCAGTAAGAGTAGTATACAGCTAAGATGTTCGTAAGAGTAGTCTACAGCTAGGGTGCCCATAGCAGTAGTCTAGAGCTAGGGTGTCCATAAGAGTAGTCTAGAGCTAGGGTGTACGTAAGAGTAGTCAAGAGCTAGGGTGTCCATAAGAGTAGTCTAGAGCTAAGATGTCCATAATAGTAGTCTAGAGCTAAGATGTCCGTAATAGTAGTCTACAGCTAAGATGTCCGTAATAGTAATCTACAGCTAAGATGTCCGTAATAGTAATCTACAGCTAAGATGTCCGTAATAGTAATCTACAGCTAAGATGTCCGTAATAGTAATCTACAGCTAAGATGTCTGTAATAGTAATCTACAGCTAAGATGTCCGTAATAGTAGTCTACAGCTAAGATGTCCGTAATAGTAGTCTACAGCTAAGATGTCCGTAATAGTAGTCTACAGCTAAGATGCCCGTAATAGTAGTCTACAGCTAAGATGTCCGTAATAGTAGTCTACAGCTAAGATGTCCGTAATAGTAGTCTACAGCTAAGATGTCCGTAATAGTAGCCTACAGCTAAGATGTCTGTAAGAGTGGTCTAGAGCTAAGATGTCCTTAACAGTAGTGTACAATTCAGATGCCTGTAAGAGTCTACAGCTAAGATGTACATAATAATATTTTACAACTCAGATGCCCGTAACTGTAGTCTACAGCTCAGATGCCCGTAACTGTAGTCTACGGCTCAGATGCCCGTAACTGTAGTCTACGGCTCAGATGCCCGTAACTGTAGTCTACGGCTCAGATGCCCGTAACTGTAGTCTACGGCTCAGATGCCCGTAACTGTAGTCTACGGCTCAGATGCCCGTAACTGTAGTCTACGGCTCAGATGCCCGTAACTGTAGTCTACGGCTCAGATGCCCGTAACTGTAGTCTACAGCTCAGATGCCCGTAACTGTATTCTACAGCTCAGATGCCCGTAACTGTAGTCTACAGCTAAGATGTATGGAATAGTAGTCTTAAGGTAAGATGCATGTGAAAGTAGTCTACAGCTAAGAAGCTCATAATAGTATTATACAGTTTAGATATCTGTAATAGTAGGCTACATCTAAGATTCCCATAATAGTAATTTACAGCTAAGATCCCTGTAATATAAGTCAAGGAAAAAAAGAAGAAGTCGCTTGAGCTTTGTATAGATCTTTATAAATGTGAACTTGTTTTGACATGACTAGGGACTGTTAAACAGTGGGAATGGTAGAGGCTTTAATTTTATCACTGTGTTTTCACCATAGTTTCCAACACAGCAAGACTGTTGCCTCTGATTCCCACAAAAAGCTAGTATGACTGAGCTTGACAATGTGGAAGTACTTCTGCTGACCTATAATGTAGTTTGTGGGCTGTGTAATATAATTGACTTCTGTGAAGCAACTTCGCATCTTATTTGTGTGAAAGTAAAGGTTTTTGCACTATAGCTATTCAATAATAACCAAAGTAGAATTTGAAGTCCTTGTCTTAAAATGATTTCAAAGAAACTTGTTTATTGATAATACAACGCTCTCTGACTAAGAAATAGTAAGACATTGATGGGGGGGGGGCATAAATGGCTGAATATGCAGCCTTCTTTGCTTAGGACCTGGTTTGAGACCTTAGGACATGGTTTGAAACGTGGGGGCATGCCAAAGAGGAAGCCTCCTCAAGCTAACCTGGGTGAATGTTCCACAAGTATAAGATATATGCCTTTAATTTTCATTCAGAATCTCTTTTATTGTGTGTTACATTCAATTTCTATTAAAATATCTGCATTTTAATAAAATTTACGTTAGTAATTAATATTCATCAAAACTATTAATCAAGTGTTGAGTGAGAGTACAATATTTTATTTAGTTTTTTAAAGCAACAGAATTATTAAAAGATACCAAACAATCATTTTTTTATGATATTAAAACAAAATTTTGATGAGAAATAGACGATTGAAGTATTTAAAAATTACTAATAAGAATTGAAAAGAGAGGCCGTTAATAGGAACATAAACATAACTCAAACTCTCTGCGTATATGAAAGCTCAAGGTTCCTATCTGTAGATAGCTGATGCTATTGATCCTTTTTCACAATTTAACCCTAGTCATTGAACTAGTATCCAATTACCTACATTTAAAGACTGAAACAATGGATTAGCAGTCTCTTGGATCAAACGTGTTCCTTAATAAGTAGAACGTTCTTCCTCTAACCACTCGGCCACCCTTTATTCATAAAATAATCAACAGGAATATGAACACGTTATAGATACTATTAGAAGCTGAAAGAATGTGAAACTCTAAACAGTGTACTGCAATTATGTAATTAGCAATATTGTTAGGTGCAATTGAATTTCTTATCAATTGTTCTTAATTGCTTGTTGTTCCCATATTCTCTCCTAGCACATTGTCATCAGCAAATCAAAGCAAAACAGAAAAAAACCCTGCACATTTGATATCTTCATGTTGTTTGTTGAGTATGCATGCATAAATATACTTGTTAGTGTATAAAAGAACAAAGGTTTGTAAGCAAAAGAAGGTTGTCTTGTGCCATTTGGTAAGTTCTATAAAAAGCAGAATGCCACAAAAACAAAGAAGTTGAGAAGGAAAACCATTTGCTACACATTGAAGTGATTATCCAATTGTGTGTTTATGTAACTTTGCTGTTTCTCGATGTTTTTTTGTTTTTTTTACTATTTACAAGTATTGTTTGCAATCATGAGAAGAATAAATGGTCTTCTTGTATTCTTATAAGATTTTGTAGCTTCATATTTTGTTGGTCAAGATTTTTCTTACAACTGGTGTCAATGATATGGCGTTATACCTGATCCCAATGAATGTTATAACTGGAGGGACATTAAAGGATGCTTCTTTGTAAATGCATATTCTTTTTTTAATCAGCAATAATCAGAGAATTATGGAATGGGAATAAAATTTTCTCTACTTATTCAGTAAATCAAATATTAAAAAAAATTTCAAAATTAAAAATAGTATTGTGATTTTAAAGAGTGTGAAGATTGACAGAATTTAGATTTGCATCCAATTAATGCACATGAACAGTAACTTTTAAAAATATGCTGTTGTTGTTGTTGAAAGCAACACCGTATAATGTTTATAACAGTATTTCAAGTAAGGAATAAAAAAACACATTCCAGTTATGATTTCTCAGCAGGTATTTCTCCTTTAAGAGTGGGATGGGGTGAGCCAGTCTGAATATCACCTCTTCAGCTTACAACTAATGTAAAAGCAGAATATTCACTAGAGTGAATATTCTGCTTTTACATTAGTTGTATATAGATATACTATTCACTCTATATACTGACCACAAACCTCTAGTATATCTACTACATTTAAACACCAAATGGAATTCCTATAAAAAAAGTTTCTTTCCAAGAACTTTCTATCTGTGGGACACGTTTCTTCAGATTTGTTCCATGCAAACTACAAAATGCTCATCTTCAAGTCCAATGTCAAGGAATGCTAGTTGAGCCATCCTTTAAGTAATCAATTTTTTCTTTCATTTCATCAATTTCAATCGTCTCATAGTATTTTTCATCATCCAACTGATAATCCTAACTTTTGTCATCTTTGGCTTTGGTGACTTATTTGTATATAGAAACAAAGAAAAGCATTTTTCAAGAAAATTAAGAAACTTGGATTTTATGTCTCAAGTAATAAAAATATATTGGCTGATGAAGTTTCATACCTTGATGTGCTAGCCATTTAAGGAGCATAGAAAGTCGACCTTGGGTTGACTTTCCTCAGCCCAGTGACTCACTTTTCTTTACTTTGTCCTTTAGTCCTCAAATTTCATGAGCGATATTTCTGACAAAGGGGTAAAAATTGCTATTTTCTGATTGGAGTCTTTATGTCTAACACTTATCGTTGGTTACTTTTTGACTTTGAAGTAGTATTTTTAGCTCCTTATAGCAAGTGGCTTCATACCTTGTTTCCAGTGATTTTTTTTTTTTTACTGTTTTTTTTTTCACCCCAAACAAGACACAATGCAACTTGGATGTAAGAGGCAATTATTTGGAACCAAGAACTACATGGATACTATTTAGGGAGTTGTGCAGTGAGATGTTTGTTTACATTACATTTGAACAGCATGTCAGTAGCATCATGAAGCAGAGACCCACGATGGAATTCCAAAGTCTAGCAGTTAAAAAAAAAATATAGGAGTAGAAAGTTTTCTATCATCTAGAAATATGTACAGTGTATACAAGTGCTGTGAGTTCATCGGAGTACATTCTATTAAAACATGTGTACAACAGGCACAGAGACGCACACATTTCAGTAATGGAATAGAGATTGGAGTTTGGCTGATAGTGCAAGACCTGTTGACTTGGACACTCTTTTTTGGACTCTGTCTAAGAGTGAGAAACTAGTGGAAAATGCACCAGCTTGGATGTGGCAGCAATACTCCATGCATGGGTGAAGGTGTAGAGATAAGGGATACTCTCAGGTGTGACTAATTTTCTAGCATAATAGAGAGAGCCAAACTTCTTTGCAGCAACCTTGGCAATGTCTTCAAGTTATTTGTTCCAATTCATGTTGCCTGTGAATGTTAAACCGAGGAGTTTGAACGAAAAGCTTTCAGTTAGTGTATTATTAGTCATGGCAATGAGTGACTGAGAAGGGTTTTTGTTAAATAGTTGGTTTCAATCTCATATTTCAAAAACTTGACAAATTTACTATGTTTAAACCAAATACAAAGAATGGAATCCTGGAGGATTTGACCACCATCTTATGTGCACAAAAAGAAACAAATCATGAGGATTGGATATTATAGTTTGGTTAAGAAATATGACCGTACTTAAAACCAATTTAGGTTGTACCATGATCAAATTAATATACAAGATCACTTTAAATTTATTGAGACAGTACAATCTTCTATATAATAAAGTTATAGTTTCCGTCCATTTGTTCATAAACTCTTTTTAGGGTTTTGAAGGTAAATCCTTATAACAATATATATGATCGTGATAAGTATATTTCATTTTGATCAAATTGATTGAAACATTATTCTGTTGTCTGCATTCATACTTGATATTCATGAAAAGGAAATAAATCATTTTACTTTTTATATGTAATATGAAAAATAAAAAAATAAGAATAGAAATGTTAATAAAACATTCAGAGCTGGTAGCAAGAGTGCGCAATGATCGTAATGGATATCTGAGAAGTACTGGATGGGCATCAAGGGGTGAAAGACAATAGAGTTACCAACATTTATTTGAATTAACATTGTTTTATTTACACTCCTTCCATTAATCAATGCTTGGTTTTCACATAAAAAATTGAATTTATGTGAAATGTAAAAATAGGAATAAAAAAGTTAATATAATATCATGTGTTGGAAACGGAAGAATTTTGAGTTTTTATTCAATTCCTGGCAATATTATTATGTGTTTTGGTTTGTTTGTTTTTTGTTGATTTTTTTTTTTTTGGTTGAGATAATCACTGTTTGTGCACAGCTTAGGATCAACATTGCATGTCCAATTTCAGTAAACTTGGTCAGAATATCAGCCATGATCTAACTTAGAATTAATTTCATTTTGGGATATCTAGATCTTTGTCAAGGTTACAGAAAAAGTGAAAGCCACACTTTTGGTGATCACTTTGATTTTATTTATTTTAGTAATTCATTGCTTAGTCCATATTGTTAGAATTTCAACTTCCGATTCATCCAGATTTAACCTATGGATCTGATTTTCTTTGATAACAATAATCATGAGGAAAATTTCAGCCTAATCAGATAAATATTTTTTAAGATATTAACGTTTCCATGACATAACTTTGGATATATTTAATACAATGTGGGGAGGTAAGAATCAGATAAGACTTTGGCCCTTTGGTCTTTTGGTTTTATGCAGAGGCATGCAGTCTCATGTTTGACTTAAATTCTTGTTGTATAAGATAGTAAAATTTATTGCAGATATTACAAGTATAAATAAAGTTTTCTTAATGATTTAAAAGTATTAACGTTTTATATTATAACAGGATAATATACACATGGTAGACGTCTGACCTTCCTTCTCCAAGTTTGCTTAACTTATCATGGAGATAAATGTCTGATTTTGAATTAATGCGTCTTGTCTCAGCTTACAATGAGTCATTAAAAATTGTACTTATGAAAACTTTTACATCCTATTCGCTGAGATTACAAGTTTTCTTACGGTAGGCACATTCCATCATTTTGATATTTTATTTTCAGGGATTTCCTTCAGATAGATTTATTATCAGCAACTGAGACAGTGGTGCATACATATTCATGAACCACTTTCTTTGTTGGTGACTAAAGTATTTACAGAATGATAGTGTTCAAATCTTTCTGCTTACGAACCATGTTTGGTATGAATCTTTATACACGTAGTTTACCTATGCTGCCATAAATGTATTGAATTCATTTTAATTTACATTCATTGTATAATTTGCTGCAAGCACCGATATTAAGAAGAATTCTAAAGATAGACCAAATATGATTTTCAAATTTTATTTAAGTTTATTCAGGTTAATATTCTCTTATTTGTGAACTTTCCTTTTGCAAATAGTTTTCCTCAATAATTATTAGCATTGATAGCTTTTTAACCCTAGCACCGGATCTCTACTGACCCTTTCTCATACAAACGATGTTTCTAGTCTTTCTCTACTCTATTATTATTTCCATTAAAGTTACTTGATTGAGCTACAATCTTTGCCCCCCCCCTTATAAGACATTTACAGCAAGAACTCGTTGTTTACTACAACTGCAAATAACTTTCCTTTCTTCATTTATGTGTTTACCATCAAACGAAATTTCCTTGAATAGTTGTTTCCAAAAACTTTCCATGTTTGGGACAGATTATCAAAAAGATGTAAACTTCACAAACTACAAAAACCATTCTGTAAACTCTAGAGATTTGGAAGTTTTGTTAAAAAAAAACATATCCAAGTTTAAATGTGTTAAAAATATATTTTTTTCTCATAAACAAGCAAAATAATTGAAACAAAAAAATACTCAGAAATATCCAAAACATACATACGAAACACAAATCAATAAGGTTACTAAATATACAACCAAACCAGAATAAAATCCGAAGTAAC
Source organism: Euprymna scolopes (assembly GCF_053919585.1). Classification (NCBI taxonomy): domain Eukaryota; kingdom Metazoa; phylum Mollusca; class Cephalopoda; order Sepiida; family Sepiolidae; genus Euprymna; species Euprymna scolopes. The sequence continues at coordinate 45,571,822 of NC_136492.1, forward strand.
TCTTCTCATATATAAACAAATTAAGAACATTAATAAAAAATGAAAATTATTTCCAAAGAAAGCTAAAATATCAAAGCTCTAAACAACTAAAAACACACAAATTAATCGAGAGATTCAAAGGCATCACCTTATGAAATGGCATCTAATTGCTAGTGCAGCATAAAATTCATCCAGTAAGGAAGCTGTAAAGGAAGCCTTGATCAGTGGGTATGTTATAACAAAAGATTAACATCAAGAACAAAAACTACATCAACCAAAGGGAAAATGAGCTTCCATGTATGGATAAAACTCAAATAAAAAAGAAAACTACCTTTAATCCCTCTCCCAATTAAAACATGGCTACTCAAAATGAAATTCAATATCAAAATACTAAAATAATCTAAGAGAATTAGCATAGCCATAAAGCAAAATGTATAGCATGCTGGCCTCCAATGTTTGTACTGTGGGTTTTCTTTTTTTTTCATGTTCTTAGCTTGGCCATGTGGATTTTTAATATTAGTGATTAACAGGAGAGTAAGTACTAGTTTAGAATTTGCATTTAAAGCAAATAACAAACCAGACACAGGCATATACATTGTGTAGACCCGACTTAATGAACATGTGTATTGTAAGGGCCCCGTCAACAGTATCCTCTCTTAAGTTGAGGATATTAGCTAAGATTTAACTGAGATCTCACAAACCCATTTGTTTGTCGAGATCATTCACTCAAACTCATTTCGTGAACTCTGTCTCATCATCTGCCGATTGTGATCAATCATTGTAATCTACTCAGGCTCTTTCAATCGTCTGCTTTGTCTTATTTTGAACATGTCTCTGTGATTTTCTCAAATGGGTCTGTTCACAACTGTGTCTCTAAATATATTTACTCTTGATCAAAAAAAAATGTCCGTTTATCCCTCAACCTACCACCGGTATCGGGTACATCTGCTTTTTGCTTTAGTTCACTTTTTCCATCATTATCTAGCCAAACAACTAGGCTCACAACTTATTGTCATGGTGGCATTCGTTTGGGAAGTCAATGGATCTGGGGGCTCTTTTTATTATCCTTCACGTAACTACTTACTTGTTAACATTTTTTGTAGTACCAACTGTGGGAAGGAGGGTCTATAGTATCACAAAGATACCATCTGGCTCTTTTAATAACCAAACCAAGCCAAAAGATACTAATAGACAAACCTACCTTTTTATACTTTTGCCCAGTAAGTGGCAATAAAATTATCCAGTTAAATATGAAGGGCGAAAAAGCCAACCACTATGCATTAAAGCTTATATCCAGATTCGATTCAGCAGTCATATGCTTACAGGAAACATACCAGAAAGCAGATGATTCATCCCACAAAAATATATTGCTGAATGTTAGCTTCTTTGATATGAAATCATAATTAATTTGCATGTAAAAGTTCTATTATTTTTCCTCTTTTATTTATATTTTTAATGCTCCACATTTGATCATGACTATTAAAATCTTACATCAATATGAATGATTTAGTTAGCTGTCATACCAGTCCATTCAATTCTGGCATGTCTAGTCATTTTCTAATTAGTAATTATAGTGAGAAAATAGTAATTGTTTTCTTCAATGTTACTGATACTGCAATTGTTTGTAGCTTAGCTCACTTTGAATCGTGTTGTTATTTACTGCAATTGATGAGTCATCTGATACTCTATTTCCTCTATTATTTATGTAGTTATATGGCGATTTTTTTAAGTTTAAGATTTTTGTGAAGGTTCCTAATTCTACCAAAATCAGGCTGTCTGAAGATACCGGCTACTAATCCAAAGGACATGAATAATTATTTGAAGATATAAAGGATTTGAAGCAAAAAAAAATGGATTTAGCATCAAATAACCTGAAAAAGGATTAATATGCCATAAAACCAAATGATAAGCCAATTTATGAAGGTTCGATAAAACTGTTGTGTCTGTAGTTCAACCAGAAGCAATTCTTAGTTAAGAAAATATGGAGGTCCATAGATATGAATAACACGTATTTATAGTTAAAAACAATGTTGACATCGTCTTTAAGAAAAGAGTATTTTCCAGTTACCAGTACTAAGTAAAGTAATCAGAGAGCAACATCAACTTTGGCTCATGAAAGGTGGACAACAGAATACAGGGTGGAACATTAAATTTGTTGCCCTAAAGAAAAACAACACTACAGATTTATTTTAAAACTTTTATTGAAAAAATCAATTCAGGTAACTTGATTATGTAGTAGAGCTGACATTTATTCAATGTACTCGCTTTCAGTCTCAGTGACCACCTCAATACGGGTCTGAAACTGGGAGCATGCTATTTCCACAAGTGCTAGCGGGAACCTGATGAATACTCGACAGATAGCGACAATCAGGCTATCTTTGGTGTTGTGGAAGGTCATGTTGTGATGTTCTCGATGTATGACCAAACGAAGTAGTCTTGTAGGTTCAGGTAGGGAGAGGAGGGGGCGGTGAGAAAAGGGTACAAAGTCATAACACTCCTTCTAAAATCAAGCCTTGGTATTTCTGGGCTTTTCTTGCTGCCACACCCAGAGTCTTTCAGCGGCCATCTGATTGCACCAAGAGATCACCAACTCTTCAGTACGTCCAGGTACACATTGTTGTTGACTTTCAAGCCGACTTCAAAGATGTGAGGTGGCATAATGTGGCCCTCAATTGGAAACCACAGACCATAACCGTGGCTGGAAACTTCATTGAGCTCTGCCTTCAAGCATTGAACCGTCTGGATTTGAATTTTGAGGGTACTGGCAATTGTCCTATTTCATAAATTGAATCGGTAGAAAGCATGAGTTGCACAGCGGCGCATCTCCGATCTCACTCATTGAACATTGTGTCACTTTCAAACATGATAAAAGGCTCCTATCGCTTTTGGGATTTGTACATTACTGGCCAACTAGTAGATGGTTTACGACAAAAAAAAAAAAAAAGAAAAGAAAATTGGTTTTCTGCAAATGGGATCATGTCTTTTCTAAGGTGACAATTTTATCATTCCACCCTGTAGACTCCATTGAGGGAAATATAACACTGGGAATTTTTGGTATGTTTTGAATAAATCATTTTCATACAGAAATACATTTTATTATCCCCCACCCACCAAAAACGATAAAATATGTGTATTTTTTAAAAAAATATTTTTATGAATAAATGTACTCATATATATGTAAAAATCATCAATACCTCATAAATTGCCATGCACTTATCATATTAGTTCAATTTTTTTTTTTATTATTGTTAGATAAGTCAAAGCATACCTATTGGAAACTCTGCCTACCGGACAGTCTGTTTCGAATATTATTTTCATCAGCTTGAAATAGCATTTGTGTTTGTCTGTCACCATTCCGTTTGAAACAACGTTCTTGTTTGTCTGTCACAATTAAGTTTGAAATAACCTTTGTGTTCGTCTGTCACTATCAGATTTGAAATAACATTTATGTTCGTCTGTCACAATTAAGTTTGAAATAACATTTGTACTTGTCTGTCACAATTAACTTTAAAATATCACTTTCATCTGTGCATGGATATTTCTCCGAACGTTCTTGTACGCTTGGCATTCAATTTTGGGAAACCTTTTGCTGATTTTCTATTGGTTAAAAAGATAGAACGGAAATTTGATTGATTTTATTTTTATTTCACTTTTTTCTACACTTTTCTTCATATAAATAGGGTCATTAATACAGACTGCGAAGCATAAAAATTGCATCAAATTATGCATAAATTTATCAAATAAAGTGAAAGGTTTCTCTCTTTTTTAATAGTTGTTCAAGTAAATCAGATGTTTTATATTTATTTCTTATTTTTTCTTTAAATGTAAGCATTCACTGACTTTTAGTCAATAACAGACACTGTAAATATCTCAGAATTTTGTTAGAAATAAGCATGACTAAATTATATGGCTTTCTTTCAAAAGGAAAAAACGAACGAGAAATAAATACAAGACAATCTATTAGATAAAAAAAATTCACTAAATTTCCTCAAGCCACACACACACACATACATATAGTATAATTTCCTTTATATTTAGAGTGCAGAGAAAAAGAAAACACTGAGATAAAATTATGTGTATGATAGTTATGTTTTTGGTGACAAAAATATATGTGAAAAATTTTGATGAAAAAAGAAGCACATAGGACAATAGATCAATTGTGTGTTTGGAATTGTACAAGTATTTTTTTTTCTAATTATTTGAAGAAAGTTGTGTTCTTGTGCCATATTAGATAGAAACAGTCATGTGCAGTTAGATGAATCTATTTTTCCTGGGAAAGTTTATTGAATGATTTTTTTTCATATACACAGACTATGTATCCATGACAGAAGAGTGAAGGAACTAAATATTTTGCAGAGTGAATTACTGAATATTCATTAAATGAAAGTATCCATTTACATAAGTTTGAGAGATTAGAATGAATTTGATATGTATTCTTATAAGCAATTAAAATTCATATTTTTAAATAAGAGATTAGTTTATCATTCAATGGTTTTTTATATATAACTACACACACAGATATAATCTCCATATATAACTACACTAATTAATCTCTCATATTATTGGCACATTCAGATTAAGAGAATTACTTTCGTATTCAAAAGTGAATGACAGATAAGAACAGTGATGGAATAAAGCAAGGGAGGTCAACCTATAGCCCATGCACCAACAGTGGCACATGGCATGATTACAAATGGCACACTAAATACTTAAGATAATAATTGCCCAAAAATATCTAATCATGCAAGAACAAAAAGATTAATTAAGCTAGGTTAAAGAAATTTTTTTAAGATTGATAATAATCGAAAAGATGGCAATTATTTTCATTGAATTTATTGTTTCGTATGGATCTTTTATTTGATTCTAGCCTGTGTGCCCGGCGTTGCCCGGGTGTTTAGAGGTGTGTGTTGAGAAAAAAATGTGGTGGTAGGCAGACCTGTACCAAGAAGGAAGAAAAGAAAGTGACCCCCCCCCCCAAAAAAAAGAAAGGGGCGAAGGTTTAAATTAAGGCTATTCAATCGAAAAGAGGAGATGACTTTCGAAAAAAGCGATCTCTCCTTGTAGAAACCTGTCCAGTTGGGGGTGAAGGAGTTGATGTTTTTATTCAATTTTTCGATATTTGTCGTCTGAAGGGTCGAGCCTCAAAACGATACCTATCTTGTGAAAATCCGTCGCCTCTTTTGAAAGTTTTAGGCATACATACACACATACATACATTTAAACAGACAGATGAAATTTACATTATAGATGACCAAAATGTTCCATCTTTTTAACCTTAATAAAAATAATCAATACTTGTGAATTAAACAATTCATTATCAATTAAAAATTCCAATTATAAGCAAAGAACCTAAAGTTCATCTTATATTTAAGTCCTTTCAACTGCTCTGTATGTACTATAAAACTGTTCTGTATGTACTATATATCTATTATTATACTAAGGCTGAGTTAATCAACGTTTGTTTTCCTAAATCTTTTTTTCTATATATTTTAATAACACAAAACCCATGCTAAAATATTCGTGCTTCATGATTTAATTATATTCAACGACGGGTGCTTCTGCTAGCATATATATAATATATACATATGCATGTATATATAATATATATATATATATATATATATATATATATATATATATATTTCCTTACTCGTCGTTGACTGGGTTCAAAAGCAGCCTACAGAAAATGGGCTCTGATTTATTAAAGTATGATAGCTTATGAAAAGGAAGGGTTGTACAGAGATAGTCGAATTCGGAGGTGTGAAAACCAAAGCAAAATATGAAGTAAGTAAAAATAAAATAGATAAACCTCATAATTAATTATACCATAATCTCAATCAATAAATTACATATAAAAAACACTCATTTCATTTCTGTTTCAAACTTATATTTGAATTTCAACAGATATATCTTTTTCCCCATAAGAATATAAACTTGCGTTCATAGTTTTAAAATTAAATTAACGACTATATGACGTCACTAAAATTTCCTTCTCTTTAACATCGCCAGCCCCCACCCCTCCTTTTTGAATTTCCAACATCAATTTTCCGTTTCTCTGAAATAGAACTGCGTCACACTGTGCACGTGAAACATTTTCAAATATTTTGTACTGGTATATTTTTTGGTTTCTTAATCTCATTCATCCAGAGGAAGTCTCGAAATAAAGACAAAACGTTGATGAACACATAATACGGTTTGTTCCTTTTTATTTTCTCTATTTTGTCGGAATACTATTTCCATTATTTTTATCATATATGCATATATATATGCATATATATGTATGCATATATGCACATATATAGGCATATATATGCATATATATATGTGCATATACATATATATGCATATATGCATATATATATGCATATATGCATATATATGTATATATGCATATATATATGTATATATGCATATATATGTATATATGCATATATATATATGTATATATGCATATATATATATGTATATATGCATATATGCATATATATATGTATATATGCATATATATGTGTATATGCATATATATATATGTATATATGCATGTATATATGTATATGCATATATATATATATATGTATATATGCATATATATATGTATATGTATATATATATGTATATATATACGTATATATATATATGTATATATATATGTATATATGTATATATATATATATGTATGTATGTATATATATATGTATATATATATATATATATATGTATATATATATATGTGTATATATATATATGTATATATATATATATGTATATATATATATATGTATATATATATATGTATATATATATATATGTATATATATATATATGTATATATATATATATGTATATATATATATGTATATATATATATATGTATATATATATATATGTATATATATATATATGTATATATATATATATGTATATATATATATGTATATATATATATATGTATATATATATATATGTATATATATATATATGTATATATATATATATGTATATATATATATGTATATATATATATATGTATATATATATATATGTATATATATATGTATATATATATATATGCATATATATGCATATATGTATATATATATATATATATATGCATATATATGCATATATATATATATGTATATATATATATATGTATATATATATATATATGTATATATATATGTATATATATATATATATGCATATATATGTATATATATATATATATGCATATATATGCATATATATATATGTATATATGCATATATATATGCATATGCAGTGATGATCATATTTATTGGCACGGTAAAATAAAAGTTAAATTTTGTCTAATAAATTCTAAAAAAGGGATTAAATTAAAGAAAATAACAAAGTATATTATGTATTTTTTACTGGCCTTTCCGATGCAGCAATCGGATTTTAGAAAAAATAAATAACAAAGGAACAACAAACATAATTGCAAAAAAACCCTTGTTAAAAATTATTGGCACGGCTTTGTTTTTCTTTTAGTATCAGTATAATATCAATCAATTTCCGGTTTACGTGCTTTCTGAACTTTTTTATAGCCATATTATGCTTGTTTAACGCTAATTCAGTGAATAATTTTTGTCAGATAATTTTTAGATAGCGATTTATTTAAACTATTATAAGTGACTAAATTATAATTTTCAATCGCCATGGTTAAAACTAAGGAACACAGCGAAGATGTCAGGAAGCTTGTTGTAGCATGCCATACCAATGGGGAGGGCTATGATAAGATTTCAAAGAAGCTAAACCTTCCCAAATCCACTGTTAGAGCCATAATAAACAAGTTCAAATCGCAAGGCCACGTTATGAGTTTAGAGGGTAGAGGGAGAAAAAGGATTCTTTCCCCAAGAGATGAACGGAAAATTGTTCGACAAGTAAAACAAAACCCAAGGATCTCTGTTGGGGAGATTGTTGATGAACAGAGCACCTCTGGAGTGAATGTATCTCGACATACAGTTGGTAGAGTTTTGAAGAGAGCTGGTTTAAAAGCATGTCGTCCGAGAAAGACTCCCTTATTGAAGCCTATGCACCTGAAAGCAAGGCTAGCCTTTGCAAAACGTCATATTGATAAAGATGTTGCATTCTGGAAACGTGTTCTATGGACTGACGAAACGAAAATAGAGTTATTTGGCCATAATAAAGTGTCTTATATTTACAGAAAATCTGGCGAAGCTTTCCTGCCTAAGAACACCATACCCACAGTGAAGTACGGTGGAGGCAGTTTGATGTTTTGGGGATCCTTTGCTGCCTCTGGACCAGGGCGACTTGTTAAGGTCACAGGTAGCATAAAAAAGGAAGATTATGTTAAAATATTGGATGAAAACCTGAAAGACTCTGCTAAAGAGCTCTCACTTGGTCGTCGTTGGTGGTTCATGCAAGATAATGACCCAAAGCATTCGGCTAAACTGACTAAGAAATGGCTTGAGGACAATCATATTAATGTTTTGGAGTGGCCATCACAAAGCCCAGACCTTAATCCAATTGAAAATTTATGGAGAACATTAAAATTGAGGGTAATGCAAAGGAAGCCTAAGAATCTTATTCAATTGGAGGATTATTGTCAGGAAGAGTGGGCTAAAATTACTACTGAAGAGTGCAACAACTTGGTTGTAAACTATGAAAAGCGACTGAGGAAGGTAATCAAGGCCAAAGGCTATACAATTGATTATTAAATAAATCGTGCCAATAATTTTGAACAAGGGTTTTTTGCAATTATGTTTGTTGTTCCTTTGTTATTTATTTTTTCTAAAATCCGATTGCTGCATCGGAAAGGCCAGTAAAAAATACATAATATACTTTGTTATTTTCTTTAATTTAATCCCTTTTTTAGAATTTATTAGACAAAATTTAACTTTTATTTTACCGTGCCAATAAATATGATCATCACTGTATATATGTATATATGCATATATATATGTATATATATATGTATATATGCATATATATATATGTATATATGCATATATATATATGTATATATGCATATATATATGTATATATATGTATATATATATGCATATATGTATATATGCATATATATATATGTATATATCCATATGTATATGTATATATGCATATGTATATATCCATATATATATGTATATATGCATATGTATATATCCATATATATATGTATATATGCATATATATATGTACATATATATGTATATATGCATATATATATGTGTATATATGCATATATATATATGTATATATGCATATATATATATGTATATATATATGTATATATGCATATATATGTATATATATGTATATATGCATATATATATGTATATATATGTATATATGCATATATATATGTATATATATGTATATATGCATATATGTATATATATATGCATATATGCATATATGTATATATATGTATATATGCATATATATATATGTATATATATGTATATATGCATATATATATGTATATATATATGTATATATGCATATATATATGTATATATGCATATATATATGTATATATATATGTATATATGCATATATATATGTATATATGCATATATATATGTATATATATATGTATATATATATGTATATGTATATGTATATATGCATATATATATGTATATATATATGTATATATATATATGTATATATGCATATATATATGCATATATATATGTATATATATATATGTATATATGCATATATATATGTATATATATATATGTATATATGCATATATATATGTATATATATATGTATATATGCATATATATATGTATATGTATATATGCATATATATATGTATATATATATGTATATATGCATATATATATGTATATATATATATGTATATATGCATATATATATGTATATATATGTATATATGCATATATATATATGTATATATGCATATATATATGTATATATATGTATATATGCATATATATATGTATATATATGTATATATGCATATATATATATGTATATATGCATATATATATATGTATATATGCATATATATATGTATATATATGTATATATGCATATATATATATGTATATATGCATATATATATGTATATATGCATATATATATGTATATATGCATATATATGTATATATGCATATATATATGTATATATATGTATATATATGTATATCTGCATATATATATATATGTATATATATGTATATCTGCATATATATATGTATATATATATATGTATATATGCATATATATATGTATATATGCATATATATATGTATATATATATATGTATCTATATATGTATATATGCATATATATATGTATATATATGTATATATGCATATATATATGTATATATATATGTATATATGCATATATATATGCATGTATATATGCATATGTATATATGCATGTATATATGCATATGTATATATGCATATATATATGTATATGTATATATGCATATATATATGTATATGTATATATGCATATGTATATATGCATATGTATATATGCATATATATATGTATATGTATATATGCATATGTATATATGCATATGTATATATGCATATATATATGTATATGTATATATGCATATGTATATATGCATATATATATGTATATATGCATATATATATGTATATATGTATATGTATATATACATATGTATATGTATATATGCGTATATATGTATGTATATTCATATATATGCATATATATATTTGTATAATATATATGCATATATATGTATGTATATTCATATATATGCATATATATATTTGCATATATATATGTATGTATATTTGCATATATATATGTATGTATATTCATATATATGCATATATATATATGCATATATATGTATGTATATTCATATATATGCATATATATATATTTATATATATGTATGCATATATATATATGCATATATATTATATATATATGCAATATATATATAGGCATGCATATATATATAGGCATATATATGCATATAAATATGTATGCATGTTTATACATATATATGTGTGCATATATATATATATATATATATATATATATATTGATATGCATATAAATATATGTATATATATATGCATATATATATACATATCTATATATATGTATATATACGTATATATATGTATGCATATTAATATATGTATATGTATATATGCATATATATGCATAAATATACATATGTATACATATATACATATGTATGTATACATATGTATACAGATATATGTATATAGATGTATACATATTAATATATGTATATATGCATATATATATATACATATGTATATATATGTATACATATGTATATATATGTATACATATGTATATATATGTATACATATATATGTATACATATATATATGTATATATATGTATACATATATATATGTATATATGTGCATATATATGTGTACATATATGTATATATATGCATATATATACATGTATATATATGCGTATATATATATATTTATGCATTTGCATATATATATACACATATATATAGCGGTGTGATAATGATTTATGAGGTGCCTTTAATAACTTTTCAGACTTTTTTCATATGAGCACTTTTATTGATGGTACATGCATTAAACTCTAGTTCCCTTCAAAGTAAGCTCCTCTGGCTGCAATACATTTAATGTACTGTTCCAAAAACATCTGGAACATCTTATTGAAGTCTTTTTGTATTGGCGTGTCAATGACTCTCATCACAGTCACTTTTATCTTCTCAATTGTCTAATAACGATAGCCTCTAAGATTTTCCTTGAGATAAGGGAATAACTAAATATCTGGAAAATAAGGATTGTGAGGAACTGTCTTGATGCCCATCTTGTTTGTGACAACGTTTTCTTCCTGATCTCCTCTGAACACTCTTGGGACAAGCTTTGTACAAATGTTTTGCCGCTTCAGTTCCCTGCAAATGTGTAACAGTTCCCACACTGACATCAAATTGTGCACTTATTATCTCTATAGACACATGGCTGTCTTTATCCATGAAATTCTTTATTTGGTTAATCAACTCGGGTGTTCTCCTACACCTCTCACCGTCCCCTACACGGTCTCTGTCTTCCTGAAATCTTGTATGTCACTCATCAATTAATGCTCGATTCATGCAAGATGGTCCAAAAGCAGTCTGAAGTATTCCATACGTTTCTGTTGCATCTTCCAAGCTGTAAACAGAATTTTATTGCATATCGTTCTTCTAAAATATCCTTAGGTTCAGATTGCAGTTTTGAAATTCACCAGCTGTGGCAATCAGATTTTAGCAGGGTGTATTCCAATTCCTGCTGTAGCTGTTCATTTGAATCTGAAATGACAAAAATTTGTCGGCCATCTCACAAGATATATAACAATAATATACTGGATTTTCAAGTGTCTACGACAATTTTCAATGCCTTTACAAAAACAGTCTGAAAACTAATTGAAGGCATCTCATAGATATTTTATTAGATGGACTTTTCCAGAGACTATAAATAAATGAAGTGTCATAGTAGTTATTGGTAACAGTCATAGCCACAGTATTGGACCCAGACTTCCTGTGACATACTATCCTGTACTTTTATTAATACACTGTGTTATCGGCTCTCCCAGATCACAATATATATATATATATATATATATATATATATATATATATATATATATATATATACACACACACACACACTAAATGAGGGTATGTATAACTTTCAAATGTACCCGTATGACCATATTTTAAGCAATTATAAGTTTTCAGACACATCTAAATTTTAAAAAATTAGAAAAAAATTGTGCATGGAGTACAAAAGTACCTCCTACTCTGATATTGACATTTAGTATTGCTCTTTGATTTAGCTGGGTATGTATAATATGTTCTGATGATACATGCTGTTGCCAAATGTGTTCAAATTACCGTTGGTAACGGTGTAGAATTTATTAGCTTTCTTCAGTTTTATTTTCCAGGGATGAAGTTAAGAATGTAGATAATGTATATGCATTCAAATTTCCCTTTGCCACATCAAACGAACTAATCAATTATCTACTTCACATTTGGGAATTAATCTGACTTGAAGCTCCTTTCGGCTGTGATAGAACTAATTGAATTTTGTAGGTAGCTTGACAAGAAGAAACCGTCAATCTTATTTCTATGGCTAAATCCTTCAATCTTATTTCTACTTCAAGTTTGCAGTATGGATAAGAAAAGTAGAAAAATGGTCTTTAGGTTAGGAACCAAAAGAAAATCTCCCAAAACTGTGAGTACATTATGGTGTCTATAGGCAGTTCAAAAGCATATAATATTGAGATTAACCCATAAAGCTCTATAAATAAAAACAAAACTTAGAAAGGAGATTATTCAATGCTTTCCTTGTTCTATTGGTTAGAATATTAGTTTCAATTCATATGCATAATGTAAATGTTTCGATTTGTAAAGTGAAATATTGTGTAGTTTAAGATTTCTTTCTTAGTGGTTGCTTAGAAAAATCGAAAGTTTAAGATGTCAATAATCTGAAAATTCTGGTAAAATGAATAGGAAGAAAATATGAAACAATTCTCTCGTGTGATTTTATGTAATTATTAAACATCGATCTGCAAATGTGGATATTCATTTGGTTGGTTATTTGATGTAGTGTACACATATTTTTTTATTGATCTTATTTTTAAGGCATTCAATTTGGTATTCATCAGAATAATACCAACACTCTTTGTCCTGAATACTCATTAAATTAATGAACAGTTTAAATTAGTAATCATCTTGTTTAGTACAGTTGCTTGATTGAATCTGTACAGCAAATATTTGAGCTAATTAAGCACAAATATTATATATATCTATTATAATAAAGTCGTATTCCTGTCTGTTTATTTGTTTGTTCACAATTCTATATGTACAAAAGGTACACTGTTTCACAAATTTATTTTTATATTGTAAACGAGCTTATATACACTTTTTCTTGGCCTTTTTGGTCAAGATCAAAGTGTAGTATCTGTTCTCTGATACATACACAGCGATAGGCAGTCGTGTTCTGGCGACACATTCTCGTGCCCGGAGAGCTTGTTGGGTAGCGTTCTGTCCGCACCCCCACTTTGTCTGTCTTTCTCTGCTCTCCCCCCTCCCCCACGGGGGGGGATCCGAGCTGATAATTTACGACCTTCCCGCGAGGGAGGGTCGGAAACACTTTCTCTCTTCCCTCCACTAACCTCCCACTCCCTCTCTCAGTTCTATCTCCCCTCTTGCCGCCTTTGGCGCCACTTCTTTTTGGCGCCAAAGTCGGCTCCCAATTTGGACGCCGACTCCACGTCACTCATTTTGGTGAATTATACAGAAGAGAGAGAGCTTTTTTCAAAAATGGACACCCCCAGCCCGGGGACCACCAATACAGATACCCCCAGCCAGGAGGCTACCACAAGAAAAACTGCTCCCCAAGAGGACGGCTCCCCAACAGGGGAAGCAAAAAGCAACGGGGCATACCGCCCGGACACGAAACCGAAGGACGCCCCCCAGAAGGGAGAAAACTCACCAGCAGCTCCCCAAGAGGGCGACTCCCCACAAAGGGGAGAAAAAACAATGTTGGACAGGGCATCCCGCTCTGACAACAAAAATCAAGAGGCAGTAGCCCCAAAGGACGATAAGAGAGACAGTGCTCCCCAGGAGGGCTACTGCCCCAAAAGGGGAGCAAATCAAGAAAACGAGGGGGCATACAGCCTAAACCTCCCCAAAACAAAAGGGGCAAAAGCTCCCAAGGACAATGCTCCCCAGGAGGCCGACTCCCCAAAAAGGGAAGTATTTCCTGGAAGAAGTATAGAGCAGGGAGAGTCGGTCCCAAAGGAAAGCGGAAAGGGAAATGCCCCTCAAAATAGCAACCCTTCCGCCAAGGAACAGCAAAAACAGTCCAACCTCACCAAAGATCCAACACCAACAAGAGGGTTGGCATGGGGGAAGACTGTAGAGAAGCAACTGTCCCCTCAAGAGTATAAAGACTTGTACTTGACCAAGTACAGACAATACATAGAGGGGGCAGAAATTAAACCAGTGCCAGGCGCTTGGGAGGCAATCGAAGACAGAGTGCTCTCCCTCATCATCTCGGATATGCCGGAAAACCGCCTCCTAGGGATGAAAAAGGAAGACATGGCAGGGCTCCTACATAAGCTAAATATCCCGGTATTATACCTGTACCAGAGGAGCTACGCCATGTGGGACATCCTCCTACCCACCAAGGAAGATGCAGAGAGACTCTCCCTCCAAGAAATAAAGCATGGGAGAGTCAAACTAACACCTGAATACCAGGGCAAGAGAAGGACTCGGGTGCAGGTATTTAATGTGCCAACCCAAATACCTGCGGAAGTATTAGGATGCCTCTTCAGCCAGTACGGTGAGGTAGAACAGGTGACCCCAATACGGTCAAAAACTGGGACTCACCTGGGCTGCTACACAATAGCAATGAGGCTGAAGAGGAAAGGTTTTCAGGCAATACCACCGCTGCTGACATACAAAGACGCCAGCATAACGGTAGTGGTGGAGGGCCGTCGTCCACACTGTTGGTTCTGCCAAAAGCAGGGCCACATGGCTAGGAGTTGCCCCCAAAGGGTAACCCCTAATCCAATAACCCAAAAGGCGGTCACATCCACTGAGACAACGCCCGCACCAAAACAGGCGGCAACAACCCCTGCAACTGCAGCACCAACCCCAGCTCCAAGGAAAACTCAAACCACCCAGGAGGCCAAGGGGGAAGAATGGAGCACGGTAGTGAGACAAAAGCGGAAACACTTAATCCCTTCTGCCACCGTCCCACCACCAGCCCAAAAATCGAGGCAGGAGCCTCTGCAAATGCAGAAACAACAACAGCCACCGCAGCCAATGCCGCGGAAACAACTGCAGCAGCAACTACTGCAACAGCAAAATCAGCAAGTGCAGCAGAAGCAGCAGCAGCAACGACACCAGCGAGAGCAGCAACAACAAAAACAGCTGCAGCAGCAAATAGAGGAGCAGACACAACCAACGGTCCCCACACCAATCGAGACGGGGATCAAGCGGAGAAAAGACTGCTCCTCTGAGGATGAATCCGCAAGTGAGAGGGAGAGGAACTCAACCTCACCTCTCCCCGGTTCATTCGAAAGAATGAAAAAGAAAAACAAAAGAAGAAAAGAGGAAGAAAAGGTGGCCCCCACTCCCTGTGAACATACACCACCCCTAACAACAAAATCCACTTCCACCCCCAAACCACACACTGCAACAACACCAGACACCGCACCAACACCAGACACCGCACTAACACCAGACACCGCACCAACACGAGACACCACACCAACACCAGACACCGCACCAACACCAACACCAGACACCGCACCAACACCAAACACTGCACCAACACCAACACCAACACCAGGCACCACACAAACACCCGTCCCCACACCAAGGCAAACTGAGCCACTACCCCAAAAAGAAAATGAAAAGAATGAACCGAGGGAGAGGAGAGACTCCTCTGCCTCTTGCAGACCAAAGGTCCTTGCCCCTGAGGAACTATGTTATGTAGACCCTCTATCTGTGGCCACAGACATTTCCCATCGGCAGAGGAAAAACTTAAAACCTCTGCTCGATTACAAACAGATAGAGGGGAAAGATGTAAATATCCCCTCAAATTTCCCGGACGCCCCACTCCTAATAACCTTTGTCAGAACTCCAGAGGCCTGCAAGACCAACTTGTGGACAAGGCTGCAGGCCGCTGAAGGGGCGTTTCCGGGAATTGAACTGGTTAAAAAAAATGACCCTTCTCTTGATGAACTGTCAAAACAATGCAAGGGAAGGGTCCCAGTGTTGGTCCATCCGTCACTCTATAGGGCCCTTAAATTGACCTACCCTTTGGATGTCGGCGGCATTGTGAGAGAAGGTCAGGACATGAAAAACCTGACCACCTTGAGCATTGCACACAACGTCGGTGTCCTTTCCCCGGCTGACTTCGGAGCTGAGTGTAACACACCTTAAGGTAGGTACCATGGCTTTGAATTTGGCTAGTCTGAATGCGAGGGGCTTGAGATCATCGGGCCGGGCGGCTCGCCTCCGGCACGACCTCTTGTCCCTGGGAGTGGATGTCGCTGCGATTCAGGAGACGCATTTCGTTTCCTCTGTGGACTGTCAGGTGCTGGCCCGAGACTTTGAGGTTTTCTCAGCATATGGCAGCCCGCGGGGGAAGGGAGTTTCCGTGCTGGTTAAACGTACCCTGTCGGCGACGGTCGACGTTGTCCATAGAGATGCAGTGGGTAGGCTGGTTGTGGCCGATGTTGCCGTAAAAGATTCTGTGTTTCGGGTGATTGCGGTTCATGCGCCCAGCACCGCTCGTGAGAGGGTCTCATTCTTCAGTCAGCTTGACGCGTTTGTAGATTGTCGGAAGCGGGTAGTGCTAATGGGGGATTGGAATTCCATCTTAGACCCCGACATAGATAAGGTAGGAGGCGGAGCTAGAGGATCGGAGAGGTGCGAGTCCAGCCTGGCTGATCTGATGGCTAGATGCGGTCTGGTCGACAGGTTTCGGGTCGAGCATCCAGGGCGGGAGATGTGGACGTGGACCAATAGTGTTTCCTCCTATCCAAATACTTATTTGGACAGGATGTTAGTTAGGAGAGGCGAAGTAGACTTCTTATCTTGTCCCACGTTCACTTGGCTAGGCCAGACGGACCATAAATTAGTTATGGCCCGGCTGAAGCTAGGAAATAGGCCTAAGTTAGCGGGGTACTGGAAGTTAAACACCTCCCTTCTGGAGAGACAAGACTTCCAAGATCAGTTAAGAGAATTGATTAAAAAGGCACTAGTGGGGGCGGTTACCGGGAGTAAGTGGTGGTTAGGTCTCAAAGCCAAGATCAGAAGCTTCTCCGTCAAGTATGCCCAGCGCCTCGCACTAGATAAGGCCAAGACGAAGAAGAAGCTAGAGCAGAAACTAGCCCAGGCTACCGGGGAGGGTGATAGGGTTAGTCAGGAACTAGCTAAGCAGGACCTTCTACGCGAGACTAGCGAGCGTTACGAAGGCCAAGTAGTTAGAGCTAGGCTTAGAAAGATAGGCAACGAAGCAGTCAATTCTGATGCAGACGTGCGCCGTGAGGTTTCTAGGCGTGGCTCGGACAAATATATTGCAAAAATCAAACATCCGAATGGACGCACCCTGGAATCGACTCGGGAGATCTGCGAGGGGTTTCGAGAACATTTCGAGGAGCGTTTTACGCAGCAGCCCGATCTTCCGGTCCTTGAGTTTAGCGACTATTTGGCCGACTCTCCCCGCCTCGAGGCGGCTAGAGCGGCTGGTTGCGAGGGCCGGGTGACGGAGCAGGAGGTCTTTACTGCGCTGAAGCAGGTCAGCTGTGACAGATCGCCAGGACTTGATGGTCTGCCATACGAACTGTACTTGAGGCTGTCGCCCATGTTTCTGCCTCTTCTGACGGATATGTTCAACCATTGGTTTGCTCAGGGATCCATCCCAGGGCAGGTGACCAAGGGAGTGATCACATTGCTGAAGAAAGGTGACGGGCATGGAGGGGAAGAGTTAGATGACTACAGGCCCATAACTCTGCTAAACACAGAGTTGAAGATTTTGGCCAAGGTCCTGTCGAATCGGCTGCAGGTTGTTATCGACGAGTTGGTTGAACCAGAACAGAACTACGCTGTGAAGGGGAGATCGATTCAGAACAACTTGCACCTGATCCGCATGATCCTAGAGGGGGGAATAGATGACGACACAGAAGCCGCGCTGATAAACTTAGATCAGTCCAAAGCTTTCGATAGGGTCGACCATCGTTTCCTGGCATCTGTCTTAGAGGCCGCCGGTTTTAAACCGGACTTTTGCAAGTGGATCTCCATAATGTATCGGCAGCCCATGGCTGTCGTGCAAGTGAACGGAAAGCGCTCGAAACCCTTTGTTATCTCTCGGTCGGTTCGTCAGGGTTGTCCGCTGTCGCCCCTGCTTTATGTCCTGGCTTTGGAGCCTCTTCTCCGCAAGCTGAGACATGGGGAGGCAAATTCGGCCCTGCGCGGAATGGCTCTGCCTGGCGGCACAGCTGCCAAGGTATCCGCGTTCGCCGATGATGTCACGATCTTCGTGTCGGGCTCCAGAGACATTGAGGTCGTGTCGGAGGCACTCACACAGTACGAAAGAATTACAGGGGCCAAGATAAACCGCAACAAGTCGGTAGGACTGCGGTTGGGCGCATGGAGTGGCAACGCAAACCTCCCTGCGCCCTTCAGCTGGACAGATGGCCCGGTCCGGATCCTCGGCGTGTGGTTCGGACCGGGTCTCCAGCTTGACAAGAATTGGTTGGAGGTACGGTCAAAGGTGGAGGCTGCAGTCAGTTCGTGGCTTCCTAGGAAACTTTCCTTAAAGGGTAGAGCTGAGGCGTGCGCCACTTACGTCTTTCCTCTCATCCTTTACCGACTGGCCGTACTTCCCCTGCCTGCACAACACCTAAAAGCTCTCGTCGAACTCTTGTCCTCGCTCCTTTGGGACAGAGGAAGACACTGGGTGAGCAGACAGGTCTGTATTCAACGTCCGTGTGAGGGAGGCTTGGGAATGCCGGACTTGAAGTGTCATCGAGATGCTGAGAGACTGGCCTTCCTGAGCAACTATATGCAGGAGGACCAACCGTGGCACCCCGTGGTTACTGCCGCCTTCCCCGACCTCGTTCTCGACCCTTCCATCGAGAGCCGTCGCAGGCCGCGGGGAGAATCTGCCTACATGAAAGAGTGCCGAGCCGCGCTAAAACGACTACCAAGGTCCAGTGACCTTGTGACTGCTACCCGTAGGGAACTCCACAGGGATCTAGTGAGGGAGGCCGCTGACGACCCGCTATGCGCGCGTTTGGGGTGGCAGCAGAGTGAGATCCGCTCCGCGTGGAGCTGGGCGCCAGGTTCGAGTCATCTGAACAATTCGGAGTTCTCTCTGACCTGGCGATTGGCCCGAAATGCACTTCCACTCAACAACATACAATGCAGTTCTGGGTTTCTGGAGTCGCCCGATTGTCCCCGTTGTGGGACAACGGCTGTGGAAACTACGGATCACGCTTTCTTTGATTGCCGCGAACTCCGCCAGTACTGGTCGTATGTCAGTGGGGTGACGGCTCGCATCGATCCTGAGCATCCTCGCCCAATTACTGTATCCAATGTTGTGGACAACGTGAGGCCGCCGTGGGACCGGGAAAGACAAATGGTCTACGTTACGATTCTGGCCGTGGCGAGAATGGTGATTTGGACGTCGCGTCTGCAAGGTTGCCGGGGGGTGTTGTCTTTTTCTGATCAAGATCTGATCGCGTTCTTTAAACACCAACTACGGGTGAAGATCAGATGTGATAGAAGAAGGCTGCATCGCGCGGCATTTGACAGAAGATGGATACATGTGGCAAGTCTGTGTGTACGAAGAGGAGCCAAATTCGAATACGTGTTCCCCGCCTAGGTGTGGAACGCGCAGTTCTGTAAAGTTAAATTAAACAAGTAGTCTCTCAGCTAGCTGAGTGTGTGTTCCATCCCTCCCCGATTAGGAAGCCTCCAAGATCCCCATCCCCTCTTACCTGCAATTTTTGTTTTTCACCCCTTCCTCTAAATTTTACCCATCTTGGAGAAAAAGAAATACAAACTAACCTCCATCCCTTACCCACAAAATTTTCTTTTCTCCATTCACCCCCATCTAGAGGGCATCCCCACCTAGAGACTGACCCGCAGAAGCGAGGTTCCTTTTACAAACCTAGTGGAACGGGCAGTCTATCAACTAGACGGGGTTGGGAGGGTCCTACTAATCACCTTTTGTTTTTTCTTCCCCCTCCCTCGACACAAATGAATTATTGTTACCATTTTATTGTTATCTTTTTTGTTTTTACACGTCAATAAAAAATGTTTTAAAAATTGGGAGTTACTAGGACGTCCCCCAAGATGAAAGGGTGAATGCGGTATTATGGTGAAAGAAGATACTAGCTGGGAGAAACTTTTGACTTTGTTTAGTTCTGGAGCGACAAGGATGACCAACGACCCCCAAAATTCCCCCCCTTTTGAGTTGGCCATGTGCCTAAGTTTTTTGTTCACCGTTAATTTTACTGTATTTTTTTAACATGAATAAAAGATTTAATATCTCAAAGTGTAGTATCTGTTCTCTGATACATACACAGCGATAGGCAGTGTTGTTCTGGCGACACATTCTCGTGGCCGGCGAGCTTGTTGGGTAGCGTTCTGTCCGCACCCCCACTTTGTCTGTCTTTCTCTGCTCTCCCCCCTCCCCCACGGGGGGGGATCCGAGCTGATAATTTACGACCTTCCCGCGAGGGAGGGTCGGAAACACTTTCTCTCTTCCCTCCACTAACTTCCCACTCCCTCTCTCAGTTCTATCTCCCCTCTTGCCGCCTTTGGCGCCACTTCTTTTTGGCGCCAAAGTCGGCTCCCAATTTGGACGTCGACTCCACGTCACTCATTTTGGTGAATTTATACAGGGAAGAGAGAGCTTTTATTCAAAAATGGACACCCCCAGCCCGGGGACCACCAATACAGATACCCCCAGCCAGGAGGCTACCACAAGAAAAACTGCTCCCCAAGAGGACGGCTCCCCAACAGGGGAAGCAAAAAGCAACGGGGCATACCGCCCGGACACTAAACCAAAGGACGCCCCTCAGAAGGGAGAAAACTCACCAGCAGCTCCCCAAGAGGGCGACTCCCCAAAAAGGGGAGAAAAAACAATGTTGGACGGGGCATCCCGTTCCGGCAACAAAAATCAAGAGGCAGTAGCCCCAAAGGACGATAAGGGAGACAGTGCTCCCCAAGAGGGCGACTCCCCACAAAGGGGAGAAAAAACAATGTTGGACAGGGCATCCCGCTCTGACTACAAAAATCAAGAGGCAGTAGCCCCAAAGGACGATAAGAGAGACAGTGCTCCCCAGGAGGGCTACTGCCCCAAAAGGGGAGCAAATCAAGAAAACGAGGGGGCATACAGCCTAGACCTCCCCAAAACAAAAGGGGCAAAAGCTCCCAAGGACAATAAAGAGGACAACGCTCCCCAGGAGGCCGACTCCCCAAAAAGGGAAGTATTTCCTGGAAGAAGTATAGAGCAGGGAGAGTCGGTCCCAAAGGAAAGCGGAAAGGGAAATGCGCCTCAAAATAGCAACCCTTCCGCCAAGGAACAGCAAAAACAGTCCAACCTCACCAAAGATCCAACACCAACAAGAGGGTCGGCATGGGGGAAGACTGTAGAGAAGCAACTGTCCCCTCAAGAGTATAGAGACTTGTACTTGACCAAGTACAGACAATACATAGAGGGGGCAGAAATTAAACCAGTGCCAGGCGCTTGGGAGGCAATCGAAGACAGAGTGCTCTCCCTCATCATCTCGGATATGCCGGAAAACCGCCTCCTAGGGATGAAAAAGGAAGACATGGCAGGGCTCCTACACAAGCTAAACATCCCGGTATTATACCTGTACCAGAGGAGCTACGCCATGTGGGACATCCTCCTACCCACCAAGGAAGATGCGGAGAGACTCTCCCTACAGGAAATTAAGTATGGGAGAACAAAACTAAAGCCCGAATACCAGGGCAGGACAAGGACCCGGGTGCAGGTATTCAATGTACCTATGCAAATATCAGCAGAAATCCTGGGATCCTTCTTCACACAGTTCGGCGAGGTGGAAAAAATAACCCCAGTGCGGTCGAAAACCGGCATGCACTTGGGCAGCTACACTGTGGCCATGAGGCTAAAGAAAGAAGGCTTCCAGGCGATACCAGCACAGCTGACATTTAAGGAGGCAACTATGACAGTAGCAGTGGAGGGGCGTCGTCCGCACTGCTGGTTTTGCCAAAAACAGGGTCACATGGCCAAGAGCTGCCCTCAAAGGTCAAATCCTACTCAAGTGACACTAAAGGCGGTCCCAACCTCTGAGACAGCACCAGTGTCCAAACAGGCTGTCACAACTCCTGCAACCAGAGCACCAACCCCAGCACCGAGGAAACCCAAAACTGTGCAGGAGCCCAAAGGGGAGGAATGGATCACGGTAATGAGGCGGAAACGGAAGCCCACAATCCCATCTGCCACCGTCCCACAACCAACCCAACAACCGAGGCAGCAACAACAACAGCAGCCTCCACAACAGCCGCAGCAACAGCCATGGCAGCAGACACAGCAGCAGCAGCCAAACCAGCCGTTGAACCAGCCGCAGCAACAACATCAGCTGCCGCGGCCAATTCCACAACCAATGCCACGAAAACAGCAGCAACAACAAAAACAGCAGCAGCAGCAACAGCCAGAACAGCAGCAACAAAAACGGCTGCAGCAACCAGAAAAGCAACAGCATCAACCGGAGAAACAACAATTAGAGGAGCAGCAACAACCAACGGTCCCCACACCAATTGAGACGGGGATCAAGCGAAGAAAACACTGCTCCTCTGAGGATGAATCTGCTAGTGAGAGGGAGAGGAACTCAACCTCACCACTCCCCGGTTCATTCAAAAGAATAAAAAAGAAAAGGAAAGGGGAAGAAAAGGCAACCCCCACTCCCTGTGAGCATACACCACCTCTAACAACAACACAACCCACTTCCACCCCCATACCACATACTGCACCAACACTAGACACCGCACTAACACCAACACCAACATCAGACACCGCACCAACACCAACATCAGACACCGCACCAACACCAGACACTGCACCAACACCAGACACTGCACCAACACCAACACCAGACACCGCACCAACACCAACACCAGACATCACACCAACACCAGACACCGCACCAACACCAACACCAGACACCACACAGACACTCGTCCCCACACCAATGCAAATTGAGCCGCCATCCCAGAAAGAAAAGAATGAACCCGGGAGGGGGAGAGACCCTTCAGATTCTCCCACTTACGGACTCACTCCAACAGGGACTCTCGCCCTCGAAACGAGAGAGGAACTTTGTTCTGTAGACCCCCTGTCTGTGGCAATGGGCGTACCACACCGGCAGAGAAAAAATTTAAAACCTCTGCTGGACTGCCAACAGATAGGGGGAAAAGACGTTAATGTCCCCTCTAATTTCCCGGACGCCCCACGGCTAACAACTTTCGTCAGGCTTCCTGAGGCCTGCAAAACCAACGTGTGGACAATGCTGGAAGCCGCTGAAGGGGCTGGTCCGGGAATTGAACTGATTAGGAAAAATGACCCTTCCCTTGAGGAACTCGCAAAACAATGCAAGGGAAGGGTCCCAGTGTTGGTCCATCCGTCACTCTATAGGGCCCTTAAATTGACTTACCCTCTGGATGTCGGCGGCATTGTGAGAGAAGGTCAGGACATGAAAAACCTGACCACCTTGAGCATTGCACACAACGTCGGTGTCCTTTCCCCGGCTGACTTCGGAGCTGAGTGTAACACACCTTAAGGTAGGTACCATGGCTTTGAATTTGGCTAGTCTGAATGCGAGGGGCTTGAGATCATCGGGCCGGGCGGCTCGCCTCCGGCACGACCTCTTGTCCCTGGGAGTGGATGTCGCTGCGATTCAGGAGACGCATTTCGTTTCCTCTGTGGACTGTCAGGTGCTGGCCCGAGACTTTGAGGTCTTCTCAGCATATGGCAGCCCGCGGGGGAAGGGAGTTTCCGTGCTGGTTAAACGTACCCTGTCGGCGACGGTCGACGTTGTCCATAGAGATGCAGTGGGTAGGCTGGTTGTGGCCGATGTTGCCGTAAAAGATTCTGTGTTTCGGGTGATTGCGATTCATGCGCCCAGCACTGCTCGTGAGAGGGTCTCATTCTTCAGTCAGCTTGACGCGTTTGTAGATTGTCGGAAGCGGGTAGTGCTAATGGGGGATTGGAATTCCATCTTAGACCCCGACATAGATAAGGTAGGAGGCGGAGCTAGAGGATCGGAGAGGTGCGAGTCCAGCCTGGCTGATCTGATGGCTAGATGCGGTCTGGTCGACAGGTTTCGGGTCGAGCATCCAGGGCGGGAGATGTGGACGTGGACCAATAGTGTTTCCTCCTATCCAAATACTTATTTGGACAGGATGTTAGTTAGGAGAGGCGAAGTAGACTTCTTATCTTGTC
Source organism: Euprymna scolopes (assembly GCF_053919585.1). Classification (NCBI taxonomy): domain Eukaryota; kingdom Metazoa; phylum Mollusca; class Cephalopoda; order Sepiida; family Sepiolidae; genus Euprymna; species Euprymna scolopes. Next base: position 45,596,825 of record NC_136492.1, read on the forward strand.
CCACGTTCACTTGGCTAGGCCAGACGGACCATAAATTAGTTATGGCCCGGCTGAAGCTAGGAAATAGGCCTAAGTTAGCGGGGTACTGGAAGTTAAACACCTCCCTTCTGGAGATACAAGACTTCCAAGATCAGTTAAGAGAATTGATTAAGAAGGCACTAGTGGGGGCGGTTACCGGGAGTAAGTGGTGGTTAGGTCTCAAAGCCAAGATCAGAAGCTTCTCCGTCAAGTATGCCCAGCGCCTCGCACTAGATAAGGCCAAGACGAAGAAGAAGCTAGAGCAGAAACTAGCCCAGGCTACGGGGGAGGGTGATAGGGTTAGTCAGGAACTAGCTAAGCAGGACCTTCTACGCGAGACTAGCGAGCGTTACGAAGGCCAAGTAGTTAGAGCTAGGCTTAGAAAGATAGGCAACGAAGCAGTCAATTCTGATGCAGACGTGCGCCGTGAGGTTTCTAGGCGTGGCTCGGACAAATACATTGCAAAAATCAAACATCCGAATGGACGCACCCTGGAATCGACTCGGGAGATCTGCGAGGGGTTTCGAGAACATTTCGAGGAGCGTTTTACGCAGCAGCCCGATCTTCCGGTCCTTGAGTTTAGCGACTATTTGGCCGACTCTCCCCGCCTCGAGGTGGCTAGAGCGGCTGGTTGCGAGGGCCGGGTGACGGAGCGGGAGGTCTTTACTGCGCTGAAGCAGGTCAGCTGTGACAGATCGCCAGGACTTGATGGTCTGCCATACGAACTGTACTTGAGGCTGTCGCCCATGTTTCTGCCTCTTCTGACGGATATGTTCAACCATTGGTTTGCTCAGGGATCCATCCCAGGGCAGGTGACCAAGGGAGTGATCACATTGCTGAAGAAAGGTGACGGGCATGGAGGGGAAGAGTTAGACGACTACAGGCCCATAACTCTGCTAAACACAGAGTTGAAGATTTTGGCCAAGGTCCTGTCGAATCGGCTGCAGGTTGTTATCGACGAGTTGGTTGAACCGGAACAGAACTACGCTGTGAAGGGGAGATCGATTCAGAACAACTTGCACCTGATCCGCATGATCCTAGAGGGGGGAATAGATGACGACACGGAAGCCGCGCTGATAAACTTAGATCAGTCCAAAGCTTTCGATAGGGTCGACCATCGTTTCCTGGCATCTGTCTTAGAGGCCGCCGGTTTTAAACCGGACTTTTGCAAGTGGATCTCCATAATGTATCGACAGCCCATGGTTGCAAGTGAACGGAAAGCGCTCAAAACCCTTTGTTATCTCTCGGTCGGTTCGTCAGGGTTGTCCGCTGTCGCCCCTGCTTTATGTCCTGGCTTTGGAGCCTCTTCTCCGCAAGCTGAGACATGGGGAGGCAAATTCGGCCCTGCGCGGAATGGCTCTGCCTGGCGGCACAGCTGCCAAGGTATCCGCGTTCGCCGATGATGTCACGATCTTCGTGTCGGGCTTCAGAGACATTGAGGTCGTGTCGGAGGCACTCACACAGTACGAAAGAATTACAGGGGCCAAGATAAACCGCAACAAGTCGGTAGGACTGCGGTTGGGCGCATGGAGTGGCAACGCAAACCTCCCTGCGCCCTTCAGCTGGACAGATGGCCCGGTCCGGATCCTCGGCGTGTGGTTCGGACCGGGTCTCCAGCTTGACAAGAATTGGTTGGAGGTACGGTCAAAGGTGGAGGCTGCAGTCAATTCGTGGCTTCCTAGGAAACTTTCCTTAAAGGGTAGAGCTGAGGCGTGCGCCACTTACGTCTTTCCTCTCATCCTTTACCGACTGGCCGTATTTCCCCTGCCTGCACAACACCTAAAAGCTCTTGTCAAACTCTTGTCCTCGCTCCTTTGGGACAGAGGAAGACACTGGGTGAGCAGACAGGTCTGTATTCAACGTCCGTGTGAGGGAGGCTTGGGAATGCCGGACTTGAAGTGTCATCGAGATGCTGAGAGGCTGGCCTTCCTGAGCCACTATATGCAGGAGGACCAACCGTGGCACCCCGTGGTTACTGCCGCCTTCCCCGACCTCGTTCTCGACCCTTCCATCGAGAGCCGTCGCAGGCCGCGGGGAGAATCTGCCTACATGAAAGAGTGCCGAGCCGCGCTAAAACGACTATCAAGGTCCAGTGACCTTGTGACTGCTACCCGTAGGGAACTCCACAGGGATCTAGTGAAGGGGGCCGCTGACGACCCGCTATGCGCGCGTTTGGGGTGGCAGCAGAGTGAGATCCGCTCCGCGTGGAGCTGGGCGCCAGGTTCGAGTCATCTGAACAATTCGGAGTTCTCTCTGACCTGGCGATTGGCCCGAAATGCACTTCCACTCAACAACATACAATGCAGTTCTGGGTTTCTGGAGTCGCCTGATTGTCCCCGTTGTGGGACAACGGCTGTGGAAACTACGGATCACGCTTTCTTCGATTGCCGCGAACTCCGCCAGTACTGGTCGTATGTCAGTGGGGTGACGGCTCGCATCGATCCTGAGCATCCTCGCCCAATTATTGTATCCAATGTTGTGGACAACGTGAGGCCGCCGTGGGACCGGGAAAGACAAATGGTCTACGTTACGATTCTGGCCGTGGCGAGAATGGTGATTTGGACGTCGCGTCTGCAAGGTTGCCGGGGGGTGTTGTCTTTTTCTGATCAAGATCTGATCGCGTTCTTTAAACACCAACTACGGGTGAAGATCAGATGTGATAGAAGAAGGCTGCATCGCGCGGCATTTGACAGAAGATGGATACATGTGGCAAGTCTGTGTGTACGAAGAGGAGCCAAATTTGAATACGTGTTCCCCGCCTAGGTGTGGAACGCGCAGTTCTGTAAAGTTAAATTAAACAAGTAGTCTCTCAGCTAGCTGAGTGTGTGTTCCATCCCTCCCCGATTAGGAAGCCTCCAAGATCCCCATCCCCTCTTACCTGCAATTTTTGTTTTCACCCCTTCCTCTAAATTTTACCCATCTTGGAGAAAAAGAAATACAAACTAACCTCCATCCCTTACCCACAAAAATTTTCTTTTCTCCATTCACCCCCATCTAGAGGGCATCCCCACCTACAGACTGACCCGCAGAAGCAAGGTTCCTTTTACAAACCTAGTGGAACGGGCAGTCTATCAACTAGACAGGGTTGGGAGGGTCCTACTAATCACCTTTTTATTTTTTCTTCCCCCCGCCCTCGACACAAATGAATTATTGTACCATTTTATTGTTATCTTTTTTGTTTTTACTCGTCAATAAAAAATGTTTTAAAAATTGGGAGTTACTAGGAAGTCCCACAATATGAAAGGGTGAATGCGGTATTATGGTGAAAGAAGATACTAGCTGGGAGAAACTTTTGACTTTGTTTAGTTCTGGAGTGACAAGGATGACCAACGACCCCCAAAATCCCCCATTTTGAGTTGGCCATGTGCCTAAGTTTTTTGTTCACCGTTAATTTTACTGTATTTTTTAACATGAATAAAAGATTTAATATCTCAAAGTGTAGTATCTGTTCTTCAGATGCTGCACTTCCATTTCTTGTTTTCTTTCGGTGGAGGAGAAATCCTTCACGACTGAGACAATTTTTATTTTTGTACCTTTTCTCCACGTTAAAAAACGACCCTGGTGTCTAACTCTGTCCTGTGGGGAGGCATAGTAAATAGGTACAATATATATTTTTATTCCATAGAAATTTACATTCAATGAGTAACCTCATTTACATAATACATAAAGAAAGTCTATTTTAGTAAGTAGCTCAATGTTATTATTTGTTATCGTTTTAGTTGTTCCATTTAGCAATATTATTTAAAGTTGACTTATTTATTTTTAATTTATATTTGATTTGATTTATTTTAAATTATTAATAGCTGACAATAGTTGCGTTTAAAACCAGATTTAAGTCTATTTATTTAAGTTATGAGAGTTGTTTCCCCTTTGATTGCCATAGACGAATATAGATGTGTTTTATACTTCCCTAAATCCAAGATGTGATCAATTTTCATAACAAGTAAGGATAATCAGTGTATCTTAAATAATATATGACTAATCTCTCCACCCAGTAATATGTTTTGAATGGGCAACGCCATGTATATACAGCTAGTATATATATATATATATATATATATATATATATATAAGTGATGCGACGATTCCAATATTTTTCCCGGTTTCATAGTAAATTACTTATTCCAATACCGATTCTTATAAATCTCCGAATATTTAACTATAGAGTTATTATTTTTTCTCGATTATCGTAAAAACACATTAAATGTGCAGATATTTTCTCAAACATGAAAATACATAAATGGGGGATGATCTATAGATTTTAGTTTTACTGATAGTTTAAAATCAATAAATATTAATTTTATCATTACTAACAGCAGAGAGAGAGAGTTTGTTTTAAACAAAATCAAGTAAACAATTAAAAGAATCGTTGTTGGCATCAGAAAATAGGCACACATTTTTCCGATATATATATTCAATCCTATTAAATTTATCCGTTTTCATCTTTAAAACAAATCATCAATGCAATTAAAGTAAAAAGAAAACCATCTAAAACTATAATTACTTGACATCAGAGTAACTCTTAACCCAATATCCGATAAAACCTCGGCAGCAGAAGCAACAAAATAAGTCAATCTTGGTACAGCATACTTCCACATGACAGCGTAAGGATGAACCAAAGGCTGATCTGCACCATACTTCCTTGTGTTGTACAAAGGATTCTATTGCCATGTTAATGTTAACAATGCAAAAACTTTTTATCTGCTTAAAATTTCTGTAGTATTTACTGTTAGCAAAAGAGCAGCATATGTATACATTAGATTTTGAAAACTCTGAAAAATTTTTCATGACACTTTTTTCATCATTCACAATCAATAGAAAAGATCAAGGTAAACGTTAGATAAGATGTGGAACGGTATTGAGGAAAAATAACTAGTCTCTACGGTAAACACAACTGATGTTATCACCAAATCTCTTCTTTAACCTTTGATTTAGAAATGATTCAATTTTGGAATATTTAAATTAAATCATGCGGTATATTTTAACCAAGTTTGGTGATAATGGATCAAATGATATGGATGTTAGGATGTAAATACACAAATCGTGTTACATTCTTGGTTGAAAACATCTGTCCTATGTAATAACCGTATTGAAGTCTTTGTTCATGATTTGTAAGGAATTCTTATAAAATATTATTTCTCTATGATATACTTTAAATAAACATAAATATGATTTTTAGGTGTGAGAAGTTATTAGGTGTTATTGACAGGGTTTAACCTCGGATTAGTTTAATTTCTAACCAGAAAATTCAAAACTGATTGGTTAGTTTGAAATAGAAGTTTAAAATTGCAAATGTGATTGAAGATACTCATAATAATGTAAAATACTGAAAATAGAACAGCTTAGACCACATTTGCAAATAATTTGGCCTAAAACAATTTCACGGTAAGATCTTGAATATCCATTAAGTAAGTAAAGACATAACATTTAAAAAGTCATTGTTTTTTTTTTTGGGGGGGGGGAAATACCTAAAAAGATCTTCAAGAACATTGTAATACTCTTTTCTTAAACCTGCAAGAAAACATATAGACAATAGCTGTAGCCCCAATCGAACTGATATGTGACATTTTCAGTAGTTTTGTTTTCGATTGTTTTACTCAATAACATTTATTCATAATTCAAACTTATCTATATCTCATTTGGGTGTTTTGAAAGTTATCTGTTCATATGCAAATAGAAACACGTGATTTGTTGACAAAAAAGAAATAAAGTACACATTAAATGCCAATTTAAATCGCAAGTAAGTTTAAAGCATTTTTTAACCTGGAAACGTGTTATATGTAGTAAAAGAAAATAAAATTACATAAGTAGGTTTAAAAAATAAAGGATCATTTTGATAATCTACAAAAATGTCCACATAAAAGGCAATCGTCATTAAATCAAAGGAAATTATTCAAATAAAACATTCTATAATATTTTATACAAATAAAAACAAAACAGTAATATATTCGTAATAATTGCTATCACATGCAAATACTAAAAAACATATTTTTATCACAAATTTTCGCAAATACTTTTCAACTTACTATAAAGGTGTAGAAGCTATGTAAAGATGGAAAATGACATACCCGGATACTGTACTAATACGGCTAAAGGAATGGTTATCAACTAGTTATTGTGAGAAATTTTAACATTTTTATCTAAATATGTTTACATGTTCGAGACTTTTTTTTTTTAAGTGTCTTTAATTCCTTGGCTTCATATGAATGATTTTTGTTTTCTATTCTGGTATTTGCTGTGAGATTACGTTTACTTTAATACAATGAAATGTTTTAAATTCATTATATCTCTACTCACTGAATGGATTTTTTTTTCCGTAAAAATCATTGCAAAAAATTCTTTTAGAAATCTAATTAAAAACTTTTAAGAATGTTAAAATGAAGATTTACAAAGGCCAACACACATACACAAAAACATACACATACACACCATTATACAAAAAAAAATTCATATTAACAGACATGTTTTTTAAAGTCGATTGGGTTTCAGTTGATAGATTTTTCAAGAAATTTATAAAGAAATTCAATAGATTTTTACTTGGAATAGAATGCTTTGTATTTTAGGTTTATTGAACCTATATGATTAAATTTAAAACAAATGCCATTTTTTTTTTGTTAATAACCTAATTCTTTTGAATGTGTCTCAAAATAATGTTAGATTTTTGATGCAATCTCTAGTGAATACCGAAAAGCTTAGGTTAAGGTTACTCTGACAAAAGAACCCAACAAAGGTAGCCATCCCAGTCAAGCCAAAGAATCTATTAATATATCTCGATATCTTTATAAGCTGGAAGATGATGCAAGAAAACTAAAAATGTTAAGTCTTTTTCATTAATTTCATATTATTACGCTTAGAAAAGGGCTTTATTTTATATTTTTACTTCAAACAAAGCAATCGGAAATGAAGTTATTTTGAATTTTCCATTCCTATTATCAGTGTTCAGCTCAATTTACATATTTTTAGTTTTGGTGGATCTCTTCTGGATTAAATTTGAGAATGTTCTAGAATGTTAAATCGCATACCATATTTCTATGTATATGGTTTTAAGTTCCTGTTCTTATCTTCATGTACATATAATCATTTGGTGCAAGGATTGGCTTTTAAAACCAGAATCTTCAGTAAATATAGGCTGTGTCTTTTTAAAAAATATTTAATGAATTTTATAAAAAAAGAATTTGATGTATTATAAATAAATCTACGTACATAAGTATAAACAGTTCATATACTCGATGAAAAGTTTAATATTTATATATGGATATGTAGCAATAAATCCGATTAAACCTCTATTGACAAAAGCATATAGTATTGACAAAAGCATATAGTAGGGTGATTTTCTTGCATCCATGCTTTCTGCCTTGTTCACACACTCTTGCAAGGAGTATAACTAGCATATATATCTATGATGGATAGCCACTAGAGATATTTCAACTTGATAAAGTTTAATCTATATATATAAAAGCGAAAATGTGTGTATGTATGTATGTTCGTTTTTTGTGTATATCCAAGAAAGGCTTTTTTCAAAGAAGCGGTCGGTCAGCTCACAACTTCTTAAAACTTTTTATGTCACATAGAAATTATAATATCTCCGAGTTAACAACGGAGCTCGCCTGTCTATTTAATTTGCTCGACTTCAGGAAGATAAATATTCAACATTTGTTGCTCGGCACATGTGGATTAATCTTTTTCCTATAATAAAAGCAACACTAATTCTGGCGGTATTTTCCGTCTATCGGTGGAAATGTCTGAAAGCAATCAGATTTGATCAATGTGGAAAGATTTTCCTTATATCAAACAATTGCTATTCAAATTGGACAAGGGGAGCTGGTCCTTCCCCCCCCCCCACCAACATCTTGGGGAAACAAAAATAAAAAATGCTTTCCGCAGTAAATGAAATAATATCCCGCGGTCAAAGTTGACCTCATTAAGTCATTAAAACGCGCACCTGCCAATTCTAAGTAATTAAATAAATTCAAATGTGTTTCCGTTAGTATCTCGTGGTGGGTCAATGGTTAAAGTCGCACACTTTTTTTTTTACCACTTTAATTTCCAACTTCGCCTCAAGGGTTCGCGTTCGATCCTCATACTCACCTACCAAAAGTTTTTTTTATTTTACCCCCCCCCCTCGGAGTTTTGATTTACCCAAAACCACACACACCTCCAAACACCCGGGCAACGCCAGGTACCCCCTCGCTAGTGTTAAATAAAATGAACTTTTCAATTCAAACTCTGATTGAATAGCTTTTTTATCCTGACTTCTTGGTAAACATACCACTAGTATGTATATATATATATATATATATATATTAAAATGTAGGAGAGAAATAGCGATTAACTTTACTCTAGGATAGCTATAAAAATAATTTAAAAATTGACAATAAATAAAATAAAAAACAAATAAATATACATATACATAAATAATTAAAATAATACCCGAATTATAGAAAAAAAACACATCTAACTACCCGAGGTTGAAAATAGGTCATCTTACTTAGATATCTACTCTTCCCATGAAAAACACACACAAAGAAAGAAGTAAACCTAAGGTCAACTGTACCTTTGTTCTGTAAGTGCCTGCCCATTGGCTAATTAGGATGGGCATGGTGGAAACTAGGAAGCTGATTAGCTAGCAAAAATTCAAAAAACGCTCAGTAACCACAACTCTTCGCATAAGCCTAACAAATTCTCACGAGAATGAAATGCGGAATACTCTGTGTAGCTTAATTGCCATATATATTTTTATAACTTACTAATACATATATATATATATATATATATATATATATATATATATATATATATATACTCCTGGCTTGAGATAGTTGAGATAGCTGATGAGCTGTGATACAGCGGAACAGTACTGTATGTGGATGACAATAAATGCTCCCTATCTTGGTTGAAGCATATTGGGGAGTGAAATAACAAACTGCCGCTAGTGTAAAAAGTAATGCTATTTGTGTAAACAAATAGAGCTTAGGAGTTTGGACAATGTTTGAACATTGTAATTTCGCATACGATCTCAGCAGCAGCCAAATAATGTAACAGTGAGAAGCACTGACTGTCACCTAAGCGGTTGAGTTTCAATCCTAGCTTGCGCTAGTTGCTGGTCAAAACGCACTGGTGAGCTGTGATACAGTGAAATAATGCTGTACGTGGATGAATAATATATGTGTATATATATATATATATATATATATATATATATATATATATATATATATAGTGTGTGTGTGTATACTCTGATTTTATTTTATTTTAGTTGAAGTTCTCAGAAATCAATGGTCTCACTTCCTGGGGCTAACACTTGAACTCTGTATGAGATAATAGATATTCTTATGTTCCATTAAAGTTCCTTATTTAACAAACACTGAGTAAAGAAGTTGAGAACATAACTTTTTTACATTTTTATACATACATATACAGGGTGACCCGAAAAGAACGGGCCCCAGCTCTAATTAGGCCCTGTTTCTTAGTGTTTTGTCTGAATTAAATTAAACTTTGGTCATAACTAGTTTATTATATTCAAAACATCAAATCAAAACACTAGGGTCTTTGGCCTTTTTTTCTCCATTCTACAGCATATGTTCTAGATGGCCTCCATTTAGCTCCATGCATTTCTTGAGGTGCAGCACAAAGTTGTCCATGACGTTCTTACAGACCGAATTGGTAATGGCTCTCATCTCCTCCCTGATGGCTTCCTTGAGTTCCGTGATGGTTATGGGTTTCCCTGTGTAGACTCTGTTCTTAAGATAGCCCCAAAGAAAAAAAAATCTGGGCTATGGGGTGCCCACTCAAAATTAGTCTTGAGACTGAGCATTCGGCCTCCGAAGTTCTCTTTCAGCCAATCTCGGGACAGATTTGAGGTGTGAGAACTTGCTCCATCCTGTTGGAACCAGAACTTGCTCATGAGCGAAGGTAGATGGTCTGGAGCTCACTCTTGAAGGTTTTAAGAACCTCCACATACAGCTCCTTGGTGACTGTCACTGCTGCGCCAGATTCTTCGATGAAGATTGGTCCGATGATGCCTCTGGCTGAGATTGCAGCCCACACCGTGCACTTAGGAGAGTGTAGGGGATTGGTGGCTACTTCATTAGGTCTGGAGGACCCCCAAAAGACATTTGTCTTGGAGTTCGTCTTTCCATCAAGATGGAAGTAGGCTTCATCGGAGGTCCAAAGGAGGTTAAGGAAACTTGGTGTCTCCTCGATCTTCTCAAGCATCTTGACTGTCATAGTCCTCCTCTGCTTATTGTCTGAGGCTGTAAGGATCTGCAGCGTCTGTATTCTGTATGGGTAAGCACTGATATCGTTCACCAGCACTCTCCTGCAAATCTCACGGGACATACCAAGGGACTGACTTCGCTTACGCACAGAGCGTTTCGGACTCTGCTGGAGAGACTCTTTCCCTCTTTTGACCAGCTTGACTGTTCGCTTCTTGGGACGTCCCGAGTGGCTTGGATGGTTTTCTCTGGCAACGTTGAGGTTCTCCACAGTCCCATACTTCTCGAAGTGGTCCACCCAGTTCTGAATTCTGCTTTTGGATGGAGCCTTTTCATATTCGAACTGATGCATGAAACTGTCCTGGGTTTTCTTAAATGAGCCTGTCTTGTCGTAAAATTTAACACAGTGTATTCGTCCCAGCTCCCACTAGGGTCTTGGTGTACTAGCGGTTGTTGATTCTGCCATGTTTTGTAAAATAAGGGCAATTGGTGAATAAATAATGGAGATATCACAAAGTGTACACAGGGCCCGTTTTTTGGGTCACCCTGTGTATATAAATAATAAACATGTGAGGGCAAAATTCAAGATAAAGAACTTCGTCATCGAGAATAGTTGAGTCTGTTTTCTAATTCACATCTATTGCTCTATTACCGATATTGAGCACTGTCCCCTATAACTATAGTAACCAATACAACTAATATATATATGTACACACACACAGATTAAATGAAATACTCATCAATGCCAAATTTCTCAGACCTTTCTCTTCTGAATGCATGTTCAAATGAAAAATAGTTATTCACAATAAAATAAGCTTAAGAAATGTTATTCAGATTTATGATGATTGGTCATATCGGGTCGAAAATAAGTGGAACAATAGAGCAAAAAAAAAAAACAATTGTAAGAACTCAAAGATATGACATAAACCTGAACTGTGAGCAAATTGTTCAGTTTTAGTATGTTGATCGATATCGGTTAAGAATTAACTGGAATACCATAGAAAAAATTGTCTAATGTGAAATTTGAACCCTGGAAGATGTCATAAAATATTGGAATTTAATAAGCACTTTATTTACTTGGCTACTAAACAAACGAAATTAGTCTTTCTTTTGAACCTACCAGTAGCGTTTATGAATTCAGTGTACGAAACCATAAATATGAAATAAAAAAGTGATTTTTAAACTAAAAGCGTATTAATAAAAAAATATTTAATGTTTTATCCATTTTAAATTTAAAAAGAAAAAGGTAAAGATTTTTTGTCACTGTAAAGAGACTAGTTAGGAAGTGCTAATTCAAAATCTATAGTTAATTTAGGTCTTAGATCAACCGTTTAAATGTAGTGTCATGATACACATAAACAACTTTGCGAATATGTATATATATATATATATATATATATATATGTGTGTGTATGTGTGTATATAAAATGAGGTAAGGCTTTTGTCATATTAACTATTTCTCCATGTGTTAATACGTTAATACATGCTTATTTGCTTATAAGCATACCGGTGTTTATACGTACAAATACATATATGTTATATGTACAAATATGGAAGTTATGTTTGATAAATGGTAAAAGTTCATGCCATTGGAATAACAGAAGTAATGAAATGGGAGGATATACATTAATAAAACATTGTATTCCGAAAATAGATAATTCAATTTTAATCTCTAAAGTCATAGGTTTTAGATAAAATCTCCGCGGAACATCATGGGACATTGCTGTATTTGGAAATTGGTTTATCTGAGGTCAGATAAAGGCAAATCCGATCTGAATGTATGATATGCCAATCTATTGTAATAAGATAAAACTACTTGTGCCCTTCCTTTATACATTGAACAGCTAGAATATCGAAGATTTCAGATTGAAATTCAAGTGTTCTATTGGAAATGCTGAAATGATTTTGAAAATTGGTTTGTTGATGGACACATCACGAGTTTACATTTAATTAGGGTTGAATAAATGAATCGAAAACAAGGAGCAAGAGCTATATTCTGAAATTTAATCTGAATTCTTGTTTTCTTATTTGAATTAATATAAATATTTAGATTTGCTCTTGCATATCTATAAGAGAATCTGTGCATTAGTCTCATACGCTTAGGTTTGAAGTGGAATTTTTGTCCATATCTTGCATTTAAGTTTGAAATAACATTTTCATTGGTCTGTCACTCTTGCTGTATTAGCAGCACAACAATAATTAGTCCTTTATATATATAAATATACATATCAAACGTATCAAACGTTGACAGCAAATTTTCATTTGTTATCATTCTACCATGTAGTCGGCATACTATAGCAATATACATTACTACAATTTATTTTTTAAAATGATTCAGTCGTACAACTGCTGATACAAGTCCAAAATATGTTATTTCAGCTATGACCTAAAAATGAAAATAAATAACAGAGAATATAAAAAAGTTGTCACTCTTACAGCTAATTATTTTTATTTATTTTACTGCATACGTTAAAAAAATGTGCAAACAAATACAAAATTAAAAACTAAAATGGTTATGCTGCATTGCCGATTAGGTGCAGCCAGTGAAGAATAAAAATAGTCCATTAAAACATATTCGGTTGCTTGAAAACATACTACAGGCTTTTCTATTCTTACCTGTTTCTGCTTGTTCTCTCTATCAATAACTAGGTTACTTGTCAATTTTTTATCAAATAGAAGATTATTTCTTGCTTTTACCTCTACTAAATCAATATTATAGTGATTTTTGTAAAAAAAAAAAATGTACACGCTTTTAACTGTCAATTTGAAGCTGTTCTTGTGACATTTAAAGCAATAATCTTGTTTTAACAAGCTGATTTATGTGAAATTTTTAATGTTGAATGATAAAATACTGCAATCACATGTAGAAGATGCCACACAGAGCACTCTTTTTGGCCTTAACAGAGTAAAAATTGACTTGAAATCTAATGGAAAAATCTCTTCCTTACAACTTGTTTTACACAGAAGAGACGTTGTTAGTCTTTCTCTACTCTTATTTCCATGAAAGATGCTCGACTGAACATTTATTGGATTCAAGGTAGTTTTTAATTTGCCAGATGAGTTTGATAATAATATTTTTAAAGAAGGTGACGTGATTGATCTAATGGATATCGTCATTGACTATGGAAGCAGGTAAACTGTTAATTATCAATGTTAGGAAAAAGAAGAGAAAGGGGGAAAAGTAAGTGAAATTTTCTTTCGATTAAAATAACTTTGCTGTAAAAATATTTCAACTTCAGATTATTTCAGATTAGATAGATTCAGATATAAGAATACAAAAAAAAACAGGTAAGAAGAAAAAGTTAACTTGACGTTTAAGTGCATAAAATTATGCTAATATGAGTTTTTTAGATACATAATCTCTATTAGAGGTTCCTTTTGTCTGTTACGCTCAACTTTTAAAATAGCACATTTATTGAATCGACATATCTCTAGCATATTCTTATTCTAGTTTTTAGTTTGGAATAAAAAGATCAATATTTATTATCTGTTATTGTTACACTGTTTGCTTTTTAATGATTTTTGTAAACGCGAATTTGTTTAAACTAAAAAGGTTGCCTTCATTATCTAAATGATAATTCGTTATTCCTTCTTTTGTTCAGTTCTCCTTAGTTCAACACTAATCAAATTATTTAAGAGTGCTCTATTATTACTCATTTTACATTGTATTTTGTGGGAATTTCTTAATGAGGAAGGGATTGATCGATGCAGAGTCCTTTAATTGAATTCAGATTAATTTACTGCATCATTATGATTGTTCTGTCATTCATAGCCAAAACTAGGTTTCTCTGAAACCGCTATCCACTATGAGGAGAGACCCAAACTTGCTAGGGGTCCTGAAATTTAAACTTTAAGCAGAACTATGGTAGTCATGATAATGATCACTATATTCAGTTTGACGTCTGTTTTATCTGTTAGCCTGTGTTATGTGACTTCTAGGAATTGACTTCTAAACAAAATTATCTCTGATCATGTCTTTATTCATCCTTCTTTTCATTTTTGTGATTTCATCCTTGGTTTTCCGCCCACTAATTGACCTTACTATCTGAACTGTTCTACATCTACTGACTCAAGCACTCTCATGTTTTTCAATGTGACCAAACTATTGAAGTCTCCTGTTCCGTACCTTATCTTCAGTTTTGGTTTGCTTAACATTTATATGAAAAAATTATAATGACTTGCTGAACACATTTCAAAATCAGCCCTCTCAATCCAAAACAAAAAAGAAAAACGAAAAACTTTACATGTTTCTGAATTTTTTAGATGAGGATTAATTATTTGGATTCTTCCGACTACTGTTCTCATTTTGAGTGTTATTTTCACCACGTTTCAGTTGATGTAACCCCCGATGTTCTTGACGTGTATCTTGTTGAACGCAGGAATCTTTCTATCAAACTCCACTAAGACTTGTGTCATAGTAGATAAAGTACTCGATAAAAATTCTATTGTAAGTTACTTTTCTGAAGATTGAAGGTTTAATCCTTAGAGTGGGCAGCACTCAAAATACAATTGTGAATTTGTTAGGACTTCTATCCAGTCATGACTCACGGAACAAGAGCATGATATCCTCGTGTATTAAATAATATAATGTTTGAAATTCCATGCAGATTCCCGAGTTCGACAAGATACACCCGAAGAAGGTCAGAGGTTACATCAATGGAAATATTGTGAAAATAGCACCCTAAATGAGAACAGTACTCCAAAGAATCCAAATAATATGAATGACCTTGCATGTGCATTAATTTACTGGATCTAAACTGTCAAGATTCCAATCATTTGAAAATTGATGTGATATTTACAAATTTAAAATATATAAAGTTATTAAATATATGACTTGTTATTGAATTATGATTTTGATATTTAAGAAAATTAACACATTGGGTTTGTTTGCAAAGAGTAATGTTCTAGTAAGGACTGCGTCTGCATCTTAAGTAATGTGTGACGCACACGCCCCCCCCCCCGCCTCCCAGCACCAATGTTGCTATCATGTTAGCATTGTTAACAAACAAAAGGCCGTTTTACTGTAATAAGTATTTAATTTCAATCTGAGAAATGTTGTTAAATGCTGTTGATAAATTATGCAGATTAGTAACCAATAAATCTTGGCCTTTTACCTTCTGCAGCTTGAGTAGATGTTGTTCATAGCAGTTGAAGATACGTCTTCGACAATCAGTCTGCCACAGATTTCGATTTTTTTCGGCTGATTTATGGTTCTGTGTAGTTTTAAGAGGTCAACCCTCTTAGGCTTTGCCTTCTTTCTTTGAGTCGGGTTATTTAATTGCTAATCGCTCTTGAAGTATGCCAACAGGGCTACTTAGGCATTTTGCGTGCATCCTCTTGTGTATTAACTTTTCAATCCCTATCTTCTGACCTTGTGTCACATCTTTTCATGGTGGGAGGGAGGTAATTCCTACTCTTGGCATCGAGCAAAGTGTAATATTTTCTGATACTGTACTTCATATTTTCTATTTTTGATAAGTGAAGGAGAAATCCTAAATTGAAGCAATTTTTATGTTTGCCTCAGTCCAGAGTGCCTCTTGTTAGAAAGTTGGATTTTCTTCACATTAAAAGCTGACCTTGTGTTTAACTCTGCTTTTGTGGGGAGGAAAATACACAGCGACAACGAATTTTCCACTTAGATTACTAAAATACTGAACACTTCTTTGATTTGATTATTAATCAGGGAACATGAAGTCTCACGCCTACCTTAAAGAAAACTCACTTTTCACATTAAATTTAATGATCAGTCTTGATTAAGAAAACAGTTCTTAAAACTTGTATTTCAATTATTTGCATTAAATTTAATGATCTCGAAAGTCGGTCACAAAATGTATCATTAATAGAGATTTTAAAAATGCAGATAAATAATTGATACTGATAATGAACATGTTCTAATGGTTAAAGGCTGATTAACAATCAGTGTTATAGGTGACGGTTTCTTGAGGTTGAAACTTCCATCTTCATTACAGGCGATAAGAGCTAAGAATAGCATACATTAACACTTCTATTCAATCATGACTGATGGGATGAAGACAATCACTTGCTGTTGATTCAATTTGAAATACCATCTCTACCTTTGAGTTCTACAGAAAGCTTCACAAGTTCATGACTAGAAGGTTGAAAACATGCACCTGAAGAAGGTCGAAAGTTACATAGGCCGAAACGTTCGTAATATAATGATCAAGATGAGAATTATAGTCTAAATGATTCAAACAATACAATGTTAATTTTGCTGGCAAAATAAAGCGATTGAAAATTAATTTTATTATGATTTAGGGTTTTCAGGATATTATACTTGACCAGAATTAGGGTTAGCAAAGGACATTGTGAATGAAAAAAGTAAAAAAACAAAACATAATATTCTTTTGAATGATAACATTAGTAAGATTATTTTTAAACAAATGATTATATTGATGAGTGCAAATAAAATTGTTTTTATTGTAAATTCCAATGCAAAACTATTTGGATTGAAGTATATAAATACAGTTTCATTGTGCAGACTGCTGTCTAAAAAATCCATAATGTAAAAGTCTACAAAGCCACCATTCGCCCATGCTTTCAGTATTGTTATCACATTTAGGCTGGTGCAGCAACCACTAGTCTATCCCTCTTAGACAAGGTCCAAAAAATCTAATCTAATAGGTGCAACACTGTCTACCAAGCTCCAGCCCCTGTCCCATCACCACAATATTGTATCCTTGTGTTTGTTTGTTTTACAAATACTTCAGTAGAATGTACTCCAATGAACTTGCTTCTCTTATATCACTTCGATATAAATACACTTGACCAAACCGATAATTAGCTAAATCCCATCCCTTCACTGTGAAGATCACTGTATGATTTTCTGCTTTACCGGTTTCTTTCTATTAACCGTTAGCCTTTGGAGTCCCCATCCCTGCTTCCTGTTTCATTGACTGTACCAACATGCAAATATTTAAATGTAAGGTGTAGAAATGTCTTAAATTAAAGTAAAAAAAAAAAAAAAGGAAAAGTTATTACAGATTGAGTGATGAGTGAAATAATTTGAAATATACACAAAGTAAAATGGATTTTCTTTAGAATTTCAGAGGAATTTTGGAAGGTAGTGATAAGGAATTTGTTAATGCCAAATTTCAATAAATGCTACTTGAAAAGCATCAGTTAGAGTGCAGCATCCTCTGCTAGTTATTGTATTCTGATTATTTTAGGGAGCTCATTTAAGGCACACCACCCTCTGACGTTGGCGTTTTGATATTTCAGTTTTTGTACAGCACTCTCTGCAAACAAGTCTTTCAGTTCAGTGAAATAACTCACAATTTTAACAGGTCCTCATACCCTGAGAACAATGATATTCTAATAACCAGTCGGCAGGTATACTTGGGCATTGTTTATTTTGCAGCCGTGTAGTAAGATTACACTTACAATAATGGACTAAATAAACAATAAATAAACCAGCAGATTTAATGGATAACATTAGGCAGTCGAGTTAGACCGTACATTTATTTTGAAGAATAAATATGGTTGATTTCTAAATAGGTTTCATTATGTTATCATTTTTCATTGTTATTAACATTTTTCATGATGTTATTATATACCCTAATGATCTTATCTTCATTTATCTTAATGTAATAATACAAACATATGGATAACAGAATTATTTATTTTTCTGAAATGAAAATGTACAAAGGAAAGATTAACAATAAAGTAATAGCTTATATAACTAACTACTTACTACTGTCGAATCCAACAGCATTCATTTGGAGTAGGTTGTGCCAGCTCTTATAAGCTTTAGTACATTTTTGTGAGAATCATCCTATTATGCAACATCATTTTTATATATAGATTTACTCAAATCTATTTTATTGCTTACATTTCTTAATTTATAACAATTTTTATTTGCTTTGTCGATTCTATTTTATAATTTACATATGATTGAAGTTTTAAACTCGGAGTTCTTTTCAAAATATTTTTTTATGAACTGCAAATAAATGTTTCTGTTGTATATCTCTTCAGGCATGTTTTTTAAGTAAAATATAATGCAAGATGTAAATATGTAAAATTTATTTGTCATTGAATGTTAGTTATAAAATCTGCTAATAAATAATGGAAATTTATATTGAAGTTTAAAGGTACATATTTGAATAAGGTTTATAATTTTCTATGTTTTAAATATACCATCATTATTATCACTTTTGTTTCATTTTTTTATAATTTCGTTTTAACTGGGGGGGGGGCATTCTACCGGATGCCAAACATTCACCCACTATCTCATACACTCCAACCGAGAAGTTTTTTAGGAGCCTAACCGTCTCCTTTAGTGTAATTGTTTCTGTCTGTCTTTCATTTTGTACACTGTACTTAAAAGCATCGCATATAAGACCTTAGCATTTAGTTATCTTTTTCATGAGTACATGTATGTGTGTAATCAGCATATGAAAAAAACAACAATAAAATACTAAAATTTTTAACTCGATGTCAAGTAGTCTTCGTCAGGTCGTTGGTTAGGCATTATAAGCAAGTATAACTATAGTATTCTATTTTATTTTGTCGGGGATTGAATATTTCTGTGCTCCTGTCACCTTCATTAGTCAATTCGAAATGAGTGTTGATGTAAACTCGTTTATGTTCAGAAATAAATTTTAAAATAAGAGCTTAAATTTCTAGAAGTAAACCTTTACATGAATGTTTAAATCAGCACTCATTTGATTATTGACTGAAGGTGATGTTCAAATTTTTTCAAGCCCTGGTAAAATAATACTTAATGTTACATAATCCCAAAATCGGATTCTGTATTTAAAGGAGGGAAAAATCAATATATAAATGAAAATTTTAATTTAATTTTAAACCAAGGGAGAGTGTATCTGATTTTGTTTTGACTTGTCGTAAATGTGAAAAAATGTAAAGAGAGAAAGAGAAAGAAAGAATCTGGATGGAGAGAGGGCGGGCAGACGTTGTATAAAGAAAGTGAGGGTACGCTGATTAGCATACATGGAGAAAATGTAAAGAGAGAGAGGGGGGAATCTATATATATATATATATAGAGAGAGAGAGAGAGAGAAAGAGAGGGAATACATTAGGCAGCACACATGCATAAAGCTATGTGCAGTAAAGAAAAAGAGAGAGAACCTATATAGAGAGGAAGAGGGGAATACATTAGGCAAAATATGTAAAGATATGCGCTGAGAAAAGGAGGAAAAAGGGAGAGAGAACTGCTAGATAGAACCAAATTATTTTATATAAGTAATTTTATTTTAATGTTTATAAAATTATTGGATGTAAAATAAAATTACAACACTTTCAGTAAGGACTTTCTGAGAATTTTGAAGAAACTTTTGATAATTATCTATTCGGTAGTTAAATGCTTTCAAATTCTTTTTAACTTTTGAAGGGTAATAAAGTTATCCATCATATTCTTTTTAATTATGAATAGATTAAGTAAATTATGGTGGATTTAGTTTTGTAATATATATATATAAAAGGCAAAAGTGGTGTGTGCGTTTTTGTATGTCCAGCATACCGTGAAACTTGTTTTAGAATTTTTATATACTCCCTAGATTATAATATCTACAATTTGTGAAGGGACGTCGTCTCTACATCTATTTTGATCGACTTTTATAAAATTCATGCTATTCCTTCCTCTCGCATGTTTGTTCGGCTTTTTTGTATAAAAGCAAAACTAAATCGAAAGTGAAGGCAACTTTCCGGCTTTTCATACTGGGATATCCAAAAAGCAATTAGCTTTGATCAATATGGGGGAAACCCTCATATCAGACAATTGCTATTCATTTGAACACTTCCTTTTTATAGGGAGCTGATTTTTCTCAACATCATGGGGAAACAAATAAATGAAATGGCAGAAAGCTTAACTGGCCTTCAATCAACGTTCATTTCTGCATTCACTTAGCAAGTCAACTTTTTGATTGACATCGGTAAATTTCAATGCTTTTCACTTCCTATAGCTTTATAGTGTATCAGTAAAATGTTGTGGTTTCTTTTTTTTTTCACTTTCTTTTCTGCCTTCAGGTTCGTCACGAGTTCGAGCCTCCCTCCCTTCTAACACTTTTTTTTCTTTTACACCTACAAACACCCAGGCAACGCTAGGTACTCTTTCTAGTTTAATATATAAAATGCAAAATGTCGATTAGATTCTGGGAAGAGTTTTTGCATACTTTCTAGATTATAATATTTCAGATTCACAAACGACATCGTCTCTATCTTTTTTTTTTTTTTGATCTAGTGTGAAAAAATTCCCTCCATACCATCATTTTGAGTGTTTGTCTTTTTTGCATAAATAAAGCGAAACTAATTGGACACAAATGTCTACTTCCGGCCTTTGCCCGGGTAGTATCATTTCTGTAATTCGTCCTTGGTCAATGTAGGGAAAACCCTTCATACTGAGACAATTACTATTTATTTGGATACTGCCAGAGTGCCCCCTTTTTTGGGGGGGAGCAGCTTTTCTCCCACATTAAAAACGACCTTCGTGAGAGGTTTAAAAGCAACGCCATTTCTGAAAGTCATCTTTTCAATTGACTACATTTAATTTGAATGCTTTACACTTTCCGTCGCATCATGGAGTAACAGTAAGATGTCAGATTTTCTTTCACTTTCTTTTCCACCTTCACGTCACGGGTTCGAGCCTGCCTGCCTACTACCACTTTTTTTCTTAACACACATCTACAAACACCCGGGCAAGGCTGGTTATTTTCTAAATTAGATTTTTTAAATGTTCGTTTTAGTACTTCATGCGACTGAATTTTTATTTTCAATATATAATCGATTTATAGGAAATATTACTTTAACTCATGTAAAGCTAATAAATATGCATACAGACATGCAAGAATTGACCACCTAATTTTATTAATATAATTTTTAACTCATTTATGATCAAAACAAGAATAGGACAAAAGAATAAACATTGCGATTCATCGTTTTTGTTTGTTTTTTTGTTTTTTTCATCTTTTGAATTTTGTAATTTGTATTCATTTTCGTGGCACCATTTAAAAAAACAAGGAAATTCATTATGGAAATATATTCTTAATCATTTCGTTGGAAATATTCAGAAAGAAATGAGATACATTGAATTTTCTACATTATGCACTGGATTCTATTTTTTCTTTCAAATTCTCTAATTATTCATTTTAATTTGTGTTTGAATCTCTTGGGTACGAGATGATTATTGTCAAAATTTATTAGTTTCTAAATAAGGATTGAATGCCTTGAAATATCAGATGTTATCTTGACATTTTGTTAACTCTCTTGTGCTTATGTGAACATGAAAAACTTCTATTTAATTATTTGCAACATTTAATGCATTGTACACGAACACATTTAATTATTATTTTCAAACAAATGTCTGCAATAAAAATATAAAGTCCCTGTTTATTTGCCTCCCCATTTTTAGACACAAGGTCGGTTTTTAATGTGCAGAAATTCTAGTTCCCAAAAAGGGTTACTCTTGTTTGCATAAAAGAAAAAGCCACAGTCAAGATTTTAGATTCTAAAAGGATTTCTCCTTTATTGGCCGAGGCTAGAAAAGATCAAGTGTCATGCTTAAGTTTAAAAATAGAATTTTTGTTGGGCTGTAATGCTTAAGTTTGAAATAGCATTTTTGTTTGTCATGTATAAAGTTGAAATAGAATTTTTGGGGGGTTCTCAGGCTACATTTGAAATAGATTTTAATGTGCTAATGAGTCGTTATTTATCAAAGCTCAAAAGTCACTTGGTAATAAAAATTAATGAATTTGTTAGGTGGATCGTGGAACACGTTGAGGCTTAGTAATGCTTGTTAAAACTGAGCAGAATTTAATTATTTAAAAGGACAATTCAATAAATATTTATTTACATTGAACTTGAAAACAACCATGTTGTTGTCAGTTGGAAAACAGTACTATAGTACTGTGTTCCACAGATGAGTAGTTCTTGGAAAGAAACTTTGCTCATGGAAATTGCAGTTAATTATAGGTACACAGAATAAGAACGGAATATTATTTAAAATGCTTGTAATTAAACAAGTTTTATATTGAATGATTTACAGGGAAAACCATATGTTAAACTTCAGTCGGGCACCTACTAAATAACAAAATAACAATATAGTTGAGAAAAACAACCAACTTCTCTTCAGTGAGAAAGCAGGTGTAGGAAAAAGTTAAGGACATCGTCACTTCATTTTGAAGTCAATTTTGTACTCTTTCATAGCAGGAAACGGTAGTCTGAGCGATGTCTCCCCAGATGTAGCAAAAGTGCTTCATCTTAGGATGTATTTTGCTCTTATATAGGTAGAGGATTATGCAAGGATTGAGATTTTTTCTGGAACGGTAGAAATATCCAACTATTTTTCCAGCGACCTTAGCAACGGATCTGATATAAGTCCTTCATTTCAGGTCTGAAGTGAAGGTCAGTCCTAGAGGCTTATCAAATTAGAAAGTCATCTGTTTCATTTGTGGCAAAGCATGATAGAAAGGATAGAATATCGGTTTTAAATGTATTAAAAGTAACCAGATACCTTTTTCCCCATTGCATGCCACTCCAAGTGATAAATGAGAGAATCGGGAAAATTTCAATCATTAATGCTGTTCAGAGTGTTGTCATAGATAGTTTTGTCATCTGCATAAATGTCAATGAATGATCGTAGAATGTGACTTAGGAGATCAGGAAGAGAGTTCGGCTCAGAATAGATCCTTGAGGCAAGCTTGCATTAATACTATGTGCTATGACTTCCCATTGACTTTTTTTTATAAATTATGAGAGAGAACGGATTGGAGAAGACATTTCCAGATATGCCATCAGCTGTTGATTTTTCATAATTAAATCCATATTACTTATTACTGAGTAGATTGTTTTTGCTAAGATGATTCATGATTTCTTGATTTATTACAAATTCAAAACAATAAAATGATTGGTTTGTACCAATACAGAAGAAAAATTTCCAGTATTTTAAATATTGATCAGATTGATAAAGATTTCCAAAGTGATGAGAAGTATTTCTCCTTTAAGCAATGATTGAACAACTTTCTAAGAAGAGGAGTTAATTCTGGTTGCAGCTTCTTGAGCACCATGATTGGAATATTGTCAAGACCAGTTGTACTGGCATCAAGGGTCTTTATAAGTTTGGCAACATCCTGGAGAGATATATGAATGTCTCTCAGTGTTTAATCCTAGGGTAGAAATTCAGGAAGTGAGCAATCCTGGTCGCAAAGAATGGAATTGCAAAGTTCTTTGCAAAAAGTTTGATGCTATCAAATGATCTTACATGTTTAAGTTTGAAATATTATTTTTATTGCTAAATGAACATATTGAATGAACACCTGACAAGAATAGTATCTATTATTATTCTTATTTTATGATTTTTATTGATTAATTACACTTTGATTTTAATATCTTCTATTTCGCTTTTTAGATTATTATTAGTTTTTCTAGGAGTATTATTCAATTTTGTTTCATCTTTGTGTTTTTTTTTCTTTTCCATTGAGAATAAATTTTTTTATTGTAACATTTTTTCTTATTCCCCCTTGTAATTTTTATCTGGTTAATCCAATCATTTCTTGTCTCATTTTTGAGACGTCCCTACTTTATTTTGCACCCCTGCACACATACAGCTGTTTCATCTATTTTGCAATTTCTCGTTTGCTTCTGTACGTTTTGCACTTATTTTGCGCTCTAGAATTTGCTTTTCTCTTTTATGTTTCCTTTTCTTTTTTTTTACATTGCTATTTTTTCTTTTTTTTTCTTTCATCTGGTTTCCGCTTTCTTCCTTCCTTGTTATTTTCCCTTTTTCTTCATCTTTTTTCTCTTTCTAAATCTCTTTTCTTCCTTTTTCTCTCAAATTTTTCAAAGTTTTCCAATAATTTTTTTCACCAATTTTGTTTCTTTTTACCTTATCGTTTCTCTACTTAATTTTCAATTAATATTGATATTGTCTAAAGTACTATAAGTAATCCTTTTCTAAATTTAAAATATAAATTCGCAAAAATGTTTACATAAATAAAATGTAAGATGAAAAAGAAACGTATAGATGTATAATAAACAACCTCCATGAAAACGTTTATTGTTGATAAATACATGATTTCAAAAGCAGTGTTCATCCCTGACGAGTTGAGCCTGTTTCCAACAAAGAGGAAGTTTCATGGCAATATCAAATACACAAGCGACCTTCGGTCGCATGTATATAGTACTTGCTTGCATATATTAATAAATAATATGTATCATCATTATCATCACATTAGGTGTTAAGGTCCGGTGTATATTCCGGCATATGTTTGACGACTTTTATAAACTAACTTCCAAACTAATCAGGTATTTATATGCCTTTTTCTCAAATTCATCTTTTTCGTTTCCTCCTCTGTTGTCCTTAACCTTTCGCTGTCAACTGATCCTGCTATCTCAACTTTCTACATCTGCTAATCCATAGAATTTCGTCCATTCTTTCCATCTGACTAAAGCAATGGGTCTCTTGTACTGCATACATCTCCCTATGCTGTCCAAATGTAATCATTTAAATATTTCTTTTCAACTCATATTAAACACCCATCATATCATTCTTATGTAATTCCCATGCAATGCATAACCGCAATTCTATCTCATCAATTTTCATATTGTATAACTCTTTGAAATTGTAAATCTAATTTTCTTTTACTTTTTGTTTTAATTTTTTCCTATTTACACCTATTGTGTTCTGCATCTGTTTTTCGAATTAGTATTTAAAAAATACAGCGATAAAGTACAAAAAAATTAATTGTTCAAGAATGTTGTAAAACACTCAAACGAACAAGCATCATAGATTTGTAATCTATATAAATAAAACAGTAGACGTATGTGTGTGTAAATATCTAACAGGTAAACTCCTAAACTACTGGTCACAGAACATTGAAATTCTCAAGAAATAATATTTATTAACCATGGATGGTTTATAGTGAATAATATCTTTGTTTACATTCATGAATAACGCCTACAGATATCGGCAAATTTACATGTAAAATACATTAACCACTAGCCGACATTTTTGTGCATGTGCACACATAATACAGCATGAAGCTAGAACGATACATATTTTGATTATGTCTTTTTGTATATTAATAAAAAAAATGAAATACTACTCGCAGTTTTGAATTTGTTAATACAAAGAAAAACCTATATATCTTTTTATTATTCACATCTCTGTATATCTTTTATCATTATGTGACCGCTTAGATAAACAACTATTAATTACAAAGAAATATTCGGTGTTTTTACAGTGTACGCATCGTATTCGTACACTGTAAAAACACCGAATGTTACATTTCATATAGGATTTCAAAATTAAATTTAATTTTTATGGTATCTTTCTTTTTTATTAAACTCCCAGTCAATGAATTAGAAACAAATAAATGAACAAATAATCAGATAGATAATATATTATCACAGAAAAAATACTAAAAACATTACATAAAAATAAAAAGTCAATTTAACGTTACAACATTTGAACAACGCTCGGCTGAAACCGATGATTGCTGGTCTCGCCTGATCCATGCTTGACGAAAATTCCCAAGAATCCCGGTCAAATTATGCAAGAGTACTAAAAATTCTTACGCTTCGATTGCATGCATTTTTTTTTACAGGTGTTACATGGCATTTACGCAACATACCTATATATATATTTTATTCATTTATCGACTAGATGAACAACTATTGATACCAAACAGAAACTGCCAACTTTTTGTGAATGCATGCGTTTTTACTATTTTTAATTTTTCTGAGAGAGCTTTCTTACACAGGACCTTATGCCAACACAAAATACATGTTTATTTAAAAAAAACAAAAAAACAAATAATAATATCTAATCAGATAAAATGTCCCATCTATTTTATTTGGACTTGTAGAGGACTAGGATATATAAATACTAATCCCGTTACAAAAGAAAATAATGAAACGAATGGAATGAAGGAAACAAAAACTCAATTGCTGGATAAAATAAACGTGTCGTTTTACTGTTGAAGAATGAATGTTTTAGGTGTAACACGTGTTCATGTCCACGTTCGGGTGTCACCATCGTTTGTTATGGGACTGGTGGTATAGAAAGAAAAGAAAATGTGTGTTCATCTCACGTTCGGGTCACCAACGTTTGTTCGCGCGTGGCAAGAAAAGGAAATGGAGTAGAGAAACGAGAAATGGCAGTCCGGCATGTAGAAAGAGAAAGTGAGAGAGGGTTGACATCAGTTAAGCTGCGCAACATGTTAGCAGTCAGCTACACGGAGGTGTTCTCAGGCACGAGATGTAGAAGCGTCGTCTGGTTGATGGACCAAAGCAAAAGGGTGAAAAAAGAGTGAGAAAGTCAATCCAGTTCATGGAGGGAGAAAGCATATAAAGTGTACGTACTGTCTGTTAGTTTTTGCCCCACATAGTAGCAGGTGGTGTGAGGCGTGCTGGTGCGCGCCGAAAGGGAGGCGGCTGATCCGCCGACCACTCGGCTCAGAAGGCGAGTCAGAAAAGGGCAGGAAACAGCTTGTCTCTTGCTTTTATAGTTGTTTCTGGTGGTCTTTTGCGCATGTGTGGATTTCCTTTGAAAGGGGAAGTGACGTTGCCCATGTGTGCATACATGTGCGCATATGTGAGTACATGTGTGTACATTAGCGTGTGTGTGTGTATACACATGAATGTGAGCGCATATACGCGAACGTGAATATATGTACGTGTGTGTACGTGCACGTATGTTTATGATAAGAAATATGGCTTGAGATGTGAACACATGTTTTTGTGTGACACTAGAAAGGGCTCGCACAGACTATTATTCTCTTCCTGAAAAATTGAGTCATAGAAAAGCCTTTAACAAATATCTTAGTGACCCCTGTTTTTTAAAATATTTTTAAATGTTATTTAAAATATTTTAAGTAATACGAGATATTTTCCATTTATCATAAAAATGCACACACTTGGTTATCTTCAACACTGTGGGGTATATGGTTAGAAAAGAAAAAAAAAAAAGAAACGTACCGGGCGTATCTGCATCACTCTTTGGGAAAGAAGAAGGAAAGGATGGCCAGCGCATTTGTATACGTGAAGGGCATCTTAGGAAGGCAGAGCATGATGGAAGAAGCTATTTTTTTTTTCCTGTCTCTTCCTTTTTTTTTTTTTCTAGATAGGAAGATATAAAAGCTGGGAAAAATTCCCTTGGGGGGGGGCAGAGAGAAAAGAGTCGTGAACATCTCTTGAAAAGAATTTCATATTGCTGACGTCTGGATTGTGCGGTGTGACATTGGTGGCGAGAGGCCAGGTGTGGTCGATTGGAAAAGAAGAAGGCAGAAACGTGCTGTTGTCGAGAGAATGACTCACTCCTTCCCGAACCCCAGAACCGAATCCTGATTATAAGCCTAGAAGCTATTTCGGCGAGTCAAGAAGGTTAACATGGCTGACTGGAGACTCTCAACTCGGATGTTGAGACCCTTCACTGGGGAGGATGACCTAATTAAATGGCTGATGAAGATTTGGTCACCCTGCTGCCGCTCTACTTAGAGGAGGAAGCCCTCACTATTTACCAGCAGATGCGCGATGAAGATAAGGGAGACCTTGCCTCAGTGGAGCAAAGACTGAAATTGGCTTTCGCCGAAAGTCCATTTGAAGCACTCGGCAAGCTTGCAAGTTTGAGGTGGACCGGCGAGTCTGTTGACGTCTTTGCTGCGGAGATCAGAAGACTGGCAGGATTGGCTGGTTATGTGGGGAGGAGTCTGGAGATGATAGTAAAGTTATACCTTGTGAATGGCTTCCCAGAAGAAATCTCCGCGAACATGCAGAGAATCACTGAGATCAATACGATGGAAGTGGACGATCTCTTGGTCCACACCAGAGTCCTAGTCAAGAATGTCAAGGGCTCAATCGTAGCTGCAGCTGTGAGTGGAAATAAATGCATGAGGCCCCACTTGAATGACGAGAGACAGGCAGCGAGGTGACAGGAGGGGAGGCCTGCCATCAAGTGCTTCCGGTGCCAGGGTCCTCATCTTCTCAAGAATTGCAAAGAGCCGAGACCGGGGTCATCTGCTACCGATGTGGACGAGTGGGGCACGTTAGCCGCTATTGCGTTGCTGCACAGGACCAGGGAAACGAGTGAAGGGGAGCCATTGTGCCAGTGATTCCCCCTTCTATGTGGAAATAGCGCACAACGAAATGTTGCCTCAGTTACCGGTAGTAGTCAATGGGAAGAGAGCCATGGCCCTTGTTGACTCAGGCTGCATCACAACGTTGGTAACGAAGAATGTCGCTAGATCATGGAGCGGAGCCCGGAGTATTAAGACCGTGGATAGCAGGGAGGTGAAATGCCTGGGAGAGACAACAGCAGAAGTACTGGTGCAAGGTGTACCTATTGGACTACGAGGCTTGCTGTTGGATCATCTGGTTGGTGATGTTGATTTGGTTTTAGGTGTAAGTGCGATCAACCAACTGGGGGGGGGCGCTACTTTGAGAGAGGGCCAAGTAACTTTTGGATGCCTCGGCGCAGTAGGAATGGCAGGAGTAAATAAAAATTATGACTGCTCTGCTGAAGATGGTGCTGGTGCTGTACAGTGGACAAGGCTACTAGTTCGTACATTGACGACATTCTCATGGAGGAAGCAGAGGTGACAGCAGAGAAAGTGAGAGGCCATGTCGCAAGGTATGGGTTGACTGCAAAACCGGCGGAGTCCCTGGATGGAGGAGCAGCGTTGGGGCTGAAACTATGCCGAGATGGCAAAGGAAGCCTTGTCATTAGACGAGGGAATGCAATACCCAAAATCGGAACCGACCTGACAAAATGAGAACTCTTCTCGGTCTTTAGGGTACTGGTGGGACACTATCCAATCGCTGGCTGGCTCAGGATAGCATGCAGCTTTATTAAACGACAAATGGGCACTGATGGCTAGGAGGGCCGTGCGACAAAGGAGGTCATGAATATGCTACAAGAAATCATCAGCGGCGGAGATGCGGGGGTGATTTGGTGTGATGCCAGCAGTCTGGCATTGGGTGTCGTATTAGAAATAGGAGGCCTAACTGGGGAAGATGCGGCATGATTAAGGAAGAAAAACGACTATTCCCATAACAACATAGCCAAACTGGAGGCCGCTATGAAAGGAATCAATCTGGCCCTGAAGTGGGGATTGAAAACGATTTAAATCAAATCCGATTTGGCAACGGTAGTTTCATGGATCAGGTCAGCAGTGACTGGCGATAAGAGAGTTAGGACCAGAGGTGCTGCAGAAATGCTGATCAAGTGCAGGCTTGGAGCACTTCCAGATTTGATAGCGGAATTCCAGTTGAAGGTATCTGTAGTTCTGATCCCATCAGAAAAGAACAAGGCGGATTCAATGACATGGGTAAAGAAGGCCTGGCTGCAAGAAAGAAAGGAGGTTTCCTCGGTATGCTGTGCAGGGGAGGAAGTTAAAAAGTTACATGAAATGCACCACTTTGGTCGAGAACGGACGTTATTCCTGGCAAGAGAGGTTTACCTGGAAACCACCGAGAAGGAGGTCAGGGAGGTAGTGGAGCACTGTCAGGAGTGCCAATCGATAGACCCCGGACCATCCAGACACAAAGCAGGAGAGTTACACATTGCAGAGGACTGGAAGCGATTAGCCATTGATGTGACCCATTATCGCCATAAGCTGTATCTGTCGATGGTCGACTGTGGACCGGGGAAGTTTGCCGTATGGAGAGAGATCAGGGCAGAAGCTGCATGGGCGATCAGAGGGGTCATCAAAGAAATATTTTTGGAAAGAGGGCTGGTTGAGGAACTGTTTATGGACAATGGCCCCGCTTTCCGATCAGAAGCCTTTAAAGAGGTGTGTGATAAATGGGGAGTAAGGCAATATTTTAGGGCAGCGTATCAGCCGAGTGGCAATGGGATAGTGGTAGTGAAGAGGAATCATCGCACCATCAAGGCTGCTGCGAAAAAAAGCAACATTTCACCCATAGAGGCGGTGTTTTGGTACAACATCTCACTGAAAACCAGACAAGATGAGACAACGGTGCCTCATAGAGCCATCTTTGCATATAAGTGGTGGCATCCGTGTAACAAAACGGTAGGAATTGAGGGTGAAGAAGCTACCATTAAAATGGGCATGGAGGTGTGAGTAAAGCCCCCCCCCCAATGCAAAATGTACCACTCGCTGGGGGAGGGGGGTTGTAACAAGAACGCAGTCAAAGAACAACATAATGGGGAATGGCATTCCCCGGCATATCCTAGACCTACGTCGTGTTACCCTGCCGGTGCGCAGTGATGGCAGTGAAGAGGAGGAAGTCGATATCCACCAAGAAGCTTACGATGCACCCAATTCGACTTAGCCGCACATTCTGGTTCTTTACAACTGGACGAGAATGTCTGTAGTGAACCTGAAAACGTCAACCCCCAAGAAGTTGTCCCCCAGAGGCCTCAAGGTGAGAGGAGGAGGCCTGCTTGGATGAAGGATTATGAAGTGTCTTATTAATCTCAAAGATCAGCGGGGCGTGTGGGGTATATGGTTAGAAAAGAAGAAAAAAAAAAGAAACGTACCGGGCATATCTGCATCGCTCTTTGGGAAAGAAGAAGGAAAGGATGGCCAGCACATTTGTACACGCGAAGAGCATCTTGGGAAGGCAGAGCATGATGGGAGAAACTATTTTTATTCCTGTCGATGTTGGTGTGGTCGATTGGAAAAGAAGAGGGCAGAACGTGCTGTTGTCGAGAGAGTGACTCACTCCTTCCCGAACCCCAAAACCGACTCCTGATTATAACCCTATAACCTTACGGTAGAATAAGTAATTTCCGTGAATATGATTTTCATAACAAAAACGAATCCTCGACTGAGGAAAACCCACCAAATTAGTCAGATTTTCATCTGCAACTTATTTCAGTCAAAACACCGCTATGAGCCTATTTCAACACATAAAAGGTTGACACAAAAGCAATATTCAAACATAGACAGAAATTTCCTTTCTCATTTTTTAAATGAAATTAAATAGAATTTGATGTTGCTCTACGAATGAAATTTTATTTATAAAGTTTCGTTCATCCTCGCCCCCACATCGATACAAGTGCCAATTGACATTACTTTCTCTTTAAATTAATACACCTGTTTCCTTGAGATAAGTTTTTCTCCAAATTATATCCTTAATTTACATAGCTTCTTCCTTTTTCTTGAAATAATTTTTCTTTTTTCATTAAACTGTTAGGTGAAAGTGCAAAATAGTTAACAAGCCCCCTCTCCATGTTAAGAATGGTTTTCTAAATAATGTTATTATTTCAGCAGGGTTCGTACAATGCACAAGTACCAAAAGTTCTGTCAAGACGGGCGTTTAGGTGGCAAAATAATCTCGAACCCTCTATCAAATAAAAGGAACCAAACTCCTTAATCACCGTTATGTTACTATGCCAACAATATATAAACAGTGACATCGGTATTTCAGACGTTGAGTTTTAAGTAAGAAAAACTTCTTTAAAAAAATCATTATGAAAACAAAGTTTAAAAAAAAAAAAGTATAAACAATTGTTTTTATTTTGAACAATATAAATCTTTTTCTTTTTATTTTAAACAATATAAAAATCTTTTTATTTTAATCAATATAAATCTTTTTTTATTTTAAGATAAACAGAATTTTTTGTATTTTTTAAAAATTTTAACTAGAAGTTTGGTGTTTACGTATTTTTGGTACTGTGCTATTTTAAAATAGTTTTTCACGTTAAATTTAAGTTTCACAATATATTTGTTTTTATTAAATTGTTAGGTGGAAGCAGAGAATACTTACAAAACACTTCCCACTCCCCAGGTTAAGAATGGTTTTCCAAACAATAACGTTATTTCAGCACGGTACATAAAATACATAACTATCGAACTTTCTATAATTTTTAAGGTGAAATTTTTACTTGGGTTCCACCTTAACATTTTCCTTTAAAATGACAACTTTCACTGGTTTTCTGGTATGCTGAAAACGAATATTTTATATATTAAATATTTTAATTTTCTGCAAATACGAGGGGCGTGCAATAAGTAATGCCCCTGACCCACTTCCCATAGCAGTGGAGCAACGAAACTCGGCACAGTTATTAGTCTTTCTCTACATAGGAACCACCAAGAGTTATGCATTTCTCCCATCGTTTGATGCAACTCTGGAGACCGTTTTTATAGAACACCCCAGGTTGGTCCCCCAATTATGAGGTAACTTCAGAAATCAAGGCTGCATCATCTGGGAAACGCTTTCCTTTCAAAAACAACTTCATGGCTGGGAAGAGGTGAAAGTCAAAGAGTGCAAGGTCAGGAGAGTAGAGAGAATGTGGTAGGATTTCATAACCACACACCCGTGTTTCTGATCTGGTGACATGCGAGTTGTGGACCGGAGCATTGTCCTGCAGGAGGAGGGTACCTTTGCTGATTTTGCCCCGCCTCTTGATTTTGATAGCTTCCCTTAATTTCCTCAAAAGTGAAGCATAATAGGCTTCTGTAATTGTGGTAACCTTTGTCAGGAAATCTGTCATCACTACTCTGTCCTGGTCCCAGAAGACTGTGAGCATGACCTTGCCAGCGGAGGGCTGCACCCTTGCCTTCCTTGGAGGTGGTGAGTCCAAGTGCTTCCACTGCATTGATTAGGCTTTGGTCTCTGGATCATAGTGATGGACCTAGGTTTCATCCTGTGTAATCAGTGTTTTGAAAAACTTTGACTCATCTTCTTGGCACATCTCCAAATGCATCCTCGAGCACTCGACACGTTCTCGCTTCTGGAATGGTGTGAGCAACCTGGGAATCCATCTGGCAGACACCTTATGCATATGCAAATGGTCATGAATGATAGTTTCCTCAGACCCTGTACTAATCTTGATATCTTGGCCTATTTGGCGAATAGTAATGTGCTGATCTTCCAAAATGGCAGCCTCAACTTGATGTACAGATGCCTCATCAATGGCAGAAGGAGGGTGACCAGGTCTGGGAGCTGTTTCTACAGACTTCCGATCATGTTTGAATTTACAATGCCAGCGTTTTACAAGGTTATATGATGGGGCATTATCACCATCAGTTTCTTTCATTTCATCAAAAGTCTCCTGTGGTGTGCGTCCTTTAAAATACAAAAACTGGATCACTGCTCGACATTCAACAGACTCCATTTTACACCTGACTCAGTTCAAACTCCTGTAAAACAGAAACCACAATTAGTTCAGAGCTGTAATTTGTCACACAACCCGTAGAGATATAAATCATTACACATGCAAAATTTCAGATAGATCAGACAACTGGAAGTGGGTCAGCGGCATTACTTATTGCACGCCCCTTGTAAGTAGTATTTCGAATATTAAACAGTATAATTTTTATGTTAAAAGTGGTGGCCATAGTTTTGTATGAGAATACACGTGAAAATTAATAAATTTCAAAATAATTATTAAATGTCGCAATAGAATATGCGTGCTTAATATTAATTTGTATCGTTTAGAACTACTCACGTGATCACGTGATTCAATTTTGAATTGAAAATAAAGCTTTTTACATTGTGTGAAATTATAAAAGTTCTATTTATATTGTTTAAACTTAAACTTTTTTATAGTTTCAAATAATAATAAGTTCTTTTTTTTATATTACTTTAAAAAAAGTTTTCATAGTTTATAACTATGAAAAGTTCTATTTACATTGTTTAATTTTTTTTTATATATTATGACAATTAAATTTTCGTATTTATATTAATATTGTTTAGCATTAAAAAAGTATTCATTATTTAAAATTATTGAAAAAATGTTTACATTGTAACATAACTGATCAATTGTAATCTTTTGCAAGGGTTGCCTGCGTTAGAGCATTCTCATCAATCCATTGATTGTGTTATTGATGAAGATCAGGCAGTAAAATTTCCTGTGGAATTCTAAATTCACTACAGCCGCCTGGAACGCCACATCATAAGCTGATATTGAAGGAAGGAGTTCCAGTTATATCATTAAGAAATACTAATCCACCTAAATTGTGCAATGGCACACGGTTAGCAAAAAATCTTTGAAAACTAATATTCTGGAAGCCATTATAATAACTGGATATTTTAAGGGTGAAACTGCTAATTCCTCGAATTTCTGATTTCTTGTGACATGCCATTTCAGTTTTAGCGTTTACAATTCCCAACAAAAATTAGTTTTGCCATGCCTATAAGTAAAGCTCAAGGACAAAGCCTAAAAGCTGTTGGACTTAATCTTCAGACACCTTGCTTTTCTCATGGCCAGTTGTATGTTGATTTCTCACGCATCGGAAGTCCTGAAAACCTCTACATTTACACACCTGTTAGAGGTCACACCAAAATGTTGTTTATGTAGAAGTTCTTCCAAATTAATGCTAGAGGTTCATTTGCCAGTTTTCAGATATGCACTAATGGAAACTGAATTTTAATTATTTCATTAACTGATTATAGATCACGAATGCCATCTTTTATATATATAGTACATTAAATAGTTAAAACAAAGAAATTTAACAGTTTTCAGATATGCACTAAAATATAAAATAATTGCAATTCTTATATCATATTTTGAAAAAAGGACTAGAAGATAAAAGATTAAACTATAAAAAACGATTTGGTCTACTGGCGAGACCTCTATAAAATAAAACGCACTACTGCTCCCACCACATGGAGTGTGCGGAAAAAGAAGTCAATATGAATTTAGGCTTTGTTTAATCTATATTTATTATAATGTATAGGAACAAAATATTCATATATATCATATACAACCTGGCAACGCCGGGTACTTCAGCTAGTGTTTGTAATGAGTCTAAAATTAGGTTTATTGCATCTTGAACAAATAATGCTAAAACGTAAAGATTTTACATTTATTTGAATACTAGTTGGCTTTGCCTGATTGCTGTGGCTTTTCAAATTTGTTACTTGAAACCAAAATGTTAAATAATAAATATTTCATTCATAAGTTTCTTGTTAACAAAAGACTAAATCTTTCGCACTTATTCATATAGACATTAATATTTTAATAATTTTGAGGATGAGAGCAAACAGGTGAGTAAACCGGCAAGTGACCAGGCCACCGTTACTTTTACTTTTATCTTCTTATGCTTTGTGACCAGCGATGTTAGTTTAATTTACAATTTATTTTCTCATTCAGTTATTTTTTAGTTGAATTATTTTAATCAATTACTGTTCATATCGAGTAAACTATATGTAGGAAAATATGGCAATTACAACCAAAATCACACCATGCATGAATTTATTATAAGCTGTTTAAAAATTATATTCAAATGAGGTAAATAAATACTTGTATTTTTTATTTGTAAATGTATACACAGTATTTTGAAAGAGTATTATCTATTATTGGTTTCCTCATGGTGTGTTCACCTTATGAATAATAATGGTCTCTTCCACTTATAAAGATCAAGAGAATATGCCTCTCGGCGTTAAAATAGAGGTAATGCACAAGCCTTGTACTGGTGGCAGTCGAACAGACATATTCAAACTCTTCGTTTGTTGTATTTGCTTTTCTGTTCAATATATTTGGTTTCTCTTAATTACCGAGTTGTGATTGTTTTTTCCCCCCCCCCTTAAGGGATCACAACGGCTTTAAATTAGAGTAATACGTTTTAATGGTAATATAATGCCCACATTACTATTTATGTAAAAAAAAAAACACGCTTAAAATTTCAGTAAAATCATGACGATCAAACATTTTATTTCTTGTGATTTACAAATGGTTTACATATAAACGATCTCTAAAATTTAAAATCTGATGTAAAATTTAACTTCTAATATAACTAAAAAAAGTATAAAATCTCAAAACAACTGATAATCTAACCAAAATATAACAATTGATCTATAAAATATGAAACCATTTAAGATAAAAACAAATGACAAATCAAGCTAAGTTATGGTTATATGTATTACATATTTTTTAGAGTTAGAAATAGAATTTAACAATGAGAAAGTTAATATCTGAAATTTCTGGTCAGATCATAAAGCTGTCTTGATATCTTTGGCAATATCATTCGATTTGATCACGCCTTTTCTTTCTGTGTAAATTAATGAGCATGCAATTTGTTCTTTGCAAATTGCATTTAGATTTGATGAAGTTTATATTGATTTTTGTTGCAAAGACTTTGCTTTCGTGAAGAATAGATTAGCTAAATCAAAGAAGTTTTCTATTCATTTTACTTTCCGCCACTAGAGACGCGAATCTTGCCTCCCAAATTCCAATCAATGATGAGAAGCAAATTCTATATGTTTGTTATGCAACTTCTGTTTTTCTTGTGATAATTATGCTTCTTTAAATCCTTATGAGATTTTCTTTAATGCTTGTTTTTATAACTGCATTCATTTCTCGTTATTTAAACATGAGACTTTCTCATCAAATCATTTTCTCATTTTCGGCTTCTCTCAATTTTTATTTTTTTTGTTCAATCCATTCTTTGATTTCAGAATCTTATTTTTTTTTTTTTAAACATTCTGCTTCTGTATAATGCAAAATATTAAAATCTTTCTTTTTATAAACTCAATTAGGTAAAATAATGATTATGAATTAGCAGTAAAACTATGCAGAATTCAGTTTTACGATTTTCTTTATGGATCAATTCTGCTGAATATATAGTGATTTCATCAAGATATAGCAGATATTGATCTCTAAAGAAATAAGAAATCAATTTTATATTTACATTTTGATTTAAAACTTAACTGAAAATTTTTATTCAGTCAATATTTAAATTTACAAACACAAGTTTTAAAACATTTGATGAAATAACCAATATTATAATGCAGTAGTTAAGCTTCCAGATCATGCAAACTGGCAGACATGATTCAGTTGTTATGAATCGGAATCTTTTATCTTTTTTTTTTAAAGGGTGTGACAAGAATTGATTCAGAGATGCTTACAATATCTGATATTGGTGAAATTTAAACTAAACATCGCCGGTTATAGATATAGATATTGAACTGAATACACTTCAACCGAAATTTATCGCAATAATGGAGGAAAAGGCGACATCTACTGCCAGTGTGCTTCAGCTCAATCTTGGACCAGTTAGTATGCAAAACAAGTTTCATTGCATTATTAAGTACAATATTACAATTAAACTTCAGAACAATGAGTGCCATCGTTATATTCAGATAATCATCAGAGTATTATAACATCCCTCCTTCTCCTTTCGTATGTATGTAACTTCCACAAATGCCACTTATCATAAACGCTTGTCTTCATCATGGTCTTTATTACCAGCTTCAGTAACCGGTAGACAAAACCCGGTCGAACACATCGGTGTGTTACCTATGCTCACACTTTGTTGTGGTTGATGTCACACTTGAAAGTTTGGTCTGGTTTTATGAATGGGTTTTACTCTTTTGTTAAAGATGGTTGAAGCATCTTAATTGATCAGTTCTGGCTTTGACGCATGTTATTTTTTTTATCCATGTCAAGATTCGCATCTCTTTCAGTCTTCTGAAAGAGATGCGAATCTTGACATCTGAAATGAAAATGCATGGAACACAGCAAGGAAAGAAAAGGATCACCAAAATATTCTTAATAAAAAAAAAAATTATTTGAAACAAAAATAATACCGTGTTACAAACACAATGTTCGTTGGATATGCAGGATTAGACTTTGAATTCGGTTGGCATTTTCTATTATTTTTGACATGCTGATAGAATAACTTTTGGGCAATTTTCTCTAAAGTAGAGCAATATACAACCAATCTCTGGTCCTCTGACAATCTCTGTCCTTTTCGTCCTTTTACTTAAGCTATGATTTTCTTTCACTTAGATATAAAAGAAGGAGTCATTGGCATTGCCTAACCAAAAACAAAAAACAAAACACATTTCATTGGTTCTATTCGTCCATCATTCTCACTTTCTCTTATTTTCTCTTAATTGGAAGCATCTTCCATTCATGTGACTAGAGCGTATATTTCAACTTCTGTCACAAGAATGTTTTAGTTCCACGATTAGCAGACATCAGCTATCAACTCTAAACCATTAGTATACTTGCCATTTAAAATAGCTGACGTATTCTTGCCAACCCATATATGACAACATTGCAGATTTAATATTGTTACAATAAGCAATTGTTCTTTTTTTTTTAATTATGATTTTGATATCATCTTTTACTTATACTAGTAGCTTCTCAATTCCACCAGACCTGTTTTCTAGGCAGTTCCCTCTACCACATGGATAGTCCTTTCGGAATTCTCATACTTTATAAATTATTAGGCAATGGACGTTAGTAAAGTAATTTGACATAAATCTATATCATTCCTACTTTTAAGGAATATATAACCAAGCAGAATATCAATTCAAAGTTCATTTAGGCTAAAGAGAAGTGTTATAACTTTATAATTGTTGCAAGCAAAATTATCATTGTTACTTTTTTAGAAAAGCAAGATGGTGGTCAGTGTTCAAGACAGTTCTATAAAAATGAATTAATAATCTGTATGAATTATATAGAATTATGCTATCTTCTCCAGCTTCTTCAGTATTTTCTTCACTTCTATAGGGTGTATAGGTGAAATCAGTTTTTGCACAATATTCGAGTATGTAGGAATGGTTTTCAAGTACGAGTAATTCGTTGGTAAAATATCTTAATTGCTTGTTTCACCAAAAAAAATGCAGTTGCCTTACATTAGAAGAACAGTACCTAATCTACTTTTAATGATCAATGAGGCTGCCAAGTAATGGATTTTGTTAGTAGATAAAAATCATTGCATTGGGGTATAGTCTCAAAAACCTGCACATCCTAGGCATTCTCTAGACTGTGATATATTGCTGCATTGCATTTATTTTAGTGCCAATATATGGCTATGCCATTTTGTTGAACCACAGTGGCCAAAGCCACTATTGTTATTGGTTACTTGTGAAATTGACAATAAACATAAACATTAACTTTATCAGACATTTTCAATTGTTTAATAAAGAACTTGTTAATTTAATATTTCTTCAATTAAACATGTAATATGTTAACAAGAAATTTATGATTACATATTACTATTTAATATGTGACTAAGAAAATGTATTTAAGCTTTTCTCAATGATATTAGGTAATTTCTTTTGTTGAGTATTTGTATGATGCATGCATGCAGCAGCCCTACTGTTTTAACAGTGTCGGCGACCATAGCTCTCCAAATTGTAGAGCCATGGTAATCTCGGGAAGACAAGTAAAGACGGTAGTTTCCCGTTGCTTTCCATCTTGATTCGGAGTGTATCCCCCCCATGAGTTAAACGCGCCTCCAGATACTAACCTGGAAATTTTTATGACTCGGTGCGGTACATACAGTGGCTAGCCTTCCCAAATAGTCACCCATCAGGTACTAGCCAAGCTCATCATTGCTTAACTTTGGTAATCTGGCAAGGACCGGTGTGTCAACGTGATTGTGCCATATAGTATGAAGTAAATGTAAAAAAAACTTAAGATTATAAAAAAAGCCAATAAAGATAGGGGAGGAAGTAATAAGGATGACCTATGAAGAGATAAATATCTGTCCAGAGATAAGTTAGTTTTGGAGTTCATTTCTAAAAAATGTCCAACACATGCCAGCATGTATAACAGACGTTAAACTGAATATGATAATAAGATGAAGACCGTCTGATAAATTATATAATACCTCTTTTAAAGTTCGATCACACTTGTTAAAAGATGAATATTAAACACCGTTCACAATCCATTGGATTCGATTTCAACTTGATACTTGTTAAAATACATTGAGCGAAAATACTTTTTTTTTTCTTTTATCAGATACGCTTATTCTAAAGATAACATTTTTTTTTCTTTCACCATTTATACATCCAAGGGTCCCTAATTTAATGTGATTTCTTTTCTGTATAAATTCTGTTGTTGACTTAATGCAATCCTCCTATAATATACTTACATATAGGTTGATTATGAATACACTGGTATACATGTTTGCTTAAATTATTGTCGTGCCACAACGTTGACTAAGCCGTGGAAGATGATAGTGATTCAGTGTTTAACTTAGGATGTTTGCAACTTCCACGTGGTCACTTCCGTAAGTATCTGATGTTTTTCTAGAAATAATTCTGACTAGAAAAAATATCGGGGAAACCAATGTCAGCAATAGAATATTCGAATTCATATGATATGATGATGATGACGACTAAGACGTGAAGTATTGTGAAAATTCTACATTTTGTTCCATACATCAGTTATTAGTTTACAATTAAAAATTAACTTAGATTGATTAGATCTTTAGTCTAATTAAAAAGATTAAGTTCAACTAATAATGAGAGAATAGAAAGATAACGATATTAGTTATCTGAAAAAAAATCTATCACTGTCATTGGGGAATGTTTAAAAGACTGTCACATTTTTTCTCTCGGTTTTCTGTGCTCTGCAGCACAATTATATGATTGCTCGTTTTATTTTCAAGACGATGCATTACTAAAGGCGGACAGTCATTCTTTCTTTTATAAAATTAATCTCATGATACAAATATTCAAGATGTCTTTTTCACTGTTAAGCCAAAAGAGGCGAAATATAAAATTAGCTTCATAATTCACGTTTTCGGTTCAAAGTAACAATTGTTTTTTGTATTTATAAAAACAAAAAATACTGAAAGATTTCAATCCGAATATTAAAGTGTAAAGTTGCAAAATCTATGGACTTGTTTCTGTCGTGTATCTTTGTAGTCTTCTCATGGTTTTGTCCCTATAGTTAGTGAAAACCAGGCACAAATATGCACTGCTTTTCTGTCATAGAGTATCAAGTAAATGTACATTTTTAACGCTTATGTAATCGTCTGTGGCTCACTTTAACACCTGAAAGATAATGATTTAAACTTATAAAATCCAACATTCCTATGTAACTTTTAGCTCCAATCAATCTTGTTGACCTTCGTAACAAATTATATAAACAAAATCGCCTTCCATAAAAGCCTACCAAGAAACGTAAGGTAGGATTATGTTATAGCAGAGATTTTGACATGAAAAGATAATGGCATAATTATAAATTCAAGTGATTTTCTATTTTGATAGGAAAATTTTATTTCTGACAATAGTACACACTCGGTTAGGCATTAAGCTGCATTTGTTTTGTTGATGCTATTGTTTGTATAGATGATATTACTAAACAAGTGATTACTTAGTCAACAAGGTTGGATATAAATAAAACAATACCACAAAACGAAAAATATGATTCTTGCAGCATTAGAACCTGTGCGTCAAAAAAGGGACCGCATAACATGGGCTGCATCTTGAACCACTTGAATAAGTCTAGAGGATGACTAAATTAATAGATTTTTTTTTCTAGAATTTAGGCTTTCTCTGACTTGGTGTAAAAGATTTGAAAAAGATTTATATTTTGCACAACACTAAAAGCACACATTGTGTTTTGACAAGCTTCTGGGTTTGACCTTTACTCCTGATCTGAAATGGAACATGTACATCAAGTCTGTTGCCAAGGTCGCTGGAAAGATGGTGGGATCCTTCTACCGCTCCAGAAGATATCTCACTACTGATGCAATTCTCTATCTATATAAAAGCCAAGTACGTCCAAGGATGGAATACTGTTGCCATATCTGGGCAGGAGCTGCTAAAAACAGCCTATCCTGCCTTGACAGAGTACAAAATAGACTTCGTGGCTTAGTGGGGGATGCCCTTTTCTCTACCTTGCAACCTCTCTCCCACAGAAGAGACGTTGCGAGACTGTCCTTGTTTTATCGTTATTTCCATGGCAGATGCTCGTCTGAACTCCAATCTCTGGTCCCCCCTCGCCAATCTTTCACGAAAAACACCCGTCTAGCTGAATCCACTGTGAAAAATTTCCCCCACTCTATATCTGTGCCTAAATCGAAATGCGGATTCCATGAACAAAGCTTCTTTCTTAGAACTGCACGCCTGTGGAACTCTGTTCCGTCTGCCTGCTTCCCTCCGGACTACAACTTGGTTGTCTTCAAGTCCAATGTTAACAAATTCCTAATGAACCGCCCCCTTAAGTAAACATTTCAGCAAATCTCCTCACTAACG
This sequence comes from Euprymna scolopes, assembly GCF_053919585.1. NCBI lineage: Eukaryota > Metazoa > Mollusca > Cephalopoda > Sepiida > Sepiolidae > Euprymna > Euprymna scolopes. The sequence goes on from NC_136492.1 coordinate 45,638,938, forward strand.
TAATGTACTTGCAATAACCCTTATCCCTGAGTGGCTTCCGGGCCTTGATAAGTGGTGATCACTGTGTAAAAAAAAAAAAAAAAAAAAAAAAAAAAAAATTCTTCCTAATGCCACTTTTAACTTATATAAATAAATTATAGAATAAGATGTTACATATTCTCTTTGAAATGTATATTTGTTTGAATGATTTGTTTTCCAGAATACCAGTCATACATTTGGGTTATTTGCTACCAGAACATAATACCTAAAACGATTCATTGTATATGATTAATTGAACACAAGTTACTATTGTATTCGTAACTGAAAGAAAATTGCAGGTTTATACCATTCCCTACATTATTAGTGCATAAATGAGCAATTTGTTTGGAAAAAACAGGAAACATTGTTGCAAAGAAACAATATTTTCATTAATTCTTTTTTACCCATCACAAGATGTAGAATAATAGGAAAGAGTAACCATTCATAATGTTTATATTAGCATTGAAATTCAGGCTAAAAGAAAGACCATTGTTCATAAAAAATTCTTTGGAAAGGAGATAATTGCAATGATTCCTATGCAACGTTAATTTTGTATGCTGATATTAAATAGAAATAGTGAATTCTTGTAGTAATATTTAATGTTTGTAATTCAATTAGGGTTTATTTTGGCAAACAATTTCTGTGGAACATGGTTGTACTACATAACTATGTGACTGGATTCCTAATCTCAAATATATTATTAGCCTGAAAAATAATATATACAAAAGCATGAACCAATCGATTAGTGTTCTAGTATGTCTAAGATGATTTTTTTATTTTTACTTGAGTCACCACTTATCGAGGCTAAAATCTACACTAGTGATTATGATTTTCAGTTAGATGATGAAAGATGATATGAGAAGATTGAAAGTGATGAATGGAATTTATTCATATTGAATGACATTGTCTTCGGAAACCATCAAGGTTTAGTCTCCAGTGAAGCAGTCATGTGGGAACGTGTTTCGAAACCCGAGAGAAACTGTTCATGAAAATTCTGCTTAGAAGGAAGAAAAGAAAATTCTTTACAGTTGTGGTAGAACGACTAGTTCTTGTTGTAGATGGCTTACAAGGAATGGGAGAAGTGTGCAGTTAAAGAGGTAAACTACTGATAGATGTCATGATAACATATGTCCCTGGACTTTCAGAATAAGTAGTCAGCTAAACAAATTAAGGAACGTCTTGGAGACAGTTAAAACATGATAGATCTTATTCTATGTGGAGAACATGCTGAAAGCAAAGATAAGATGTAGACAGTTTTGTAATGTTTATATGTGAAAACATGGTATTCCACAGTCGAACAAAAGCAGAAGCTGTGTTCACAAGTTTATCGTTGTAAGTGAGCATTTCTATTTTAATATTAAGGCACAATATCAAAGTTAAGGGAAGATCTTAAAGCTAATTAATAGTCTTATCTTGGTATATCTATGGGTTAAATAATATGTATATAAAAATATTGCACTCTAAAATATTTAGTTTTAAAGCATGGGATGCTACTCTTTAGAATATGCGAATCAGTCAATTAAGCAAAATATATATATATAATATTTTGTACACTCTTTCTCCCTCTCTTTCTTCCCCCTCTCTCTCTTTCTCTCTGGAAAGCTTTGTCATATGATTGAGAACAGAACTCTCAATAATAAAGCATTTTTTTCCATTTAGTCAATACGTGTCTTGATTAGCAGGTTATACTGAAGACATTTTCAAGGTTGTTTACAAAGAGGTTTCGCTGTCTTCTCACAGACAGCACCCGACATTCACAAATGGCGCTCGTTTAGTATTAACCAGGTTCAATATTGCTTAACTTTAATAATCAGAGAACTAGTTGGTCAACATGATTATGTTGTACTAAAATTGAATTGAAGAATTAAAGAGAAAATATTTGGATGTTTGCTTTGTTTTTTTAATTTTAAGGTAAAACTTAGATTTCAAAGTGTATAATTTTGAATTTTCATGAGTAGATAGTAAAGGTGATCAAATTGAGGCTCTGACACTTTAAAATAAATATATTTGACTGTGAGATTACATGGAAATGGTGTAGGTTCCTGTTCTGATTGATGAACTGCAATATTAGTAGATGAGAAACCAGAACTCTATCCATTGAACTGCTTAGAAGTTGGGTTTATATGAAAATACCCAAATACATCTTGATTCACTCTTGGTGTTCATGAGTCAATAGAATGGGAGATACAAAAACGACCTCAATCTTATGTTGTGTTTCAAGAGTGATTGCTTCAAAGAGAAGCAGTCATGTGTGACCAAATGTGCGATGGGTCAGTCAGCTGAGAATTTATTATTTATAACAAAAATCTTCCAATTGAAACTTTAAATTTTGTTTCTTTTACATAGTAGAAACGTGTTTACATTTGCAAAGTATTTAATTTTAACAGTTTCTAATCAATGTGAGTTTTTATTTTTATTTTTTCCCTAACTATTCAATAATAAAGTGGTAAAATAGAAGATTTACATATTTCAACTTTTAATAATTTGTTTAGTTTTATTTAAGAGGCTAACATTTGCAGAGAAATACTTAGTGATCTTGACCCAAGAAAGCTAGTTGGTAACCGATTTTGATGATATCTAATCAGCTCGGCTAGATTAGCTTCTTTCCTGAATTTTCTAACGACTTGCAAAAATGACTGACATTTCATAATTGGGTAGGAGTATAATTCAATTTGTTGTTACTGATTTTTTAAAATAGGCCATTCTCTAATTGTCTTTTGGAATTTTGATAGGAATTTGTTTGGTCGTGAATTTATTTGACATATTTTTTGTTTCTTTGGGTCTAAAGTTCAAATAGTTAAGATCAATAATGTATATTGTTTTTTTTTTCTAAAACCATCAATTACGTTATTTATGGTTTATTGTTTTCTATGATTCTAAGCAGTATATTCATTATACAGTTGTTTTAAAAAGAAAGCATTCCTTCATATTAGTTGTTTTAGACATGCAGTTCATTATGCAAGTGCTTTCATTATCTATACTTATATAAAGTTATCTTGTGTTTGTATATTTGTATATGCGACGTTCGCTCTGAAACTTGCTTAATTGGTTGCTATGTACAATAGATAAAATTTGATGAAAATATTTAGATTTTAAAATGAAAAGGTTTGTCCATATAAAAATCATTTTAAATACGCCAAAGAAGCTGAAATTTGAGAATTATTTATTAAGTAATATCTAATAACTTCATTCCTAAAAATTCTTAAAATTTTACAAAAATCTGAGGTATCTGAATTTTTATGAAAATCATTCAACCTCTTTGTATAAAAATAAATTAAACTAGATACAGCTCATTTTACATAATCTTATGCAGAGCAGCTATGCTCCCAAATTTATAATAGTCAGTGTATTACTTAGGAATGAAACCTGCACCTATGAATATATAGAATAAGATACATTTATGCACCTATGAACATATAGAATAAAATACATTTTCAGTACAAGTAAAATTAATTCCTCCAAAAACAGTCTTCTCAACTTTTATGTGCTAATATGCAAATTAAAATCAAAATATGATGATACTAAACTTTGTCTAAAATCATTATTTCAATTTTTATGAAAATCCATTATGATATTAATTTTTAAAACTGTATAAAATTTAATGCTTAAGCTTAAAGAATCTTATGAAAAATTGAAATTCAGAAAATCTTACTTAATTGATGTCTAATGACTAGACTAAATTCAATGCAAGTCTGGAATATTTGAATTTTTTAATTAGAGATTTCTCCAGAGTCTGTCTCGTAAAAATCCTTTAAAATATTCTAAAGAAATTGAAATTTGGGAAATATTTATTGTTAAAATTTCATAAAAATCTTAGGTATATGAATTTTTATAGAGGGTTCTGTTGATTTTTACTCATTAGTTTAAAACAAAATATAGCCAAGATTTGGACTTCCTTACACCTAACAGATATGTTCCAAAATTAATACTGGTCGGTTACTTAGTTTATGAGTAAATACTGTAGATACAAATATATATATATATATGCATAAAAATATACCAAACTTTATAAAAATAGAGAAATACAAACACCTGCAATTTCACAGAATATGCTTGTCAAAATTTGTATATCTACGCCTGAAGCTGAAGCTATTATATCACTTATATATCTGAAGCTGAAGCTATTATATTATTTCTGTATGTAAAGCTTGAGCTATTATATTATTTCTATATCTAAAGCTGAAGCTATTATATTACTTCTATACCTAAAGCTGAAGCTATTATATTATTTGAATATTTGAAGCTGAAACTAATATTTTACTTCTATATCTACAGCTGGAGCTGTTATATTACTTCTCTATTTGAAGCTTAAGCTATTATCTTACTTCTATAGCTAAAGTTGAAGCTATTATATAACTTCTGTATCTAAAGCTGAAGATATTATATAACTTCTATATTTGAAGCTGAAGCTATTATGTTACTTCTATATTTGAAACTAAAACTATTATATTACTTCTATATCTGAACCTGAAACTAATATTTTACTTCTATATCTAAAGCTGAAGCTATTATATTACTTCTATATCTAAAGCTGAAGCTATTATATTACTTCTATATCTAAAGCTGAAACTATTATATTACTTTTATATGTAAGGCTGAAGCTATTATATTACTTTATGTAAAGCTGAAGCTATTATATTACTTTATGTAAAGCTGAAGCTATTATATTACTTCTATACCTAAAGCTGAAACTATTATATTACTTCTATATCTGAAGATTCAGCTATTGTATTACTTCTATACCTGAAGCTGAAACTATTATACTACTTCTATATCTGAAAATTAAGCTATTATATTACTTCTGTATCTGAAGCTGGAGCTATTATATTACTTCTACACCTGAAGCTGAAACTATTATATTACACTCTGTATCTGAAAATTAAACTATTATATTAATTCTATATATGAAGCTGAAACTATTATATTGTACTTTGGTCATGATACAATCCTCCCAGACATTACCTATTTAATTTTTCTTGTGGGGAGGATTAGTATAGTGCTATGGTCATGAGACAATCTTTCCATGCATTACTTCATTTGCAGAGTCATTTAGTATTTGCTTTGTGTTACAAACACATTCTAGGATAGGATCATCTCCTTTGGAAGGTGTATAGTGTATGTTTGTTTGTCATGATACCTTCTTTCCTTTGAATGCTTAGTGTAGTATATGTTCGGTCGTAATATAGACTTAAAAAATAATAACAATGCAAAATAAATACTTTTTACTATTTCATCAGATATTCAAAAATTTCTTGTAAATCCGTATTTTTACTATAACTCTATCCAATTCATACTTAACGGTTCTTTTGCACTATTGGTATATTAAACTTGATTAGGTAATTGATTTTAAAATTATATATATATTATAAAAGAAATGTTAATCTCCTGTACACTTTGCTTTTTAATCTTTCTTCGTAATATATTTCTAGTATGAGTGTAACATGTTGTGAATGTGCAGATGTAAATGCATGCGAAATGACCTCACTGGAAAAGAACACATATAAAAAAGAAAACAATCATGTCAAGGTGTGAAGGACGATCGGGAAGATAATCATGTGAGGGACGTCAAAATGGTAAAGAGAGAATAAGGAAATAAACGTTGTTGCTATAAAGAATAGGCGAGTTGGAGTTATTTCCTATTCTTTGTCTTGGTTTCCTTTGCTACTGAGATTGAACACAACGTGTGTTGGTTTGCAGACAACGTTACACAGAGGTATTAAAAATTGTGTTCCATATTTAGAAATCACATTAATTAATAGCCGTGTTGTTTATTAGTTTGTGTATGACAAGATTCCAGATCTGAAATGTTTCCATTATGAAAATGCATCGGTGTGAAGATAAAAGCTTCTAAAAATGGAATACATTTCTGATGAGTGGTAAATATTAAGCGGGTGTGAAGACTACACATTCATAAACAAAGAATAATAAAAATAATCTATTTGCATCTAGCATATGAACATAGTAGTCTGGATACATCATAGTATGAATCACAATGAATGGATGCTGGAAGATTGATGAATGAAATGCAGTCAGCCAGGCATGAATAAAGAAATTGATTATGCTGCAATCTTTATATGTGATGAAGTAGAGATGGGTGGCCATTGATGGAAACTTCACAAAATTATTAATTTAAGCATCGGAATGTTTGTTATCAATGTATTCGTGTTGAATTATATTTTGACAAAATCATGTGTAAAAATAAAATCAGTATTCCTCATGTGATGTCTGTTCTCGGTGATGCATTTCTGAAAGCGTTCTTGGAAATTGGCTTCCACACATTCCAGTATAGCTCTTTCAGTTTGTGAACTTTCACGTGAATAGTTTTCTCAACAATTATAGTTTCTTCGATAATTACATGGTTGATGGATTGGTAATTTCTATTTATATGTTGTTAGTATACATGTGATGACACGCAGAAGAATAAAGTATGCTTATCGTTTGTAAAAGAGAGGGTTTTCTTCTCTTCTATTGATGTAAGCAACAAAATTATACTGAAAATTCATTTGTCTTGTTTGCGAGACCCCTACACATCCGTTGGGATGTGTAGACTGTTGTTTTAATGCCTATTTTTAGTGTAAAATATTTATTTTCTTGTACTCTGTCATTCTGTATCTGTCCTCTTTTTACTCTCTCTCTCTCTCTCTCCCTCTAAATATGCTTTGTGTCACTAATTAAATCACATTGATTTATGAATCTGTTGAAGACTAGCTTATTGTTTATCACTTGCAATCATCTGCTAATGCTACCACGTATAAAGAATTTGTTGCTGCTTTCATTATTGACAGAGGCTTAAATGTGGTGATATAAATCGCATCCCTTAATAACGACTTGTCGTTTAAAAAGAGAAACACCATTGGACTGGTTGGCATTCCCTCGATCTAAGCCAACTAGTTCTAGGATCGACAAAAGTTATTTATTTTTCAAATTTTAAATGTGATGCATGTTTCTTTAGATATGGATGCTTTTCTGACGTGTTTAAGTAGTTATTTTAGTTGAGATACTTCAATAATGTTTTTTTAATCCAAATTTACGTGCAACTATTCTCTTCATGTGGGAATAATCTATTGAAATTGAAAATGGACTGTGAGAAATAAATGAAATCTAATATTACACACAGTTGACAAAAACATTTTGACAAAATTTGATGGATTGCTGAACTAAACTAGCTTATTTTATTGAACAGTATTTCATGACTTATATCCTGATAAAAACAATTTAAAAATGAAACTTTTGCATTAAAACATGAACATTCAATATATGTCATTTCTTTTTTTTTTTTCATTTTTACTTTTGTTCAATTCAAACAAAGCATATTGCTATGAAATCATAAGATATTATTGTTATAGGAGTCATACTTATAATCGGGGAGCTGGACAGCAAGATATTTGTTCAAATTACATTTAAATGCTTGCATGTTGACAAATGAAAGAAGCTATCAGTAGAAAATCCTTAAATATCTAGGGACCTGTATAGTGAATGGTGTAATTTTGTTAATTCCACTCAACCCACACAGACTATATTTGAGGAATGTCAAGTGCAGTAAATTCATTAGAGCATGTTCTGTGGAAGTACTTGTAAAATAAGCACTCGGATTCAACACTGCAACGTTGTGACAGGGGTTGGAGCATATTAAACTGTTAGGAACTATTAGGTTATAAATTATTGTGTAGCACCCTTTCCAAGAGAGAAAGGCTAGAGGTTAATGCACCAACTTAGATGTGACAGTAAGGCTCTATGAATGGACGTATGTCATATAGGTAATTATTTTATCGTCAGACATCATTTGTATTCCAATATTTGCTTTTTGTTTTATTTAGTATTTTTTGTTAAAGCAAAAAGTACAAAAGTTCAGATTAAGATATGTTTTAAATTTCATTAATATTTAAATTGGTAAAAAATTGCAAACATCTAAAACGGAAAATAATCAGGAGTGTAATGAACAAAAAATCGACTTTAAAAAATTATTAATAAAAATTCCAATCGGTTATAAATTCTTTATTGTATTCACAGAATTAAAAAAAAGAAAACAGAAAACGCATTCTTTCATTTGTCTTTTATATGTTTGTTGAATCGGCAAAGAACAGAGAAGCAAATTAAATTCAAAGACCTTGTATATATGATAAATGAAAGATTTCTTTGAAAGTATAGACTTTTTCAAAGATGAACTTTTCATACAAATCTATAAGTGAGAGATGCTATGTTTTTCTTTTTTGTCTGAATTTGAAAATGTTTCTTTCTCTTCGTTAATCCATTAAGACGGTTTATGTTTGGTACGTTGTTCGGTTTATGTTCATCATCTTAAAAATAAATCTTACACAAAGGGATTTTAGGATTACAAATAAAATTCAAAACCTGGATATTTCTTTTAAATTCTGAATGTATTTTAGATGCATTGTTACATGTTTTTTCGTAAATGCTATGAATAAAATGCTAATAATGAACTGGTCTTGTTCGATGAAATGAGTAGTTGGCAGTAGTGGAGAGATAGACATTTTTTTTTTTTTTTTAAATCATTTCATTAGGGGAGGGGGGGGGGAATTCTCCTTAAGGAGATTTTTTTCTCCCCTAATGAAATGATTTTTTAAAAAATGTCTATCTCTCCACTACTCACACAAGAGAAGGAATTAATGCTTCTAGTAAAAAAAAATATATATTTGTGTATTGATATTCATATTAAAAACTCTTGTTTCTATTCATTTATAAATAAAATACAACTTTGTTATATATGGATCGTGGAATTACATTCATCTGTAAAAGATCTAACTAATTAGCATATTCTTTTAAACATTCATTTTAATTAATTCCCTATTATTTTTTTCAGTTTCTCATGGGACAATCATCTTTAGTTAACTATTATGTGTAATTATATTCATGCAGATATTCTACATGATTTATAATTGCATAATATTTGCATAAAAAGGTTATAGTAAACACAAACCTCTTTCTCTATGTATTTATGTATGCGTATACGTATTTGTTTAAAAAAATTGCTTACCAAACTCCTCTGTCAGTTTTTATTCTACAGACATAAAATTTAATATATAGGGATTTCAAACCTATGTGAAACTTTATATTCGTTTTAGTCAGGGAAAATCGGTGCAAATATGTGAAAATTAAAATAAAAAAATGAAATTTGCCAGGTGAAGGTCGAACGGCATTACGAATATGCGTGTATAACGTCATAGCTATTGGTTCATGTTTTAATTTTTAGCCTTGCAGCAAATATGTTTTCATAGCTCAGGCATTAACGTCAAAGGAAAAAGTAAATCGTAAGCTAAAAGTTTTGATTTTCATTCTCAGTGGTGATGCAGGAATCATTTTTAAAAAAAAACTTTTTAAATCATTACTATATATCGGGACCAATATAATATAATAATACGAAATCTGCATTAATCAAAATATATTTAAGCATATTTTACGACAGAGCAATGCCGGGTGGCCTCCTAGTAAATAAATAAAATAAAAATTAATAAATAAAATGACTACTTATTTTGTGCTTCTATTTTTCATTTTATTTTTTATGCACTAAATAATAAAATTATTTTCTAAGCTTCAATAAGAAACTTCTAATAAATCGTCCATCGCCCAATTTTGATAATTCCAATTACATTATTCGTTTATATATATATATATATATATATATATATATATATTTTTTTTTTTTTTTTTTTTTTTACAAAGGCATCACCACATTATCAAGGCCCAGAGGCCACTCAAGGATAAGGGTTAAAGAGTGTACAGTAGAAGTTGGTCAATATAGTAATCATTAGTAATGAAAATTTGGTAAATTTAATAACTTATATGGAACGGCTCATCAAGAACTTGTTTACTTTAGACTTGAACAAAACCATATTGTAGTCAGCCGGAAAGCAGGAAAACGGAAGACAATTCCACAGGCGTGCAGTTCTAAGAAAGAAGCTTTGTTCATGGAATCTACGTTTAGGTTTAGGCACAGATAAAGAGTGGGGGAAATTATTGATAGTGTTTACAGCTAGACGAGTGTTTCTTGTGAAAGTTTGGCGAGGGGGGACCATAGATTGAAGCTCAGTTGAACACTTTCCATGAAAATAACGATACATCAGAGACAAACTCGCAACATCTCTTCTGTGAGATAGAGGTTGCAAGGAGGAGAAAAGGACATCTCCTACGAGGCTACGAAGTCTATTTTGAACTCTATCAAGGCAGGACAAGTTCTTTCTAGCAGCTCCTGCCCAGATGTGGCAACAGTATTCCATCCTTGGACGTACCTGGCTCTTATATAGATAGAGAATAGCATCAGCAGTGAGATATCTACTGGATCGATAGAAAGATCCCACCATTTTTCCAGCGGCCTTGGCAACAGATTTGATATACGTGTTCCATTTAAGATCAGGAGTAATGGTCAAGCCCAGAAGCTTGTCAAAACTTGAGGCCTCCTGAAGACGAGAGCCATTCATTTCAATTGATGACAAATGTGGATTAGAATGTTGATGATGTAAAGAGAGAAGCTTGGTTTTAGATGCATTAAAAGTAACCAGCCACTCCTTTCCCCATTGTACTACGTGCTCAAGATCAGAGGAGAGAGAATTGGAGAGAACTTGCTCGTTTACTGTCTTAGATGTGGTACCATAAATGGTAGTGTCGTCAGCATAAATGTCTACAAATGATGTAAGGATATGATTTGGAAGATCATTAATGTAGATCAGGAAAAGAGTTGGGCCCAGGATGGATCCCTGAGGGACACCGGCATTAATATTGTGAGCTTCTGATTTTTGCCCCTCAACTACTACTCTTATGAATCTATCAGAAAGAAATGATTTAATAATTGAGAAGACTTTTCCAGCTATACCATAGCTAGCGATCTTATGAAGTAAACCTTTATGCCATACCCTATCAAAGGCTTTAGATATGTCAAGAGCAATTGCCCTAGAAAGATTGCCACCGTCGAGAGATTTGCTAATCCTATGCGATATAACTGTAAGGACATCTGCTGTAGATCTAGCAGAACGGAAACCATATTGAGTGTCACTAAGAAGGTTATTTTTGTTGAGATGTTTGATTACTTCTGTATTTAATACAGATTCTAGCAACTTACTCATGACGCACAGGAGACTTATTGGCCTGTACTGAGAGGGGGATGAGCGATCACCTGAATTCTTAAATACAGGGCATACTGATGAGATTTTCCAGGGAGATGGGAAACTATTCTCCTTAAGACAACGTTTAAACAGTTTTGTAAGTATGGGCGCTAGTTCAGGTTGAAGTTTTTTGAGTACTATAATTGGAATACCATCAGGGCCAGTTGCTTTACTGGAATCAAGGTTTTTGATTAGCTTGGCAACATCACGTACAGATATACGTATATCACATAGCGTGTTTTCTGATACAAGAGGAAATATTGGGGGTTGGCGGTCTTGGTCGCAAAGGGTAGAATTAGCTGCAAAGTTCTTGACAAAGAGTTTGGCTTTGTCTGATGCTGACGAGATTACCTCAGATCCATTGATAATAGTTGGGATGGAGCACACGCTTCTGTTCAGGATTCTGTTTGCTATTTGCCAAAACTGGTGGGAACCAAGCCGCTGCTCAGCTACTTTGGACTTAACAGATTGAGCATACAACTCTCTTGCGTTCCTTATTACTTTCTTACAATGGTTGCTGGCAGTCCTGAAAACGGCTTTAGTTTCCATACATCTATTACGTTTGAAGCAGTGGAAAAAGTGATTTCTGTGCGCAATGGCAGCAGCACATTCTGGAGAGAACCATGGCTGGCTGTTAGGTTTTTGCTGAAATTTTTTAGAGGGTATGAAATGGTCAATACCTACAATTAACCATTCAGTTAGGTCTAATACTATAGAGGACACATCCTTTTTAAACATGGAATGCAGAGGTAGATCAGATATAAATGTACGGAAGCTATCCCAGTCAGCCTTAGTGTATCGATATACTGTACGATGAAGAGGTACGTCTGGGGACTTATTACATTTCATTTTTATCTTAATTGATACAACAGAGTGGTCGGAAGATCCAAGAGGCGACAGAACAGAAACTGAACATAGTTCAGGGCAAGTTGTGAGAAAAAGGTCTAGTAGGCTCGCATACTGGCCGTCATTATCGGGCACACGGGTAGGTTCCTGAACAATCTGAGTGAGGTCATAGGCAATGGAGAAATCATGACAGAACCTCCCCTCATCATCGGTCTTGTTTGGGTGGGTCAACCATTCGACGTTGTGAACATTGAAGTCTCCACATACGTGAATGTTAGCTGAAGGATAAGTAGAAAGGACTTGGTCAATTTTCTCAGATATGCTTTGAAAGATAGTAACTCCGCTGTTGTGGGGGCGATAGAGAGTAAATATAAATGCAGTAGTGTGAGCTAAAGCAACCCGGAAGCACATATAAGGTAAGTTAGGATCTTCCCTGGAGATGTCCCTCCCACATGGAAAGCTATCTTTAATATAGGCACATATTCCATGCCCATGGCGATCTTGGGGGTCAGATTTAGAAGTTAAGTTAGAGTATCCTGTAATTGCAAACTCATCAAGGGAAATAGCCTGTCCAATGCCAGTTTCACTTAAAAATAAAAGGTCTGGTTTAGTCTCCTGTAATTGGGTTTCAACCTCTGGAAGGTTAGAACGTAGACCCCTGATGTTGGAGAAGGAGACATGGTAGTAGGGGTCTACGTTGGAAGTTGGAGAACCGGGTTTAATCGTGTATTTTTTCTTGAAACTTGTCATGATGAAATTTTGGAATTTGTGGACTAGGTCGACAGATTTACTTAGAGCAGGACAGAGAGGGGAAACTAAGAGAGAAAAAGAAACGAAGAATTTTTTTTTTTTTTTTTTTTTTGTACCACATGATAAGGTAAAGCCGTAACAATTACCCACTAGTATGGCATCGAGAGGCCCCACCAGAAGCTACTGCATGGTCCAGATTCCATTCACCAAATGGCAATACAGCAGCCCCAGTACTTTGCACCTGCTGATAGGACAGCCTCCTTAGTGGTTAATCCAAGGTTCGGGTCCCTGACTATCAGGCGGATAACGTCAGCCCAGACAAAACGTTTACCTCCAGCACCCTTACTAGTGACATGACTACAAGGATAGACATAGAAACAGAAAATTTCCACCAACTCTGCCAACTGTTCGCGCAAAAATACTGCCAACCTAGAAAACAGCTTTTTCTTCTCCCTTTGTCAGAAAAATCACTCATTTAAAAATGAGGACTGAGGGACAAATAAGAAGAAGCGAGAGTAACAGGAGCTGCCGATAACGCATCCACAATGCGTTTTCTACTCTCCATTAAAAAAAAAATAAATAAAAATAAAAAATAACTATTAAGTATTGTACTTAATAAAAGTCCAACGGACCTGTTTAAGGGAAAGTATGGTGATAGATTCCCCTCCCACGAACTAAAAATGAGTACAATTAGGTAATCTATTTTTGCAATCAACTCGGTAGATAAATAAACATTTATGGACGAGAAAAAAAAAAAAAAAAAATTAAAGCTAGCATTTAATACAACAGAAATACATAAATTAAATACTGAAATAAAATGTAGTTATTAATATTTGAATCTTAAAATAAAAAGTGCGAATTAATAGAGAAAATCACTTATCACAACAACGCATTCCGTCTCCAAACTAGTGAAGAATTTAACTTTTAATAGCGTTCAGAAGATTTTTTTTTTAAAATTAACCGTTAAGAGAAAGCGTGATTTTATTCTGAACTTTAACTAATCACGTTTTAAGCAACTTATGATATAAAACAAAATCGGATGGGGGGGGGGTTTCTTCCGAAGGTTAGTTGGTGACGTTATAAGTAATTGCGAGATAAGATGGGAGCCAGAAATTAGGGGTGGGGGACTGAAAATGATAATATAATGGATTGATTATACAATATTTAAGATCAACTTGGTAGATAAACATTTATGGACGAGAAAAAAAAAAAAAAAAAAAAAAAAAAAATTAAAGCTAGCATTTAATACAACAGAAATACATAAATTAAATACTGAAATAAAATGTAGTTATTAATATTTGAATCTTAAAATAAAAAGTGCGAATTAATAGAGAAAATCACTTATCACAACAACGCATTCCGTCTCCAAACTAGTGAAGAATTTAACTTTTAATAGCGTTCAGAAGATTTTTTTTTTTAAATTAACCGTTAAGAGAAAGCGTGATTTTATTCTGAACTTTAACTAATCACGTTTTAAGCAACTTATGATATAAAACAAAATCGGATGGGGGGGGGGTTTCTTCCGAAGGTTAGTTGGTGACGTTATAAGTAATTGCGAGATAAGATGGGAGCCAGAAATTAGGGGTGGGGGACTGAAAATGATAATATAATGGATTGATTATACAATATTTAAGATCAACTTGGTAGATAAACATTTATGGACGAGAAAAAAAAAAAAAAAAAAAAATTAAAGCTAGCATTTAATACAACAGAAATACATAAATTAAATACTGAAATAAAATGTAGTTATTAATATTTGAATCTTAAAATAAAAAGTGCGAATTAATAGAGAAAATCACTTATCACAACAACGCATTCCGTCTCCAAACTAGTGAAGAATTTAACTTTTAATAGCGTTCAGAAGATTTTTTTTTTAAATTAACCGTTAAGAGAAAGCGTGATTTTATTCTGAACTTTAACTAATCACGTTTTAAGCAACTTATGATATAAAACAAAATCGGATGGGGGGGGGGGGTTTCTTCCGAAGGTTAGTTGGTGACGTTATAAGTAATTGCGAGATAAGATGGGAGCCAGAAATTAGGGGTGGGGGACTGAAAATGATAATATAATGGATTGATTATACAATATTTAAGATCAACTTGGTAGATAAACATTTATGGACGAGAAAAAAAAAAAAAAAAAAAAAAAAATTAAAGCTAGCATTTAATACAACAGAAATACATAAATTAAATACTGAAATAAAATGTAGTTATTAATATTTGAATCTTAAAATAAAAAGTGCGAATTAATAGAGAAAATCACTTATCACAACAACGCATTCCGTCTCCAAACTAGTGAAGAATTTAACTTTTAATAGCGTTCAGAAGATTTTTTTTTTTAAATTAACCGTTAAGAGAAAGCGTGATTTTATTCTGAACTTTAACTAATCACGTTTTAAGCAACTTATGATATAAAACAAAATCGGATGGGGGGGGGGTTCTTCCGAAGGTTAGTTGGTGACGTTATAAGTAATTGCGAGATAAGATGGGAGCCAGAAATTAGGGGTGGGGGACTGAAAATGATAATATAATGGATTGATTATACAGTATTTAAGATCAACTTGGTAGATAAACATTTATGGACGAGAAAAAAAAAAAAAAAAAAAAATTAAAGCTAGCATTTAATACAACAGAAATACATAAATTAAATACTGAAATAAAATGTAGTTATTAATATTTGAATCTTAAAATAAAAAGTGCGAATTAATAGAGAAAATCACTTATCACAACAACGCATTCCGTCTCCAAACTAGTGAAGAATTTAACTTTTAATAGCGTTCAGAAGATTTTTTTTTTAAATTAACCGTTAAGAGAAAGCGTGATTTTATTCTGAACTTTAACTAATCACGTTTTAAGCAACTTATGATATAAAACAAAATCGGATGGGGGGGGGGGTTTCTTCCGAAGGTTAGTTGGTGACGTTATAAGTAATTGCGAGATAAGATGGGAGCCAGAAATTAGGGGTGGGGGACTGAAAATGATAATATAATGGATTGATTATACAATATTTAAGATCAACTTGGTAGATAAACATTTATGGACGAGAAAAAAAAAAAAAAAAAAAAAAAAATTAAAGCTAGCATTTAATACAACAGAAATACATAAATTAAATACTGAAATAAAATGTAGTTATTAATATTTGAATCTTAAAATAAAAAGTGCGAATTAATAGAGAAAATCACTTATCACAACAACGCATTCCGTCTCCAAACTAGTGAAGAATTTAACTTTTAATAGCGTTCAGAAGATTTTTTTTTTTAAATTAACCGTTAAGAGAAAGCGTGATTTTATTCTGAACTTTAACTAATCACGTTTTAAGCAACTTATGATATAAAACAAAATCGGATGGGGGGGGGGGTTCTTCCGAAGGTTAGTTGGTGACGTTATAAGTAATTGCGAGATAAGATGGGAGCCAGAAATTAGGGGTGGGGGACTGAAAATGATAATATAATGGATTGATTATACAGTATTTAAGATCAACTTGGTAGATAAACATTTATGGACGAGAAAAAAAAAAAAAAAAAAAAATTAAAGCTAGCATTTAATACAACAGAAATACATAAATTAAATACTGAAATAAAATGTAGTTATTAATATTTGAATCTTAAAATAAAAAGTGCGAATTAATAGAGAAAATCACTTATCACAACAACGCATTCCGTCTCCAAACTAGTGAAGAATTTAACTTTTAATAGCGTTCAGAAGATTTTTTTTTTTAAATTAACCGTTAAGAGAAAGCGTGATTTTATTCTGAACTTTAACTAATCACGTTTTAAGCAACTTATGATATAAAACAAAATCGGATGGGGGGGGTTCTTCCGAAGGTTAGTTGGTGACGTTATAAGTAATTGCGAGATAAGATGGGAGCCAGAAATTAGGGGTGGGGGACTGAAAATGATAATATAATGGATTGATTATACAATATTTAAGATCAACTTGGTAGATAAACATTTATGGACGAGAAAAAAAAAAAAAAAAAAAAAAAAAAAAAATTAAAGCTAGCATTTAATACAACAGAAATACATAAATTAATACATTAATACATATATATATATATATATATATATAATCTGTATATGAATTTTACAGATGTTGGGAGAATGAGCGAAGAGTGTAAATAAAGACTGAATGATCAGAAAAGTAGCAGTAGGAGGAAGCGAATTAAGATAGAGGAGAAGATAAAGTGGAGGAAAGTGAAAAGAGAGGAAAAGAAAGAAAGCTTTTATTATATGACATCACAAAAGTTTCCCAAATAGGTGTTATGTTTGTTTAAAAGCAGTAATAACAACTTTTTTAGAACACTATATTTTGCTGATCAGACTTTTCAAGCTACTGATGTCATGCATTGTTCATTTCTTTCTAAAATAATTCTTAGTTTAAAAAAAAAATTGATCTCAACTCTTTTGACAAGGTATAAGGCACGGATGTCTTCTCAGCAATATCAGATTATACGGTATCCCTGGGTGAATACTTAACATAATTAAATCCTTAAATAAGAGCAGAATCCAGGTTGTCTTTGACGGTTGTACATCTAAACAATATGATATAAATGCGGGTGTACATCAGGGGTCGATCCTTGGGCTTTTATTATTCTTAATATTCATAAATGACCTTCCTGATAAAATTGTCTCTGAGATGGGTATATTTGCTGATGAAACAACGCTATATAACAGGCACGAGGGGAGAATGAATGAACACATATCTAAGGCAATGGCTGAAATACTAGAGAAAGACCTCCAATTTGTAGTGGAATGGGAATAAAAATGGATGGTCACATTCAATACTGTCAAGACTAAGCTTGTTTCCTTCAATAATTACAATAAACTTTCTCAAACACCAATAGCTATGGCTGAAGATACATTACCTGAAAGCACTTCTTTCAAATTACTCGGCTTAATGTTCACAGGGAACATGAGTTGGAACAGATATACCGAGAGCATTACCAAGGCTGCTACAAAGAAGGTGGGCTCTCTCTACCGTGCTAGAAAGTTACTTATGCCTGAAAATATCCTGTATTTCTATAAGGCCTCGATTCACCCATGTATGGAGTATTGGTGTCACATTTGAGCGGGTGCATCTGCTACTGGTCTCTCACTCCTGGACGGGGATCAAAGGAGAGTCGCCAACATGATAGGTTCTGAACTGTCATCTAGGCTTCAACTTTTGTTCCACTGACGAAATGTTGCAGCTCTCTGCCTGTTTTACAAGTATTTTAATAGTGGATGCACCAACAAACTATAAGTCATTGTACCCCCTCCACGTAAATACCGCCGTCAAACCTGACAAGCAGCAAAATCCCACCCCTACACAGTAGAGAACCTTAGATGTAAGAAAACCTTCTACTCTAATAGCTTCTTTCCCAGAATTACTAGACTCTGGAATTCTCTTCCAGTTACCGGCTTCCCCAACTGTACTGACATGTAGAAGTTCAAGTGTAATGTGAATAAACATCTTGCTGCTCAACTCTCTACATAGTATCCCTGCAATTTATGTCTCTGATAGTAGCCCCCCTACATTAAAGTGGCACTATGCCTTGTATGGAGTGAAAAAAAAAAAAAAAAACTCTGTTTGCAGAGGACCTAGCTTCCAAACCAACCTCTTCCTTGATAACATTACATTACCAGGTGAATTTCTCATTGAACTTTCAACCATCTCAAAAGGCAGCTTCTTTTATTGCATTTCAGTAAAGAATTGCAATTTTTCGGTTTAAATTAGTTAGTGGTCTTTGTCTTGTGTTATGTGAAATAAGTGTGTCTTATTTCCAGGCCACATATGGCAGCAGCAATTTTCCTTAAATAATACAAAAAGTATTTGACTTCGATTTTTAAAGGAAATTTCATGTATTGATTGGATAATCGTTTGTGACTAGATATAAGACTGGAGAAAACTCTCATCAGACACTATCTTTTTGACAGGTCATATAAGTAGTTGGTGGATCGAAAAACTGTGTTTGAAAATATTTTTTTGCTGTTGTACTAATAGATATCTCATTCCTGGGCTAGAAAGAATTATTCAAAATACTTTCATGATCACACTTTCCACATTATATTTGGTTGATATGACATGGAGTCAGAATAATATCCAAAAGTCGTTTTCTCCACAAATTAATCCATTGTGTAACCATTCTCTTTCACAATAAAGTCAAAAGCTATGTTGATTTTCAAAATTATAAAAGTTTTGCATGTATAAAGAAGCAATAATTTGTGCCAATGTGTAATCTTGTAAAATTTTGCCAAAGGAAATCTGGAACTGATAAAATGTTTCATAAGATGTAGATATCTTCGATTCTAGCTGTGTCTCTTTAATTTTTACATTTAATACCTGGAGCGGATAGGTTAGAAACAGCATCTAGTTGTTATAGAAGACAAATTTACTTTGTTAATTTTCACAAATTGAAAACTGTCAGTGATTAAATTTCTGTCCACTTTCATCCTAAAGCTACCGCAATTTTTATTTATTGTTTTCTAATTCTCTAATACTGACTATAAAATGAATCAATCATCTTTCATTTAACTATACTGATGCTACTAAATCAGGCTGTCTGAAGGAATTGGCTTCCTTACTGAAATATGCCGTACATTAAAACCCTTTTGTTTATGTCGTTTTGACAAAAATTAATAATATTCTGCAAAGCTAAAAAAATCAACAGTTCCCCTCTCCCTTCTCCTTTTTTTACTCGCCCACTCCCCTACTGGCTTCCTGAATGCACCAAACAAGAATATTATAACTCTTTCCCTTTCTAAAGCTCATTTATGCTGTGCATGACCGGGGGAATCCACTATCAGACAACCAAACTAAGCACTACGAATTAATAGTGGAGGGTATAAAGGATTGAAGCATAAAAACGTTCTACAAAATTATTTGATTCAACGTGAATAATCTATGCTGTGAAACAAATTAACTAAACTAAACCATTTAACTACATTCATGACATCTTAATAATAATCAATTGAGTAGTGTTATTTACTTTTATTTTAAAGTAACCTTATGTTTTTCCATGTCTTTTAGACTCCCTATTCTATCGATCATTTTACAATAAACTAAAAAAAATACCCGTCTGAGGTCGATTAAAATTAATTCCTCAAATATGAGTTTTTTTTCCTAACTTTTACGTCCCCTTAAAACACTAACATTAAGCTATAATACTACTAAATCTTGTGTCTTGAATACTTAATTTTGATCAAAATCAATCATATGATTTTGTTTCTAGAAAATTCATAAAATTTCAAGAGGTTAAAGAAGAAACTGAAATTCAAGTAATCTTGTTTAATTCGTGTCTCATGTTTATGGATCAAATTCAATGCAAATCTGAATTATTTGAAATTTCAGGTTAGAGGGTTTTTTTTCATATTATGCCCGGTAAGACCTTTTAAAATAATCAAAAGAAACTAAATACATGCCACAGTACACACTTTATATGTAGCAGTTATGTTCCAAAAGGCATAATGATCGGTTAATTAATTTTGGAATGATTCATGTACATAAAATATATAAACATATACAGAAACCTAACTTCATATAAACAGAAATGACTATTTATCAATAAAAACTTTAAAAAACACACAAAAAATATGCCCACTTCTCTGTGAAGTGTTAATTGCCTATCATATAGAACTAGAATATTTCATGGACATTGTTTTTATTGAAGTTTTTAATTTAAAAGATCTTTGCACAATCGCTTTTGACTTGCAGATACCATAGAGCTGTATATTCCTGATTAGTTAGATAGCATATGAGTTTAGACTGCAGAAATTTAATTTGTATTATTTATATTATTCAAACTATTCTTATCAAATTTCCAACCTTCTTATCAAACTCTAGAACCTGTATGAAATTTTAAATGCAAGCTTTGAGGATAGCCGTGACAGTGTAGAAATCTTAAGTGGTTTGTAATTGTATTCTTTGAATTACCTGGATGGAGGATTTCAATTTCTAGAAAACTATCACTTAGAACAGATTATTACTTAGCACTTCTATCCATTGTGCCACAGATTTTTGCAAATGATGAAACCGTAGTCCAAAAAATATAAATTATCAATTCTTCTCTCAAAAATTCTAAAACAATGCTGAAATTTAAATTCCTTCTGGAAGAACTTGTTTATATTCATTATGCTGAGTGAAATCAATAAAGATTTTCATTTGTCACATCTAAAATTGGTCCAGCTATAATAAAAGTCTCTGGTATGGACATTGTGACTTAGATTAATGTAGAAAGGGCCGATATAAGCAAATCTCTTGTGCCTTTTCATATTTGAACCAGAGATTTGTGGCAATATGTGTTTCCAATTATGCAGCAGCCATTTAATTCTCAACTGACACTTGAAACGCTTTTCAGCTCTGGCTGATTCATCAATAAATACCAGTGGACATATTTGTTTCACTTATAACGCATGGCGATGCCACGCAATGGTCCATTGCACTCGCAGTGATCAATCAAGCCAGATAATATGTTGAATTTTAATCTTACTCAGTATGACCTTAATTATGGGTTACATCATGTTGAAACACTGATTCTGGTTGGGTTGACAACGGACGTTTCATCTAGTTAGTACTTAAATGGATGACCATTTTAGAATACCACATGGCTGTAAAGTCATTTTCATATAGTATGCTTCGACAATATATGAATGTATTTTTCCCAGTTATAGATGAAACAGTAGGCTTGCCCAAACTCTCAATCTTTGGTTGGGTACTTAGTCTAAGGAAAGGAACACAATTCCTATGTTAATCTCAGTATTACCAACTTTTTGGATCTTGTCTTACCACTGGGGTCAGAAAAAGTATGATTAAAAATTGTACAGTCCTTACTCCACAATAAACTCTTCATGCATACACCCTTTCAGAAGATATATATGCATTTTCTTATTAAGGTTGAATTCAAACAGAATTTCCAGAAGAGCATGTTGCTATCAACGATATAATCAAGAGTGCATCTTTGCAAGAAATGTTTCAGTTTACTGTTGCAAATTCTTATATTACAACATAAAATGAATTTAGTTGAAATACACTACAAGTAATGTAATATTTTTTGATAAACAGAGCATGCTAGTTGGCTCTTTTTCTTACAAAATAAAAATACTCCACTAGTGGTGGTATCTTTTACCTGACTTCGTTTTTTTTTATTAGTATAGAAATTATTAATAGTCAGGTGAAGCAATTCTTACAAAGATGCAATCTTGATTCAATCATTGATAGCAACATGCTGTTCTGAAAATTTTGGTTGAATTCGACTTTCATAAGCAAATTCATAGAAAAGCCTCTTACTACAGTCCTTTTAAAATAGGAGCAACAGCGAATATTTTTTAAGGTGTATTCATTCATTCTGCATGTTACATGATAAATATGCCATTTCAAACTTAAATGTAACAGACTGATAAAAATTCCATTTATATCTTAAGTGTGATAGATTGACAAAAATATTTTCTAACTTAAGCATGGAATACCATCGAAAATGCTATTCTTAAAGTAAGCATGGTATGCCATCAAATCTTATATATCAAAGTGAACTGTGACAGACCAACCTTATAGAGATTATTGGATGCATGTAAAAAGCGTTTATTCGATTTGTAGTTTTAGTGATGGAAATGTTATTTCAAACAGATATCACAAAACCAACTGACGAACAAAGCCTGTTGAAGTGATAAGCGGATTCATTTAAAAAACACAATATTGCATTACATATTTCCATTTTTTTCTGTCTACTGCGATGTTTTTTTACATAATCCTTATGCACGTGCCAATGCAGAGGCTATGTTATTGTTCACTTTCCTTTCTCATGGAGCAAGGTTGAAGCTATTCTTCTTGATCGATTCCTCAGGACAGATAGCAAAAACATGTTCTTGAAGAACAATGACGATAAAAACGATTTTAACTATATTTTATTTAACTTAACTATATGGATATATATTTTCCTTAACTGGCTTTTAGTGTGATCATCCCCAAAAAGGATTTTATCTTTCTAGGCTGTAAACGACGATCTTTTCTCACCAGAATATACTCAGCAACTAATCGTTCAACTTTCAATCATCTCTATCTCACACCTTGCCTAAACAATCAGATACATTTCCAGTATATGGGATTACAGCTGACCTCAAAGGTCGTAACATATCAGTCAACACTGATCTGAAAGGTTACAGCACATCAACCATATCTAATGACTAAAGTCTACCTGGGGAAACAATGTCTACCCTTAACTGGTATGAGATGATACAACTGACCTCAAAAGTCATAACATGTCAATCATCCCCAAACGACTGAATGCAACTAAAAGCTCATATTTGCATTTAACTTGAAAATTGTATTACTCCATGTAATACTGAACATATAAGCAAGAAAATCAGAAAAAAAGTATTCTGCATGGCTTGCCTATTTCATGACATTAGTAAACTCGTCCCTTTTTAATGGTTTAATGATATTGAGACCCAGCCTTGATGCAATGATGCTCTTCTTAACCTACATAATATTTGTCAGTTCAATGGCTATAAAGCAGTCTCTTCACAGACATAATTTTTAATTCTGATGAATATATAGATACTATATACAGGGACTAGTCTGGTACAGTATATTTTGTTTACTTACGGACCAGAATGCCAAGTACTAATGCGTCATAGTATATCAATAGCATTCTTAACCATTTTATATGTATTTATTGCAGAAGCAATTGGTTTGATAAATGATTAATTGCTCATTCTTTTATTTTTTGAATAATACGACTCATGTTCACTGTCTTATGAGTCACCACTTATCAAGGCCAAAGGCTACTCAAGGATAATTTTTTTAATGAAATAGAATGACAGTTAATTGAAAGATAATAATCATGAGAGGATTGAGGATGATTAATACTATGACCTAAGCTTGAATCTTTGGGGGGGGGCATGTGACAGAAATCACTGGATTTCATGAAAACTATGTTGGAATCTGCAGGCAATCGTCTGGCAATGCCTTATACAGATGGGAATTTCTTGCAAAGCAACTTTATTTATTGAAATTTCATCTGACAATAGGCACATAGAGGAAAAGTAAAATTATGTGCAAAGTTCTTGCTTTGGATGCTTTACAAGGGAGAATGAGAAATTGGAGCTCAGTTGGGTACTTTTCATGATATTGTACGATAGAGTATAAAGAGACTGACGGAATCTCATCTGTAAGAACGTGACTGTAAGGAGTGAATAATATCGTCCTCCACTAGATTTCAAAGTCGATTTTGAACTTCATCTAGGCAAAAATAAGTGATCCAAGCAGATTCTTTCAAAAGATGACTTCACTAGTCCAAATTCCTTACTTAACTGTATATATTTTACATACAATAAAAATGCCATCAATTCTCAATGTTTCAAGTAAACTAAAGAGTATATTAAAATATGAAATGCTAATTAATGCTTCATATAAAACATCATTATTTTAGGGATGATTTAGTGTCTATCTTCAAGCATATTATTATTTTTATTTTTTAATCGAATATTTATATGATTATATTTGGGGAGAGGATTAAAACTCCTCATTTAAATCCCAGGAAGCCATTTCCCATCCATTAACTCCTAAAAGAGAAGAAATGCCAACAGATCGACAGACTATTTTTGTTCTAGGTAAAGTGATTCTCTTTTCCTTTGGTTAGAATCAAAGTATAATATCCTTTTTGTTCTCAGTTTAATGAAAACAAATCCTATTTTGGAGGAGTTCCATCTTCCAATTTTAAAATCGATCTTCAATTTAACTATTCCATTGTAGAGAGATAAGTAAATATATACCTAACATTTGATATTTCATAAGATTATCGCTAAATCATGACAAAACATTATCTCTCATTGAATCGCTTCAGTTAAGCAATGTTGATCCTGATTAGTACTTAGACGGGTGACTATTTGAGAATATCAGGTGATGTAAGTTAGTATCTGTGAAGCAATTTTTTTATAACCTTAAAAAAAGTTAGTACTCTATCTTTTTCCTCATTTAAGCTATGTGCGAAAATATATAGTAGACTATCAAGGTGTAGTATCTGTTCTGTATGGGAGGAGGTACTTTCTAAACTAGAGGAAAAAATAATTTACAGATTATCTGGTAATAATACTATTAAACAAACTTAACTCTCTATTCACATCTGGAAACATTCTCCTATGCTGGATTCCTAGTCATATGAGAATGAAAAGTAATGATGAAGATGATTTTGCATTAGCTTTGTGTAATTCCCTAGATAACTTGAAATTACTCTAACGAGATGTGAAAGTTAAAATTAATGATTTAACCCAAATAAGACGATAAGAACTGTGGAAGCCTAGCATAAAGAACAAATTATTCTTCATTAAACTCTACGGGAGAATTGAAACCAAGCTTTAAATATCTAGAAAGCAACAGGTAATAATATTTCATTAAGTAACAACATTCATACCATAATAAAAGAAAACTTCATGAATAAATATTTGAAAAAAAAGTAAATAAATAAATAAATAAAAATGACTAATTTAGCATTAAATAGCTCTAAATAGATGGATAACCTGGGTTTAAAAATAAAAACAATCGCTAACTTGAACAAAACTTCATTCATGAAATAAGATTCTTCAATAAAATTGAACTTAAACTATCTTAAAAGAATCTATATATTAATAGGATAGAGTGCGTGTTATTTATTTTGTGTGTCATGCTTACATCCGAGTGACTGTCGTTTAACTGTTATGGACTTCCATTTCTTGTAATAAATAATTTAGAAGAATTCTTCATAAGTTTTGGTTTCAGTTTCGATTATAGCTGAAGGAATTCAAGTTCATATATATACTAGCATGGGTACCCGGCGTTGCTTGGGTTGACATGAAGTTCCGTTTGAAACACGCCTGCTATACTAATCATTTTTATCATGAGTAACGTGGATATCCCCACAACAATTTCAAGAACGGATAAAAACATGTAAATATAATCGCCCCCAAAAAAGAATTATCTGATACCCTCTCCACCAGATATTTCGCCTGAAGGGATTACTGTCCTAAGAAAACTCACGATTTTGTGAACCTAAAAAAATAACGTTTATAAACATTAATGTGTGCATTTATTTTTTATTTTGGTAAATGTGTAGTTTAGTGGCGTAAATTATTTGCCAGACAAAAAAAATATAAAACCTATTTATTTTTATATAAAACACATTGTTAGACCCAAAGGCTGAAATAAAACCAGAAAAAAAATTCATTTTTATTATTTTTTTATCATTTATGTTTATTATTCGAGGCTGCTATATTGCTTTTAAAATTTGGCCTTTCTAAGGTTTGGCAGATTGGGCTTTTTAAGCTCTTTCATGAACTATGTTTTTGGTCGCCATATTTTTTTTTGTAATGAAAGAGCATAAAAAGGCCAAATTTGGTCTTTAAAAAGCCAATCTGCCAAACCTAAAAAAGGCCAAATTTTAAACGTGTAAGGCGTGCACATTTAGTCTAATAAAAAATGATAAAAAAAAACATAAAAATGAATTTTTTTGTTTTATTTCAGCCTTTGGGTCTAATAATGTGTTATATAAAAATAAATAGCTTTTATAAATTTTTGGCTGTCAAATAATTTACGCCACTAAACTACACAATTACCTTTATTTTTTGTAAGGGCACTTTTTTTACTGGCTTTTTTTTTTGTAAATAAAGGAAATTTTAGATTTGCTTTTTCTAGGGGGTGCTTTTCGATTTGCTTTTTATTTGTCGTTTTATGATATTTTGGGCTTTGTTTTGTTTAATAAATTGTTAGGTGAAAGTAGAGAATGGTCTCATAAAAAATAATTAAATTTATCGTTTTTTTATGTTCCCAATGTAATCCCCCCCCCCCACCAGAAAAAAAAAACAAATTGCATTTGTCAGATTTTGCCGTCCCCTTCAATCGCCAAACTTGAAAAAATGCTAGAGGTGACAGGTCTCGTTGAATGCTTGGTGGCCAAAAAGTGAGTGCTCATTTTAAGTTAAATTTATATAGAAAAGTGATCCTCCACTCTAACATGTTATTTTATTTTTTTCAAACTTTCTTCTCATAATATTTATAAAGGCTGTTTAAATGTATTAGGCTGAAAAAAAGTAGATCTCCATTTTTTAGGGGTTAAACGCCACTGGGTCACGTCGTATAAAGTTACTTTTCTACTTAGAAAATTAAGTTTGTAATCGATGAAATTAACGTGGAAAAATAAAAATAAAGTGTAATTGTAGAATTTAGAGGTAGGGCAGTAGATCTTCATGTTTTTTAGGTATTAAACGACGCTGAATGACGTGGTAAAAATTTACCGATTTCTATATTGCCGTAAGGAATAAAATAAAACAAACAAATTAAATCTTTTCAGTTTTTTTCGTAAGTGTTTTTTTTTTTTTGAATATGTAAAAAAAACAATAAAAGCCAAACATTTTTCTATCTACACAGAATTATTTTTCCAGCTAGAAACTTAATGAAATCACCAAATGATATTTGGTAAACGTTTGTTTTTTTTTATTATTATGGATAGCATCTAGGGGCAAATAACTCTAAAAATAGTTTAAAAAAAAAGGTCGATGTTGGGAATATTAATTCCAAAATAAATTAAATTGAATATATTATCAATATAATTGCTGTTTAAAATTTATTAAATAATAATTTTAAATAGAATACTTAAAATAATTCTCTTGCTAAAAACATTAACTAAGATACCGTTACTTAGTAAAATCAATTTTTCTTAATGTCATATGCAAATAAGGTGATCTCTTAATTGTATATTTTTCCAAGTATCGTACTATATATAGAAATAAATGAAAGATTAAAGTAAGACACGTTTTGTATATATTAATCAAATTGTGAACAAACAAACAAACAGACATGAATACGAATTTATATATATATATATATATATATATATTTCATAATTTTTGGTTTCGGTTTTGATTCAAGCTGATGCACCCAAGCAATATGAATGTATTTTTTATTTTTGAAATCACAACTTTATAATATATAAAAATCGATAGAACATTAACTCTATAATAATATATACAAAATCTGCAAGAATTAAAATGTCATATTTAAACATACTTTACGACCGGCTACGCCAGACATCCCTGCTAGTTTAAATACTTTTGCAGTTTTAACAAAACAGCTACAATAATATCAGAGCGTCTCTCTATTTACAGTGAACATCTACAGAATGCCAACATCAATATATTACATATGAATGAGTCCCCTGTGGAATTTCCACAGGTCTTGCTAGTATATAATTAAATAAATAAATAATTTGATTTAGCATAAATAACCGATAAAGTTATGTCATAAAAATAATTACATAAACTAGAGAAACTTCTATTTTGTCTCGATTTAGTGTACAATCTTTTGGGAGATGGGGGGGGGGCTGGATTTTCCTAAATTAAAATTTAACCTTATGTCTTACTTTGTCATTGTGGAGAGGCAAGTGAATAAGAATGACTTTCAAACATTTGGCAAGGCAACTAGTCTAGGAGAAAGAAAATTTGAAGTAACAGGAATCCTTCTCATCTTATCTCAACATTGCTTCCTCTTATCTTGAATTATTCCATGCCACTGAACTTAAACGATGCCAAAATTCCACGTTATTACTGTAAAAGTTATTAAATGTACAAAGATTTTCTAACCAAATAGCTAATTTCATCAGACTGTTTATCTTTGGAAACTTGTCTATGCTCCTTGTTTCTTTGACTGTATAGACATAGTGAAATTTAAATGTAATGCAAATAAACGTCTTGCTGACAAACTTGCCTGTCTATAAATATAGTCCCTATCATAGTAGTTCGTTATGCTTCAGAAGCAATTTTCTTTGTTAGTTGTGAGATTGGAGTAAGAGATTGTGCAACGCTTGTTTCATTATAGATTAATGCAGAAGTATCAGTTTTTTATGAAGACAGGTGTTTACAAAATACATACCACCTTTCTAAAGTTTATTTTTTCTGTATGAACCTCCATATATTATTTAATCTTTTTCTATAAATATGAAGACATTCTCTAACGAGATTTTTTAAAGTTACCCTTTAATTGCTTTTTTACCGATTAGCATCTGCTGTGGTAAAAAAAAAAGAAATATTTTTTTCCCCTTTCTTTTAATTTACCTTCAAAGTATGACTTACAGAAGAACTGAATGATTTATTGAGTTCCATTTGATAAAAGTTTAATCAAAGCAAATGATCGAACAACTTGTTTTTTCATGTGAGATTAACAGCTGGAGTGTTTGGAGATGATAACCAGTTATCATAAAGTTTTAATTAACTATTTTATCGTTTTAAAACGATTTCCCAAATCTGGTTGCCTTGAAAGTTGTTCAACTCAAAATAATTTTGCTGATAAATGACGCATGTATATAAAGCAAAACTTTGTATATATGTGTGTTGTGGCATCATAGTTAAACGGTTGCTCTAAAAGCTTAACTAACCACAGATTGGGAATCAGCACCATCGATTCAAATTCCTTATCAGTATCAGAAGTTCTTGAACCTTTCTTAAAAATTAAAAGTATGTAAAAATAGCATTAGACACAAATGTTCCAAGATTTTTAACATTCCCTTTTAGTCAAACAAAAAAGGTATTTTCATGTCAAATCATTGCACATATTTGATGTATTGTTTACTTTGATGAGAAAGCATTATTTTCCCCTTTTCTATTGAAATTACTCAGCCAATTTATGTAAGGAGCTAAAAATACCACTTCAAGATCAAAAACTATCCAATGATAAATGTTATATTGATAGATTCCGATTCCAAACATCGCTCATGGAATGTGAGGACTAAAGGACAAAATAACGGAAGCAAGAGTTATGAGGCTGTCGAAAATAAATCCAAGGTCCACTCTCTACTCTCCTTAAATAAATATGTGACCTATCTTCATTAATATGTTTTTTTACTTTAATAAGAATTTTTATTTTATATTTGTTTATCTATGTTAGACAATCTATTTTAAATATAATTGTTGACATAAAAATACCTATATCAAACTCATTTAAATAGATTAAAAAGACAAAATATTTTCATTAGATAAAAAGCCTTATAAATGAAGCGTTTATCTTCAGTTCTGGTATTTTGTACCATCATTGGTTCAAATCTCACACTAAACAATTATTTTGTTCCTTTTCTCTACCGTTTCAGTTATTTCTTAGCCAATACCGATCACCATCATCATAAACCCGAATATTTTTTAATATAAAAATGGATGAGAAATATTGTATAGATTTTCTTAACTTGTTGACTATAAAATTCAAGAAAAGTTAAGACATTTGATGTAAATGGATACTTCAGCTAGTAAATAAACAAAAAATAAAAACTGATATGTGCTATTAATAATTTTCATTACAAACAATACGAATTTATTCATTTCTAATATCCAGGAATTGTAGTTATTTAAATAGATTCTATGTAGCCTTACATTTGTGCTTATATAATTAATGTAATTTTAACAGACGTGCGATTGCGCATGCGATACTTCCTCATCAACTGCCAACCATGTGTGGTTATAATTTCAATGGCTAAGGCAGTACTGACACTTCTCTAGATATCAGTAGCTTTTGCCACCGGAAAAATATTAAGAAGAATAACATATGCACCTTTGCAGTTTCATAGTGTTTTATTTAAACCTGTTTAATTTTTGGCTGTTGATGATATTAAAATGATTGTTGCTTGTATCACAGGACAAATGTTATCCTGCATATGCGTTTCATCATTAGATCGCTAAATTCTTAGCTTCATAATAAAAATTCTGAACATTGTGGATGTAAACCTCATTCATAATCCCATCATTCGATTAACATTCTCCAATAGAGAAATTGAGTTATAACTCAGTGTTCCTTGGAGACCGTGAAATTTAAGTTGAAGAATTGCAACAGATTTGTAAGCAATAGCTAGCAGAAATAATTATAGCAAACATTTTAACAATGAAATTTGTCCAATGTGTAAAAATAGCTGTGTCAAGATCCAGACAAGGAAATGCGGACTTTGGCGAGAGAGATGGGCTTCTGAATATTAATTATGAATAGAACACTGAACAGGGAGTTTTGGTATTCTTTATACAAGGGAAACAACGTTCAGCTACTCACCACTAAAGCTCAAGAGAACTGCTTAAAAACAATGTAAGAACCTTTTTAGCAAGTTCAACCATTTAATCTTACCATGGCGGTTTTGATTTTTCTTAAACAAAGTTTAACAACATGCAGAACAACAGCTAGTTAGCCTACAGTTCAAATGCAGTCCAAATTCTTTCAAACTGTGATTGTATTTGAGTATGTTTCTAGCAAAGGTCATATCATGCTGCCTGTTATCGTCAAGAAGGGATTCTCTTAATTCAGTTGTTGAGTTGCTGTTTACTGTTGACATTTGCTGAGTGGAAAAGGTGCCTGTAGAAAGGCAATACATACAGCAGAAAAACTCTGTCCCATGTTACATTCACGGGAACTTCAACAACTTTATCAATCAGAACCTCTGATTCCATATCTCATCTGATTGCAACTATTGTGTGTGCAATGCTGTTGAGAAAGATACAAATTACAGGGTGGAATGATAAAGTTGTCGCCATAAAGAAAACAACACTACAGCTTTATTTTTAAAACTTCTATTGAAAAAATCAATTCAGGTAACTTGATTATGTAGTAGAGCTGGCATCTATTCAATGCAGCTTCCTTCAGCCTTGATACGGGGTTTGGAACAGGGAGCATGCCTTTTTCACAAGCACCGATGGGAGCTCAGTGAATATTTGGTGGATGGTGGCGATCAAGCTGACTTTGTTGTGGGAGGTCATGTTGGTGATGTTCTCGATGTATGACCAAACGAAGTAGTTCAGTTGGTTCAGGTCAGGTGAGGAGATGGGCCAGTAAGAGAAGGATTCAAAGTCATAGCACTCCTTTTGAAGCCAAGCCTGGGTCTCTTTGGACATGGACTGGCGTCGAGTCATGCTGCCACACCCAGAGTCTGCCAGCAGCCACCTGATTGCACCAGATCATCACACTCTTCAGCACATCCAGGTATATTTTGGTATTGACTTTCAAGTCGACTTCGAAGATGTAAAGTGGCATGATGTGGCTCTCACTTGCAACCGCACCAAAGACCATAAGCGTGGCCAGAAACTTTGTTTTCATCACTTTAGGCACATTCCTGTTATCCGTGGTAATCTAGCAATGCATTTGAGGGTGTTGGCAATGATCCTGTTGTCATAACTTGGATCGGTAAAGAGTATAAGTTGTACAGCCGCACATCTCTGATCTCGCTCGTTGAACATTATGTCACTTTCAGACATAATAGAAGTCTTCTATCACTCTTAGGATTTGTTCATAACTGGCCAATTAGTAGGTAATCTGCAACAAAAAAGAAAACCGGTTTTCATCAAATAGAAATGGAATCATGTCGTCTTTTCTAGGATGAAAATTTTATCGTTCCACCCTGTATATCTTCTACACCACCAAGAACTAGCTGATTGCCAGAATCAAACTGGTGTTTAGGCCTCAAAAGTGATTGTGGAAACCATGTGCACCTAGTTCCGATCTCCTCAGAGGCCATGATAGTGGCTCAAAATGACTTCTCCTAGTTAGCTGTATTTGTAAAGATCTCATAGATGCACTATGGATTTTGAGAATACACCAATTATTAGCTAAGATATGTTTTTTTTCTCTTTCCGTCAATGTTAAATTTATCCCGAACACCCTGTATAGTAATATCTGTAACAATAAGATTCTAGTTTTTTTATCGGTTTCTCTCTGTAGTTTAAGTTGCCTCTTTTGAACTTGATTTTGCTAGCTCAGTTGAATATTTTGAGTTTTCTCTTCATTTCATGCAACATCAAAATTGTGCATACTTCTTTACCTGCACTACTACTTACTTTGCATTATTTCTTCGAATTCCGTCTGGAGAGGATATTCTACATGGTTACACTCAAACATGCTGATTGACTAACTGCACCATAGAGACTGCCCTGTCTAGGCCCAATTTTTTTTCTGATGTGAATTATTCAAATAAAGTATGAAAAAATTCTCTATATTTGGCCCCAAATGGTTAATTGATTGCACCACAGAAACTTATGATTCTCGATATTTCTCCATTTTTTATAAATTATTTTAATAAAGTATACATTCATATGTTGTGTTAAAATAGTTTATAAACGAAAAGAGAAAAAGATTGGAATCAAAATAGGAAAGTCTCTATGGTGCAATTGCACAGTGAGTTTAGTCTTCAGATCTTAACTAAAAGGTTGGTGGAACGAGCTGAAGAAGGACGATTTTCTTTATATTTTATTAAAATAATTGATAAAAGGAAGGGTCAGATCAATCAGTTTGCGTGTTTGATCTTCATGATTTCGTTGGTGTTTGAAGCCCACCTTGGGACAAGTTTCTTCATAATAAAAATGATTAATAATATAGGCAACTTTAAGGAATCGTAAACAAGTCTGTGTACTACAATCGATGCATTTGTTTGTTTTTTAACCGAAATACTACGTTCAGTTCTACCCAAACTCAATTTTTCTTTAATCTTTATTAAAATAATTTATAAAATTAGAGAAACAGATTTGAGCAGATACAACTAAGACTCTCAGTATAAAACAATAAGGTAAAATCTTGGATCAGAAGAAATCTCGGTGTATATAAAGTTAGGTATGTTTATATATTTGTATTTACAGGATCCAATTCTCAACTAATTAACCGATCATTATGAATTTTGAAACATAACTGCTAGGTGTAATGGATCCCAATGTGGACGATATTTAGTTTTAGTTTTATGCAAAGAGAGTGAAAAGGAGGGAGAAGCTTTTTGAAAAATCATATTCACCCGGATTGTAGTAGATATTAAAAACATTAATAAATATTTCCAACATTTCAGATTCTTTGGAATATTTTAAATTGTTTTTGATGAGCATGAGTAAAATCTCCCATTTGAAAGTTCAAATATATCAAATTTTCATTGAATTTGATTAATAGTCATTAGACACCAATTAAGCAAGATCCCTTGAGTTTCAATTTCTTCTAAATATCCCTTAGATTGTGGACATTTTCTAGAATCTAAATCAAGTAATGGATAATTGTTTCAAGACATGAAGTTTAGTATCATATGTTGATTTTAATTTTCGTAGATGAATGTAAAAGTGGTGTGGAACTGTTTTCTTCTGAAAATTCTTTTTGTGATTATATAAATTGAACCTTATATTTATATTATATAAATTGAACCTTATATTTATATTATATAAATTGAACCTTATATTTATATTATATAAATTGAACCTTATATTTATATTATATAAATTGAACCTTATGTTTTATATTATATAAATTGAACCCTATGTTTATATAAAAATAATTTCATATTACATGATATTTTATCAGATTGGAATTCAATATTGATCGTATGGGAAAATTTATATAAAATATAAAAAGAAATATTGATTTTAGATGTGAAATCAACATACACGTATAAGAATGACCAAAAAAAGAAAAGATGATATAACTATAACAGCATCTATATTGATTGTTATAAAATAGCAAAAAGAGAAAAAACAATATTGATTCTCTGTGAACAAAATGGAAATATTGATTATTTAAGATTTAGTATTATATAAATACAAGTGACAAAAATACTCAAAAATATATGCCTCACTAGTGTTAATGTTTATATTAAAAACAATAACTCTTTAATTCGTGAAGTTGATATTAAAGAAAGTAAAAGAACGTCTCAAACTGGAAAGTTTAAAACAAAGAAATAAGTATCAATCGGCAAAGAGAAAAGAGATAGAAAACGTCTTATTATAGAAATAGAGTAGAAGATTTCTTTTTGAATTTAAGCGGTAGCTAGAGTGTGTGTCTGACTTGCTATTTCATTTCCCCTTCACATTTGAAATGGTTTCGCCCAGCACGTATTTTACTTGTGCGATAGGAGTGAAATAGATAAATTAAACAAGTTGAAATGTATTGATAAAATTAATTTCAAAACAATAATTTTTTTAAAGTGCTCAATACAAGGTAGAGCTTTATAAATCTACATTATATAAACATTTAAAATAATTTACACAAATCAGTTCATGTTTCGGTACTTCTTATTTGGATCACAAGTTCATAATGAAAATAAATTAAATCCTCTAAAACAGAAATCAGTGGTCGAGACTTCAGTCAATGGAATATCATAATCACCAGCAACCACTATTCTACTATTGCACAGCTGCTTGGCTTAAAGGCTGAATCGTGGAAGGGTGAGATGTTAAAAACATATCACCTTTTATTTCCTTAATAATCCAAATTTATAACCCCTTTTGTAGCCTGACAAGGTACATTAAGTAACAAAACATAAATTGATTTGTGTATACCATTGTAAATGGTATATGTATGTGTGTGTGTGTACATGCATACAAACAAAAAGTATGCACACTTGTTTTTGTTATAGTAAAAGGCTGTAATGGTTTCATAACATCTTACACAATATATTTTTTTTAGGAAAATTCTATTTTTACAAATGATTTACTATAAAATAACCGAAATATTTTTTAACATATGCTAGTGTATTAATTCCATTAACAATGGCAGAATTTGTTAAAAATACATAAAAGTTTATATATGAAAGTACCGTTCTTTGCTAAGCATATGAATATGTATGAAAGAAAGAATATTAATCTGATAACAAAGAAATATGAAAAGAAATATGAAATTAAAGCCAATACTTAGTATTCGTAGTATTTATTTTTGTTGAGGAAAGGTGAATTCATTCATAAAATGATGAAGTGTATAGTTAACGTCTATCTGTCCTAATTTTTTTTTAATGTGAAAATGTTAATTAATATTATTTTACTGCAGTAAAGATGGAACATTGAATTGAACTAATAAGATAAATTGATACGTGTACATTGTTATGGCTGATGGAATAAGAACAATATACTCTCATGGATTGAATAAAAGCTTCAGTTCAAAATTCTCTCGAGATTTCCGAGTTCGACATAAATACTTCCATGTTTAACTAAAGGATCTCAAGTTGGACAAGATGCGTCTGAAAAAGGTGGCAGGAGGAGATTACGAGATGATTGGTTTTGTATCCACAAAGAAATGCAAACGTTGTATTATTTAGAGGTTGGTGGAGAGAGAGGCACACACAGAAAAAAAATCTTTTGAAGCTCAAAAGAATAAAAAGGATGAAGAGAAGGAAAAGTGGAAACATGTTTAACATAAATTTTAAAAAATCATTTAGATTTTCAAAGAGTATTAATGATCAAGATATTTCTGATTCTCTCTTTTCCAACCTTGAACACGTGATGCAATAAATGGTTGTTTTTAATGCATCTAAGACAAAGCTTCTCTCCTTTTACCATCAACGCTTGGATTCTCACTTTACCCCAATTGAAATGAATGGCTCTCGTCTTGAGGAAGTCCTTTGCTTTGATAAGTTTCTGAGACTGGACTTCTTTTCAGAACTCAATTGGATGACTTAGATCAAATCCGTTGCTCAGGTCGCTGGAAATGTTGGATCATTCTACCACTTCAGAAAGTATCTTGTTGTTGACGTAAATATTTACTTGTATAAGAATCAAATACGTCCTAAGATTGAGTACTGTTGCCACATTTGGAGAGATGCCATTCAGAGCAGCCTTTCTTGCTTTGACAGAGTAAAAAAACTGACTTTGATATCTAGTGAGTGATGTCCTGTTTTCTTCCTTATAACCACTTTCTCATAGAAAAGACGTTGTAACTCTCTTTGTTCTATCGTTATTTTCGTGGTAGCTATTCGACTGAGCTCCAATCTATTCTCTTCCACCTTGTGAAACATTCACAACAAAATCTCGTTTGGCACAACGACTGTCAATAATTTCTTTTTCTTCTTTTGTCTATCTAAAAATAAACGGAACTTGAATGAACAAAACTGTTTTTTAGAACTACTCGTCTGTGGAACACAGTGCTATTCGCAGTTGAATACAACACAGTTGTTTTCAAGTTCAATATAAACAAATTTTTGTTGAACCTTCCTTTTAAATAATCATGTTTTGCCTAATTTAAGCTACTATTTCCAATCATTAGTGTGTTGTCTCAATGTCCTCCTGACAAATTCATTAATCTTTATTCTCAAGTGGCTTTTTGACCTTGATAAGTGGTGACTCTTTGGTAAAAAAAAATATCTCTCTCTGAGTTGATTGTTAATGTCGTAATTTTATGATATCTATTGCGTCGCTTATCTCCTATCATTGCTTTAATGAATCGTGTCATCTAGTATGCATGTGGAAAAACAAACAAGATTCACAGTTTTGATTTTATATATATATATATATATATATATATATATATATATATATATATATATATATATAAAGAGAGATTACAGCAGGCGAAATGTAATAAAGGTTTTGAATGTAAGAAACTGTTATATAACGATTTATCTACTGTTATCAGATCGAACACAGTAATGTATTACATATCTACTGCAATAATCCTGACAATGAAGATATTGTGTGTATTTAGAATCTTACGATTAATAATTCAAACGACACCAAAAATGAATAGATCCATTCTTTTCCAAACTCTCTTATTCAATATTAACATGAGTGAAAAGTCTTAATTTCCTGTCTTAACACAGGTTCATTTGTGTTCAGAGCAGCATAATAGTTAAGGATATAATTGCCTTGACTTTTCAGATAAACTCTATCCATGCCAAACAATATGAATTTGAAATTGTAGACCATCTTTCAGATATATCTCGGCCATGTGAGGTCAATGATATACGCAAAGTAGTTAACAGAGACGATATGGAGCATGAGAGGAAGTACTAATTTTGTATATGCTGTCAGTGCAGATAGATTCGCAATTATTTCATTTATATATGTCATCTGAATGAAAACTACCAACCCCCAAAGAATGGAAATGAATACAAGTGCTCCAGTCCTTTTTCTTTTTTTTTAAATAACGCCAAAGTTCACACTCTTCTTCCATCAATGTAAAATTTACTATGGAACTTTTAATCTTGACTTTGTAGGTGCGCATAACCTCCACAAATCTCATGTGTGGTGAAGCAATAAACTTCCAGATTTTTCTTCATGGTAAAAAATAGATGGAAGTCGGAGGATGCTAATTAGGGCAAGTGGCAAAAGTGGATGGAGAAAGAGTTTGAAAGTTATTCATGAATTTTTAACATCATTACCACCAAAATGTGCTAATACTCAATTTTATAGAAAGGCATCGGTTCCTTCATTTTAACGTCTTGCAGTAATAAAACAGGAAGTGTTAGAGCATAATTGGTTTTAAGTATATAAATCTTGGCAAAATAGAAGAGCAACGGTTTATGTTCATCTCACAGCGGTTTATGTGAGGTTTTGTTCTTTTCATTCACTTATATATATATATATATATATATATATATATATATATTAATTGTATTAATCGCTGTATGTATAGGGGAGAGTGCTCTATAGACCTTATGTAGATTTAAATTTGGAAACATTGAGTCAACCGTGCATGGTGACTAGTAGTTTCTAGACTTTTGTGATTCTGACTATATAAGAAAGAAGTAAATCAAATTGGTCATCATCGTTACTCCATGTCTCCAAATTTAGGTCTCTCTCTCTCTCTCTGTGTGAAGCTATATATATATATATATATATATATATATATATATATATATATATATATATATATATATATATATATATATATAACTAAATGTCTATATGTGTGCATTATAAAAAAGTTATAGAATCTACATAAAATCTAAAAGTGTATTAGGTAAAATTAACTGTTCAAATGAAGTATTCTCAAAACTCTAACTGCATCACTAAGGAGAAGATAGAACAGATTTTGTTAGATAGGAAGTCTAGTATTCCAACCAAAATTTGGAAAGAAAACACTGTAATTTCACTGTTTAGTTCTGCTCAGCATTTTCCTTAAAAATTATTTAATGTTTCTTAATCTTCTCTTCATACTATGGATAACGAGGATGCAAGAAACTCAGAAAGGGAGGTTGTAGTAGTGTTTTCGAAGCATCCTGAATTTTATTTAGATGGTTTCATCAGTGCTCTAAATGGGAGCACTGAATGTACGATTAAAATTAAAAATTTGGTAAATGGTATATAGTAATCCAAAGATGCTCAGCACCCTTAATAAAGCAAGTGTTTAGATGCAGCCTTGCTTGGAATCAGGAACTTTCTTATCTTGCTTACTCAGTATTGTGTGGGAGCCATAATAGAAATAATACTTATTGTATTTGCTAAGTGATATGAGTTAATCCAAAGTGCTCAATACCATAAAGCAGGTGTGTTTACTAGGTGTTGCCCAGGAGCCATCAATATGCTACATAGAGCCATCCTGCATAAAGCAGGTGTTTTTAGATGCTTTTTGTCTGGAAGAAAGGTTTTCACTGTATTTTTGGTATACTACTGTATACCAGTAGTATAACATGCATTGCTCATGAGTCAGTGTTCAATATCCTACATGGATCCGGTTTGTTACAGTAATACATTTTCTTATGTGCTATATGCTTGATACAGAAGGGAAAGACAAACTCGGCAGTGCCTGAAAGTACTCTAAGATATATGTTTCATTATATAATCCAGAGGACAAGGGAAGATAAGAAACTCGGCGTTTCCCTGGAATAAAACAAATATAGATTTCATTATATTTTAAAGGAAGTGGGTGGAAAAGAAACTCCGTGTTGCCTTGGAGCAATAACTTATAACTAAAAGCTCAGGTGAATTATTTACATTATTATTATCTTTAGTGCATTAAAGCAAGAAAAAGGAATGGTCTGGGCCGAGGTGAAAAAGAAGGGGGGGGAGAGTTACATGGCAAACGGGAAAAGAGAAGAGACTGACTAAAATAGGTAGAAAGATAGTTTTCATATAAGAATGTTATGTACACTTTTTAAGCATTACTATTTTGTTTTTTATCAATGCCGAGTATATCCGTTATTATATTAACAAAATGTTATCCTTATATGGATATATGTCTACATATTTTTGTACAGGATTCACTCCTAAATTAACCGATCATTATTAATTTTGGAATACAAGGCGTAAAGAGGTCGCAATGTAGGCTATATTTTAAGTTTTATGTAAAGTGATGAAAAAGGGGATGAAAGCTCCTGATGAACATGACGATATCTCTGATTCTTGTTAAATTTTAACATTTATTAGGTATTTAATAAATAACCCCCACATTTTATAAAAGGTGAAATAATAATTCTAGATATCAGTTTTAATAGTATCATATTTTGACTTTTGATTTTTGTAAGAAATATAAAATGTGTGAAAAACTGTTTTGTTTGGCGAATTTTACCTGTTCTGAGACCAAGTATTCTCCTGATAATATTATAAGATATATATATATATATATATATATATATATATATATATATATATATATATATATATATAATGTATGCATGTATGTACATATATATTTCCTCAAAACCTCTGACTTTGATGAAGGGGAGACTGAAACTTGCTGCTATGGCTTCAAATGATCTGAAATAACAGCAAGGGGTGACTTGATTCCAAATATTTCTCATATGTTATATCTCCCCTCTTTGGTTTTCATGCATAAAATAAAATTCACAGTGTATAAAGATTATCTGATACTGGAGATATTCATAATCGTACACTATTTCCAAAAAGATAGCGACAAGTTTTAGTCTCCCCATTATTAAGGCCAGAGGTTTTTGGGAAATATCAGATATTTTCTAATTCATATTTAAAACTAGAAAAACAAATGACTATGATTAAATATTGGTAAAGATGCAGTATCTTTCCACCCACAAAATATCCTTTAAAATTACTACTATTACAGGTTTTCGAGGGTGCTGAAAACGAAAACACCAGTTAAAATTCCAAAAAAATGAGTAATTTCAATGATATGAATAAATTATAGTTTTAAAAAGTTGGGAATCACTTTTCCATATTTGTTTAAGGTAAAATAAACACTTACTTTATAGTCAGGGTGGCCATAGTGAGTGCTCATTTTAAGTTAAATTAATATAGAAAAGTGATCACCCACTTGTTTAAACAATAATGTGCGACCTTAAGAGAAAATGTCACATAGCCCACCACACAATTCATGTCATATGCTTTCAAACAAACCTTGATTTGTTTAATTTTTATCAATAGTCACCGAGATTTCGAATTTATAAAATTGCCAAAGAAAGTGGTATCGTTAATTCATTACCCTCACAGCATTTGCCGTATAGCGCAATGGTGAAAAGACTTGACTGTCATTTGGGCGGTCGGGTTTCGATCCTGGCTTGAGGCAGTTGCCTGTAAAGCAGCACTGATGAGCTGTGAAACAGCGAAACAGTACTGTATGTGTGTGTGTGTGTGTGTATATATATATATATATATATATATATATATATATATATATATATATATATATACACACACATATACTCGTAGCCAAATTAAATATTGAAATACTCATATCGTTGGTTCTGTGGGACGAAATTACATGAAAATTTGCAGGCTTTTTGAAGGTTATAATACTATTCTATGGTTAAAATTTTATGACAATTGGTAAAAAAAGACCCTGTATTTACAAAAGTAAAATATGCCCAAATTTGCCTATATTCGTATATATAGTGTCCTGGCAGGCCAACTTTAGTTTTGCAGCTTCTGTTAGTTTTGCAGCCTTGCCAGGCCACTAATATATATATGTGTGTGTGTGTGGTGTGTGCGTGTGTGAATACGTTTGTTGACTACTCAAGTAATTACTGGCACATTTGACATTTTATATAGTTTTACATATCTATATGTGTATGCGTATTTGTATCTGAATTCATTTACTCTGTTCCTTGCAAAGTGTTTAATATCGATTTATTTGTCTCCTCTTTGATTGAATTGACAGGATGACATTGCGAAGCTGGAGGGTTTTATCAAGAAGCTCTCTACCGAAATGAACACTGTGTCTAGCAAGATTGATGAACTTGAACTCTACAATGACAACTCAGACAAACTACTCAAGAAACTGATCATAGATAATCAGGTAAGGATTATGATTGGACAAATGAAAATATAAATGAATCAACAAACAACTCTATCAATTGAATGACACAAGCTTCTGATGAATTAAAAATGCAAACAAAAAGTAATAAGAAGTTGCTAAAAACATAGCTTTTCACAATCCCATTGAAAAAAAAAAGAAAAAAATAATAATTAATATGAATAATTTTGAAAAAATCTATTTTTATTTTTCATTTTTCTTTTGAAATGCCCATTTAATATTGTGTGATTATCTTCATATTGTAAAGAGTTCTTTCTTTTCTCTATCTTGGATGTTTGAAGATTTCAATATTGATTTTATCAACTGCTGTACTCTTTATTTCAGGCAATTCTGATTCTTACATATCAGTAGGAGAATGTAAATACTTTATTTCTCAGACAGTATACACATGCTATTTGTACCGATTCCATCCATCAATAGTGAAAGCAGGTTTTAAAGTAAAAAGAAAATCAATGAAACTTACTTTGAAATCAACGTGGTTCTTTGCAAAAATATTGATATTATACATAAAACTTAGAATATGAAATTATAACTATGAACTGTAAAACCAAAGTAATAAAACAAATTGTTTTGATGTAATTAATAGAACTAATTTAAATAGAAAGTTCATTCAGTAAATAAAGTGATTTTGTGGGGTGGGGTGATGCAAATATAATTTTGGTTAGAACTGTTTTCGGTTTTGTTGGGAATTGATTTATTGTAAGGAAGTATTTTAATCTAACTGAAATATTTGTTTTGCATCCATTCCAAATGGTGGCAAATCTCAGACTTGAATGAATAACTGAGAAGTGAAAATCATTTAAAATTTTCACCAGCATTTATAATGTATATGAAAAAGAATGTTTTAAGCAGGTGATGACATGTAACCTTTAAAAACATCCCCTTCTCACTTTCTTTTCCTCCTCTCTCTTTTTTCCTTTTTTCCAATTCCTTTTTTCTCTTTTCTCAGTTTATCTCTCTCCCCTTTCTCTCTCGTTGTCTTTGAATATACCCAAGATAAGGTAAAATAATGATCTATATAATTTAAATACAAATATCTTTGTGTTAGATAACTGTAATTAATGATGGACTAGGCCACAAACAGGTCCCTATGGAGAAGGACTCACAAGAGATATATCCAACCTACCATGACAGTTCAATTAAACTACTCAGAGATTTCGGGATTTTATCCTTTAATCTCTTTATCTCGAGAAATCTTTATCATTGTCATACTTAGGTTGAAGACGGTTCTCATAATACGGCACTTGGCATCATTTTTTTTATTGTTTATTACAAAGTATGGTTGGGTTGCAAACTCTGTTGTATTTACCTATTATTTAAAATATATTTGGGCGATAACATTGGATTAAATTTTAATTAAGCTACCCGCTCTCAAGAAAATCCTATATCCTCCACCTACACATATGCCGAACCAAGAAAGAAATATTTAGTAATTTCGTTTTCTTTATAGAAGGAAAAAAATTTTTTTTAATAAAAATAGTAATATGGGGTTCAGGAGTGGGAACAGAAATATTTTAGTTTATTGAGTTTTCTCGGCCAACGTTGGACACAATCCCACTTGTAAGAAATAAAAAAACTGTTTGTCCAGGTATTAAATTATTGGAAAATTGAACGTAATTAGCAAATAGATTTGGGACATAAACCAATAGAGAGTATTCAGTATTTAATATAATGCCTTTGAAATGTTCGGAATAATTTGAAGTTGTGCACAGAAAATAAATTCAGTTTTATTCCCCTGTTTTATACTCTTCCATGATCGTCTAGTGGCTTCATCTAGACTCGGTGTGTGACTGTGTAAACATCTTGAATTTAATTTCTCATAGCTTGAGCCTTTATTAGCAGTACTTCGCCGCCATAATTGTTTCACCCTAATTTAAGAAGCTGTGATGAATGAGACCGGCCACACACCACCAAACAGTCACCATAACCTTTTTTTGTGCAATATCAGCTTCGAGAAGTGTTGTGGAGTTTCTCCGGCATTCGGCCATTGTGACGAACGTCGCCAGTTATTGTAGAGGATCCACTTCTCATCACACGTCACAATCTGTTTGAGAAATGGGTCGTTTTTTTTTTTTTTTTTTTTTTTTTGCAGAAGGAGCGTATCGTTCAATTCATCTGGCACCCATTTATCCAATGTTTTGACTTCCCTGTTTGCTTTAAATGGCGAACGACAGTTGCATAGTCGATCTCGAGTTCAACAGCAATTTCCAGTATTCATTATCAACCACAAGCTGCTGACCATAAACGTTTTTTTCTTCGAGGCTCTTGTCACCATCGCAAAATTTCTGCTCAGCAGCTTTTTTTGGCCTAGTTTGAACTGGAACAAGAAAATCGTGCAGATTTGAATTTTGTCCATGCTGCCGAAAAGCCTACAAAAAAAATGAATGAAGAGATTGAGAACGGTAACGAATAATACGATTCGATAGAGAGCAAAACATGATTCAAAATAATGTATAACATGGCTATATATATATATCAATTAATTAATTCAGAAATCTATATATATAAAAGAAAAAATGTGTGTGTGTGTGGTGTGTGTTTGTATGTCTCACAAAAACTTTTGACAGAGGCGACGGATTTTCGCCAGATAGATAACATTTTGATGGTTGAACCTTCAGCCGATAAATATCGAAAACTTGGCTAA
The DNA here is from genome assembly GCF_053919585.1 of Euprymna scolopes. Taxonomy (NCBI): domain Eukaryota; kingdom Metazoa; phylum Mollusca; class Cephalopoda; order Sepiida; family Sepiolidae; genus Euprymna; species Euprymna scolopes. Next base: position 45,683,235 of record NC_136492.1, read on the forward strand.
AAACATTAATAATTTCATCCTACACCAGACGCTTTTTTACAGGGAGGGTAGCAAAAAATCGTTCTTTCTTCGCAAGATAACGATATAAACATGCACCAATGACGGCGTCCATTGAATTAGTTTAAATATTATAAAATCGACCCAATTTCAGCGACTCTTTCTTAGCACACTTGGTTAAAGAGCAGCGTCATTATCTAAAGGTTGCGGGTTCGAATTGTGATGTAGGATATCTTTTTTTGTTTTTGTTTTTCCGATTTTTTAACAAGTTTTAACAATGTTCGCTTCACGTCCGCCGATTTCTTTACGCACCTTGATTCTTTTCGATTATTAAAACAGTTCGTTCTTTTTTTTTTTCCGCATCACGTACGCTGTATCTTCAAATTTTCTAAAGAAGTTTATCATCGTTTTTTTTTAATCCCCCCCAACACACACACACACCTCGATTTTTTTGTTTTTGTTTTCGCACATGTTCGCTGTTTTTGTTTAACATCGTTTTTTCTTTCAGCCCATTTTCTTTTGATTTACCCTCTCCCCAACATGCACACCTCCAAACATCCGGGCAATGCCGGCACCCCCGCTAGTCATATATAAAAGTAACATATATGAGGAAACGATATTGTTTTTGCACCAACCTAATAATAGCAAAATCTTTTTACCATTGTCTTAAGTTCATTTTATTCCTGAGCCTTATATTTTAAAATGCAAATATAAAATTCTGATTTTCCACTGTTTCTCCTATATACCAAAGTACTAAAAAAGGATCAAAACAAATTAAGGGCTACTTTTTTTCTTTAGAAAATCATTAATAAAAAATTACTCTTAATCTGACCAAAAATTATAAAACTGTCATATTTCTGTTAAAAAATATTCTTTTGTAGAAATGTTCAAAATTCAATGCTATAGTGTCAAGGAGAAAATCTGTTGATATTTAAAAAAAAGATTCCCTTATCTATATATCAATATTTGGATGTTCTGCTTGTTACGGATAAATATATTTTGTTCTTACTTGGCTCTTACTAAATGAAATTATGGCTTTACTAATAATGGGAATAAGTGACTTCTATTTCATAATTAAGCTATTAGACCAATTCTAAGAATAAGTATAATATATCGATGCCTCTGTTTAGTCTTGAGACAATGGACACCCCTGTAAGTGTAGCTACACTTGTCATTGTGAGACAAGAATTGTGCAATTTCCAATCACACGTTTTCTGAATCAGCACTGTTTGATACTAGTGGCAAGAAGAGGGAGGCCCAAGACTGACTGAAAGCAATGCCAAAATAAGCACTTGGAATTCCCAAATGGTCACCCATTTTAGTACTGACCAGGCTCAACGTTGCTTAACTTCTGTGATCAGATGGGAACTGGTGTGTCAAAGTTATTATGCTGTGTAATATATATGTTTGATTATTTGTTTTATTATGTGTATATTTCTAACAATACGTTATGTATAACACTGTTTTTAGGCAGACACTTAGTATCATTATTAAATAAAATAAAGTTATCTATGGTGCTGGGAATATAGTATGAAATGACCAGTTGTCTTTTGAATCATTACATTATTATTTTTAATATTCTAAAAGGTTCTTAGACACCAATTCATCTATAGGCCAATTCTAGTTTTGAAGAAGACAATAATATACAGTAGGCACTCATAACGGCCTGCATGTGAAGAATCCTAATAAAGTCACAATACACAACATCGAAATAACATCCAACACCCTCACAACCGTAAAAAATGTTCTGACAGCTTGCATAATTATTTACTGACAAGCTGTATCCTTACTCTCCTCTTTTTTCTAGACACATGTACTCAACTGTCTAATGAAAAGAACTGGAAAAATGGTTCATTTGACTAGTAAACAATGTGAATCTCCCATGATCAAATAATGATATTCTCTGCTTGACACGAGCTGTCATAATTGAGTCTATTGTGTCAGTAATTGTACACGTTTTAATCAGCAACATACAAATCTGTCATAGAATACAGTGCAGACTATACAATCTGTTTCATGTTGGGTTATACAGCACTAGCATTGAATTGTCATATAATTTGATGCAATGTTCCTTCTTTATTTGATGATTATCATCCTTGTCAAAAAGATATAGTCTGATTATATTATTACCAGTTTTGCTTTGGCGATATCTTTCTGGAATTCATATATCCCTCATATATCTTAGCAAGGAAAACTAAAAGTAATTACCTCCTTAAATAAACACGGCTACTCCAACTACAGTTGCTGTGTGTCTTAAAGCATACATACGCTCTCTAATTAAAACCATTTCCATAAGTAAAGATTATAAGACACACTCATACAAAGCAACTTTGAATTATGAATATTTTACCAGCAGTTTAAGTTGTAACCTTTAATAGATATTTCAGAATTGGTTCTCGAAGCATATAGTTATACCGTAACAATAAGTTGAGATAAACATAGAGACTTCTTACTTTTCAGCACATATATTAGTGTCTAGTATAATTCTATTAGAAAACATTCAAATGACTCTACAGAGATTTATAAATAAAAAGAAATGCAAATGTAATTTCATTTGGCAAAAATCAATATGTGAATTTCATTTGAACACGACCAAATGACTCCAAATTGTTTTCAATGTTGCTGGATAAGTACTTTAAAAACTGATGCTAGACGGTATAACTTTCAATGAAATTTTAGTTATATGGTATAAAAATACATTCAAAATATTCCTCGATGCCGACATTAGAATAGCAATATAATATTGATTGTTGAACAGATAAAATGAAAACATGACATTTTTTCTAAACATGTTTTATACTGTTTGAAATTCTTGAAGCACAATAATTATTAGGAATGCTAAATAGTTATAATGTTCAGGTAAAAACCAGCATACATCAAATCAAATTTATTTGATTTAATGTATTTTAGTTTTTACCTAAATATTATTTAAAACAGAACAGCAAAGTGCAACATGCTATGCTAAGAAACAGGTGAAAGTTATTCACAGGCAATTTGAATTTTTTTCCCAACGTTGCTTCAAATTCGAATATTGTAATCATCATCACAACCTACTCTAGCTGTTTTTTCCAAAGAGAGTGTTGCACTTTCTTCTATTTAACTAAAAGCAATTGTTAGTACATATTTTTTGTGAGGGCACTTGTAAAACTGTGACTTGGCATTGGGAAGTAAAGAGTTATCAGAATGTAGATTTACATTTTCATTGATATTGCACATCACAATCAAGTTACCTCACATTCTATGTTGCTTAAGTTAAAATATATTTAGTCTTTGAGGTCACTCTTTGTAGGTTGGCCTGGGGAGTCTTGTCATGGTACAAATATCCAAAAAGCTGTAGATAGTAATGTGGAGATATATACCTAAGATTAAGACACTGTTTCGAATTTTGATCCCAGAATCAGTTTTGGTCCACATGCTACATGGACAAAATCTTATGTTAGATTCAAATGTTTTGGCCTGCATTTGTTCTTGTACACCACCACCACGTCTGTTTTGCGTGTTCGATTTCGGTGTTTTGGCTAGATTAATCCTGCACAGTTATACATCTGTTTGTGTTTAGTTCCTTGTCAATCTCGTGTAGATTTTCGGTGTCCCATCCGATACAGTATTAAAGTTAGTTATTTTATTTGTTTATTGTTTTGTATCAATAAGCATTTAGATTGCTATCACTTTCAATTAATTTCTGATGATGAAGAAAGCTTCTGTCATGATTTTTCATCTAATAACGATCTAACAGATTGTTGATGAACCCACTCGCATACCTAATGCTGACAGACAATTTGCATGTCTTCTGGATCTTTTGCTGACAACTTGTTCTGAACTGTGCATGTTCTCCGTTCTGTATCTGCTGGGATCTTTCAATCACTTGGTAGTCTCAACTAAGATAAAATGAAAATGTAACAAGACCTGAGATCGTTCATATCTAAAATAGACTTGCATTCCGTGTTTGAAAAAAAATATCCTCTATACCACCCAATGTAACTGATTGGTTAAACATTAGTATTAACAACTACATACCCTCCAAGAAATTCTAATGTGAAGATATTTCCTGGCTGACTAAAACGTCTATGATTTTTACTTTGTCGCATGATGGTAGATGGTTTCCCTTTTTATAGACAGAAAAGAGGACTCAAAGAATGAACACATATGCTGGACGACAATGAATTACTAAGTAGACCTAGTATAGAATTTAAAACGATATGAGAATCATTAATTATAAATAATAGATAATCTCTCTCTCTCTCTCTCTCTCTCACTCTCTCTCTCTCTTTCTCTCTCTCTCTCTTTCTAGAGAGAGAGAAATAATGATATTTACAACTAGAAATAAAATAGATTTAAGGCTCCCAGAATTCGTACTGTCTGCAAGAACCCGATGTTAGAATACTTGGGAAAATCAATTGTAAAAGTAATATTCTTCTGAAGGTTGAAAGTTCAATTCTCAGTGTGGGCGACCGAAAATACAATTGCGAATTACTCAGGACCTCTATCCAGTCATGGGTGATAGAACAAAAGCGAGCATGTTACCCCCGTGAAGTAAATAAGAGGGTCCATTCAAAATTCCACCCAAATTCCCGAATTAGACAAGATACACTTGAAGAAGGTCGGAGATTACATCGACCAAAACGTGAAAATGACACTCAAGACGAGAACGATAGTCCGAAGAATCCAAATAATACAAATATTTAGAAGTATTCTTGAAACTTTAGCTACAGAATTGTTTTTTTATATTTGGAAATATTTAACTATTGTTTATAAATTAATATTAATATTTGATATTACCGTTTTTCATTGCATAGAATCCTTTACTGCTTCCTGTTTATTTTTTGTGTTTTTGTTTTTTTTTTAGAAAATTATGGTTGCAATCAAATTTCACTTTTTTTTTTTTTTTCTTTGAAAATTGTCTGCCAATAATTATTCCAAATTGAAAAGGACAGCGAATCATGAGTCGCACTTAAAATATGTTGAAAAATAATTTTTTTTTAATGAAAAAATTACATGGGCATTTGTAACAGATAATTTCATACAAAATATAACCTTTCCCAGTTGTGCAATTCACTTTTAGGAATGATGCATGTTTGTTTAAAATATTAAAACAATTGACTAGTTTTTTTTATACATTATTTTAACATTTCGAATACTCGTGATCAGTCATGAAATCAACAGATGATGCTCAACATTGTTTTCTTTAATACTAAATGTAAATGTTTCTCATTAGCCTTCAACGACACTCGCCTACTTCATGCACTTCAGTCAGCATCTCTGCCTTAAATAGTCTCTATCGCTTGTGAACACATTCGAAGGAAGTAACTCATCTGACATTGACAAACAAATGCTCTTTATTTGGTCATTAAAATGGATTAAAATCTTTTTTTCTTACATCATAAACATTTTGGATGTGAAAGTAATTTTGAAGCCGATTAGAACATTATTTTTTGCTTAAATAATAATTTAAAGGCAAAAGTCAAGTTCTGTGGAAAACATGAACTTTGAATGCAACCTTGTCGTATAAAAGAACCAAAGAAAACTTTAGTAAAATAATTCATCCAATTATTTTGTTCTAAAAATAATCGATTTGTCGCTACACTTGGTCGTAGGCAACTGCATATGCTTCTATTTCTTTCCATTTTCTATCTTCTGAGTAACTTGTAATAATAATCGAATGACTAAAATAAGTAAAGAATATCCTGAAGAAACCTGTCAGATGGCCAACTGGAATTGAACCAGAGTTGTTGACTTACCGGTTGAGTAATTCTGCTATCAGTGCATAACAAGCCAATGCTCCCAGATTATTAGAAGGGCGAAACTGTTCGACCATAACAATGCAGATCGATCTGTGCCAATTGCAGCTTGTCTTTTGTATAACTTTTAATCTTATCTGCTTATTTCACCTAAACAATAAAACTACACCGATGTGAAGGTCTTAAATAATATAGAACGAAATGCATATTTTTCTCATTGATTTTGGAACTTCACATAAAGAATTATGGTAATTAGTAAAGAAATGCTTCACCTGGTCTGCATATTCTTGCTAGTATAGATAATGTGTTTGCTAATCAACAGCCGAGTCTTCTTGAAGTACATTATACCTCCCAAGGAAGAGGTAATGCCTAAGAGGAGATTATTATGACGAACAGATATATACTACACTATCATTGTCATTAGAATTTTTAAATAATGTAATCAGAAGTTTTTACTTTGGATATAATGCTTTTTTTTCAGTAAATGATTTTAATTTATATTTCTACTAAGCATAATATTCACTTCAATGGAACTATTGGACGCATATTAAAGAATAGGAGAATAAATTGTTAATGACTCATATACAGAATATTAATTTGTTTGAAACTTTTATAAAACAAACGCAAATAAAGTATAAGCATAACATATGTGCTTATCACTGTATCTAGAATGTTTCCAAATATTTTGTTGCATTATTCAACTTAATGACCTTAATTTGTTTTGATATAAATATAGTTCGGATAAATGGGGAAAACATTTTTCACATTTATTCATTCATATATATATATATTAAAGTTTTAAAAAGGATAAGTGGAGTCATTATTAGAATTATGAGGAAGATACATGGGGGGGGGCTAGACAAGAGAAAAATAGTCTCTACTCTGCTCTCAAGTTCACTATGGAGGAAGAGCAAAATGACTCTTTACTCTTTTTGGACGTCCTTGAAAAAGGACAGAGAATCAGTTTAGTACAACTACATGCAGGAAACCAACATTTACAGGCCTGTATATAAGTTAGGATTCTTTTAACCCTACCAAGAGAAAAATCAGTTTGATCAAGACTTTGGTCCACCGTACCCTCATGATTTGTTTGACTAGCAAACTTGATACAAAATTGAAGAAGATAACTGATATCCTTGTGAAAAATGGTTTCCCTGAAGGTATAAGCTCTAAGCATATTCGCCAAGCTCTTGCTAAATTTAAGACCAACCCTTTTTTTTTTGGCCCGGCTAAGTGTCCAGTTTATCTCTTATTCCCTTATATTGGTTCTACGAGGGGCGGACAATAAGTAATGCCCCTGACCCACTTCCCATAGCAGTAGAGTAAACAAACTTGGCACAGTTATTAGTCTTTCTCTATATAGGAACCACCCAGAGTTATGTATTTCTTCCATCGTTTAATGCAGCTCTGGAGACCGTTTTTGTAGAACACCCCAGGTTGGTCCTCCAACCACGACATGACTTAAGAAATCAAGGCTGCATCATCTGGGAAACGCTTTACTTTCAAAAACAACTTCATGGCTGGGAAGAGGTAAAAGTCAGAAGGTGCAAGGTCAGGAGAGTAGGGAGGATGGGGAACGGATTTCATAACCACATGCCCATGCTTCTGATCTGGCTACATGCGAGTTGTGGACCGGAGCATTTTCCTGCAGGAGGAGGGTACCTTTGCTGATCTTGCCCTGCCTCTTGATTTTAATAGCTTCCCTTAAAAGTGAAGCATAATAGGCTTCTGTAATTGTGGTACCCTTTGCCAGGAAATCTGTCATCACTACTCTGTCCTGGTCACAGAAGACTGTGAGCATGACCTTGCCAGCAGAGGGCTGCAGTCTTGCCTTCTTTGGAGGTGGTGAGTCCAAGTGCTTCCACTGCATTGATTAGGCTTTGGTCTCTGGATCATAGTTTCATCCTGTGTAATCAGTCTTTTGAAAAACTTTGACTCATCTTCTTGGCACATCTCTAAATTCATCCTCAAGCACTCGACGCATTCTCGCTTCTGGAATGGTGTGAGAAACCTGGGAATCCATCTGGCAGACACCTTATGCATATGCAAATGGTCATGAATGATAGTTTCCATAGACCATGTACTAATCTTGACATCTTGGGCTATTTGGCGAATAGTAATGCAACGATCTTCCAAAATGGTAGCCTCAACTTGACGGACAGATGCCTCATCAATGGCAGAAAGAGGGCGACCAGGTCTGGGAGCTGTTTCCACAGACGTCTGGCCATGTTTGAATTCACGATGCCAGCGTTTTACAAGGTCCTATGATGGGGCATTATCACCATCAGTTTCTTTCATTTCATCAAAAGTCTCCTGTGGTGTGCGTCCTTTCAAATACAAAAACCAGATCACTACTCGACATTCAACAGGCTCCATTTCACACCTGACTCAGTTCCAACACCTGTAAAACAGAAACCCCAATTAGTTCAGAGCTGTAATTTGCCACATAGCATGTAGAGATATAAATCATTACACATACAAAATTTCAGCTAGATCAGACAACTGGAAGTGTGTCAAGGGCATTACTTATTGCACGCCCCTCGTATCAGTAAATGGTTTGTTGATAAAATTACCTCGGTTGTATCCCACTGTTTCTATGCAGTGCAGCCTTGTGTGGTGTTCGGCACTAAAATTGCCTTCCCAGCTTTTAAGAAAAATGCATTTCCCACACTACAAAAAAGTTTAGTTGTATACAAATTTAAATGCCACTGTGATGCTGACTATGTGGGTCGTACGTTTCTACGTCTGGGAGTCAGATTGGCACAGCATGACCTGCATGTTTTCAAAAGTTCCAGGGGTTTAGAATAAACACATTGTTGGATATATCTGGGCATTCACAGAACACATCCGGGCATTTACGGAGCACATCTGGGCGCTCACCTATTCATGAGTGATCAATTAATGTGCACTTGTATGACAATAAAGCATGCGGTGAAGCGTATTTGGATGGCTGTTTTCACATTGTTCACAAGGTCCGTTCCAAACAGCATCTCAATATTTTGGAGGCCATAACTGTACTAATGCGCAGACCATCACTCTGTAGGCAAAAGGAACTGTCACATAAATTAGACCTTAAAGAGCTCTAATTAACAACAACAAAAAAATGCCTAGATTGCATCATTTCTTGTTTCTGCACTTATTTGCAGGCAAGTTAATTTTTTTTTTTCGTCCTAAGTTCTGGAATATGGACGATATATCACGGGTTATTCATTCATATAATTCGCCCTGTGTAGTTTTATATATTTTTTGTTTCATCCCTTCCCTTAGCCTCCATTTTCAATTATATGTAAATTGTTGTATTTTAATTGCTACCGACGTAATCTCTTGAAGTCTCAGACGAAAGGTACCTCGAGGTTCTTTTTTTTTAGTTGAATAGTTTTATGACTATTTTTCTCCTGTCTAGTTTTTTTTTTAACTTCCATTGATCTTTCTCATTATTCTAATAATGACTCCACTTATCATTTTTAAAACTTTAATAAAATTTTGTACTATTAAAACCTTTATATATATATATATAAAACCAAAATCTGCATATGCAAATCGGCTTTGGCGTCAATTTAGGTTAATTATTGGTGCATACTTACAGAAACTCTAGATCTTTTTTCAATTTTATTAAATTTAATATATAAGCTATATCTATATTTAATCCTGCTCGACATTTTCTTTTCACACAGTCATTTGTAAAGGAAGTCAGAGGAATTTCCATGCCAACATTCACATACACAGTGAAAACTTTTCATAGGGCATCTATGTTGGTAGCATTATAATGTCATATTTTGAACTTGCTCTGGTACTTGACATTTATAATTTAAATAAGGAGCGCTCTTGCTACTTACACTTTTATTTTTATATCAGAAGCATTTGATTGGCCACTCCAAATTTCTTTTACATTTTCGTTTGTCAGAATAACAAATTAATAGGATTTACATTTATCAAACTATTTCTACCTCTGGTCACTTTTAAAACAATTCTATTTTTTCCTAATGTGAAGACTATGGGCATGGGCCCAATTTCTTTTTGTATACATTTTGATTAGTACAATATATTGTATTTCAGCATTATTGAGCGATCATTATTCATTAAAACACACTAACCTTTCCTTATCTACGCTTTTATGAGTTATCTCTGATCATTATTATGTCATTCTATTCTTCTATGCATGATATATTTATCAAAACAACTCGTATTGATTTATCTATAATGCTCATCCCATCATTATTCTATTATTCTTGTTTGCATTTTATAATAACTAGCGTTGCATGCAAGCATTCGTCCCTATCTTCAACACATTACATAATATCAGTCCTTGTAATTTCTATGGTCATTATGGCAACATGACAATGCTAAATGTTGATACTACTTATTTATTATTCATGGTCGTGCTTCTGCAGTCAGCTTAAACTCATGCATGCACAAATAACTGCTATTATTTTGTCATCTACACTTAATAGCGATTCAATTTATATTTTTTCATCATAGACGTTCACAGGGAAATCAAACAGAACACTTGTGTGATTTTATTAAAATATTTATTCCACTATTGGCCATTTCAGTTTCTTTTATAAGTCGGATATTTCATGAGTTAGTTTTCATAATATAAACATTTTAAATAAATGATTTCTACAAAAGTAATTTTACAGAGTAAAAGAACATTCCCTAAAATGTATTTCTATTTGCATAAAGTATATTATTTAAACAAGATTTTACTAATTAATTAGATTGAATTTTGGTTTCTTGGAAAACATGTCAACCATTTTAATGAATTCATACTATTATAATCCGATTAAATATTTATTTGCATAATATATTTTAATAATTACATTAAATCAACTATGTGTTTAGGTATATTAAATCTATCGTGATGCATTTTGATTTCTTATGAAACAGTTGAGCCTTTTCAGTCAACTACTACATGAAATAAAAATCCTTTTGAAAAGATATTTAATCCTCTAGAGCTAGAGAAACTTTTGCCAAGTTGAAATTTGATCATTTAATTAGGACAATGTCAAAAATAAGTTTCAAGTTGATTTTATGTAAAGTTTGATGCATCAGATATGATACACTGGGCATTAATGGAACAGTTTATTGACTGTGTCATATTTGATACAAATATTATTTGTGATCAAATTAGTGGTCAGAGAAGTGTTTTTCTTGTGAAATGCTAGGAAGCAGTTCCTGTCCTTGTTCAAACAGTCGAAGATGTTGCATTTGATGCATTTGAGGAAGCTCAAGCTATTGCAATGGTGATAATGGTGAATTAGGTAAAAGCAAATTTGAATGTCGTCACTGTTTGTGGTGAAGAGATCAGTGGTTCAACTTGGAGCTCCTTATTCAACCAGAGTTTAGGTCACATGGTACCTTTACCATAGCAGTGGCAAGTAGCGAGGTGAGAAATGTCCAAAATTGAACTCATCTGGGAATAGTACAATCAGCTATAAAGCTGGAAATTTCTCTTTTTCCTCACGCATGATAATAATTAATTTCTAGGTGATTTTCTTTTTTCCTTTCATTTTGCCGAAGCTTTCAAATCACAAGATAGAATCGTAAATATTCTATGCCTTTTATAGATATTAATTCTTTCATGTTTTGCCACAAAGAATAAAATCCGTCATGGCTCCCTTATTCACATGTGAAGTTCAAATAAAACGTTGTGGTAGGATCCACCTAATTACGATACGTGGAGTGTCAACCATATAAATATGGTTAGTACCGTAAAGACGGGAGAGACCCAACGAGACAATGAGATCTAGAGTCGATGACTACCCAGCCGACACATTCTCCAGGGATGGTCTCCCCCATCAATGGACTCTATGTAAATATTGTATATACTTTCTTGCTTTCAATATATCTGTTTTATTTTACTTTTGTGTTGTAGTTATTTATTTCCATGTGTTCAGTCGAGTTTCAACATAAAACTACTAAGTTATGAATAGAAGAATATCTCACACTACTTCATTTACTTTTTTATTAATTGCTCTTATTTACATGTTTTAGCTCACGCCTGCTGATTTGCTAAACTTGTAAAGGATTTAGTGTTAAGTTTGAAATTTTTCATTATTTATGCTGAAATATGAACTTGTGTCATCAAGATGTTGTAAAATAGAATTATGCAGCTGTTATTTGTAATTATAATTCGTAATATTAGTTTAGTATATTTGATTATTATATCTCAGAAAATTATGTTCTAGATATTGATTTGTTGTAATGATGTTGATAGTGTTGATAGAAAAACTCAAATAGTTTTCAGACTATTTTGACTGGATAATGATTTGTAATATTAGGTTATTATATTAACTGTTACTACATTTCTGAGTGCTAAATTCTAGTTATTGATTCGTTTCAATAATGATGATAGTGTAGACAGAATAGTTTTCTGTTTTATTTTTGACTTCGTGAATAAACAAATATCTTAAGGAAGGAGAAAATAGATAAGCTGAGAATTTGCAAGAATATTGACTGCAATTTTTTAATCTCACCAAAAGTATCATTATCCTGAATTTATCTCTGCATTGCCATTGAATATGTAGATCTGATATTTCGATATAACAGACTATGTTTATTGTCCTCTGCTGCATGGAGATGGCTTTTTCGTATGCGTGGCTGAAATGTGCCACTGGAAATACCCTGTCAGATGATGTTATTTAATGCATGAATAACTATTTGCATCAATTCTTCTTCGAACGAGAATGGCATCTCTCCAAGAAACCACCCATTTTAGATTTGGTCAAAAAAGAATATTCTTGGAATATTATGAAATAAGATTGGTGTATTATTTTTTGCTACAATTATATAGGCAGTTCTAGTGGTAGAAACTCGTAGACATACCCTAATGATATGCTCCCCCCCCCCCAATAAAATACTTGTTGTAAAAAAAACTAATGTATTGATTTTTGATAATTATAAAAAATGAAAGAATTATCCAATTAAAATATATTTTATCCTTTATTCAATAAGTTTATGGCCTCTGTATTTATAAAAAAGGGATTAGGGGTGGGAAAGGATTCCATAGAGGCCACAACAAAGAATCTATGAAATGAATAACGTTGGAAGTGTGTAGATTCTGACTCCATATAATTAAAGACAGACGAGTATTGAAGGTTGAGAACCGATTTTATTTACTACTAACAACTTGTATTAGGAGAGGCAAAGTGTTCGTAGGATGAAATGTGATTTAACAAAGGAGATGAATGTTCGTAAAATGTTTGTAGGTATGTATGAATTGACAAGGAATGAATGTTCGTAAAATGTTTGTAGGTATGTATGAATTGACGAGGAATGAATGTTCGTAAAATGTAACTTATCTTTTGGACGATGGAGATGGTTAGGGTAGGGGTCGGTCATCCTGCTGTCGGTGATGCGTGTCCTGGCTTGTAACTGGAAAGCGAGTGACTTTTTCATCAGCAGCTAGCAGCCCGGCGTCTTCGTCTCCCTTTTTCTCCTCTCTTCTTTGGTTTTTGTGAATTAGGCATTGTTTAGAATTGAAGGCGTTTGGCCCATAACATGAAAGCGTAGTCGGCTTTAGTTCACTGGTGCCTTATTTCTTTTTCTTCTTCATCTCTTTAGGTCGGGTGGGAGAATCCGTCCGTGCATTCACTGATGCAGCAGGGCGAATCTCCTGTTCTCTCTTCTTTTGGTTCTCTCAAATACCCTCGTTTTATAGTGGCAAACCGGTTCCCAGCGACTGTGATATTTGAGGTGTTTGTTTTAGGCGCGGAGCTCTGCCATTGGTCGATAATTATTTTGTGGTTATCTTATTTTTTCTTCCCAAGCGGAAGCGATGCGTGGAGCCATGTGCAAAAGACGATTTTTCATTTTGTTTCTCATGGTGGATGCGTTAACATCCGGTTTGCTGCTAATTCTCATCATGTTCCGACAAGTTACATATATTTTATAAGGAATACAAAATTTTGAATTCAACAGTGATTTTTAAAAATAGTATGATGGAATTTAAATTTGGGACAGTAATGGTGTTTTCTTTATTTTGATTTTTTTATCTGTCTGCCATACTTAAGTTTGAAATAGTTTTAATCACAAAAACCACAAACTGACTAGACGTATTTTATGAATATCCTCGTTTTTAAGAAGTTGTTAAAAACCATTTAAAAATTTTATTACGTCTTTAATATATACAAACTTATGCAAACAAATGTACGGAAAATGATCTTTAGTGACCATGTGATTATTTATCTACTTAAATATTTAAATGCGTTTAATTATGCACTTAAATATTTAAACCTTTGAACGCGAGTTATAAACTGCAATGTTTAGAAAAATATTAATGGTTTCAGGGTCTTAAATGATCCATGCCTTCTGTCTTAAAGAAAAATATCTATTATGAGATTCTAGGAAAAAGTCAACCTTATAAATAATTGATATGAATGATTAACTGCAAATAAAGATCTAAATCTTTCTTTGAATATCTGTAAGAAATACAAATATACGAAAATAAACAATTTAAAACCCATTTTACTTGTAATAAATATATTTGAAGCTTTTAAATATACACATTATATACATGTCGAAAAATTATTTTTACTTGCTTCTCTTATTTGCGGCATTGCTCATGTACACCATTATACAAACCAATTTAGTTGTCAATTACTATTATTGAGAGATAATTCTAACTTTGATGTGTTTTGTATTTATCTATGTATTTGCATGTATATACATATATATAGTGGGTAGCAAAAGTATTTAATACATTGGTTTATTTTTTGTATTTCTCAAAAAAATATCAAGTTAATCTGAATGAAATTTACACTCAATCTTTGAACAGATATTATCTATCTAAAAATAAAACGCAAATGAAAATATACAGATATTATCTATCTAAAAATAAAACGCAAATGAAAATATACAGATATTATCTATCTAAAAATAAAACGCAAATGAAAATGTACAGATATTATCTATCTAAAAATAAAATGTAAATGAAAATGTACTTAGTTGAAAAATATTTAACAAAAACTCAAATTACCTATATGACAAAGTATTTAACACGCTGTCAAATTTCTTTCTTAAGTAGTTATTTTGTCTTGCTACAATATTGCAACCAATCAGAAATTTCATTCTTAAGCAGTTATTTATCTTGTTACAATATTTTGACCAATTAGAAGGTACCCAGGGTTCCGGATCCTTACAGGTCAGTTAAAAACAGCTCTCAAGACACTGCACAGGTTGCCTAATTCATTATTGTTTGAAAATGGTTAAAACAAAAGAATTGACAAATGATATTCGCCAGGGAAATCATAACAAAGCATAAAGATGGAAAGGAGTACAGGAAAATAGTTTCCAAACAAAATTTGGTGGTGAGTACTGTTGGGACTCTTGTGAGAAAGTGGTAATACTAAAAATCTACTAAGAATTGGTCGGCCACATAAATTAAATGATGCTACTGCTCGTTACATTGCTCGTAGCGTGAATAAGGAACTATTTCTGACTTGTTCAGAAATTCAGAAAGATTTGCAGGAAGCAGTTATTGAAGTAAGCAAGGACAAGGTCAAGATATCATTGAATCGTACAAGCATGTATTGAAGATCACCAAAATAGGACTCAGTTTTTGAGTCCTAGACTTGTGAAAGATCGTCTAAAATTTGTTTATATATATTAATGTGAATCTGATGACTTCTCGAATAAAGTTATTGAGCTTTTTGGAAAAAAATATGCGCACCCCTGTATGGATGAAAAAGCCCATGCAATTTAAACCATCTAATACCATTCCCACTGTAAAATTTGGAAGGGAAGTGTGATAAGATGGGGCTGCTTTTCTATAAATTGAGTTGGAGGAGTGGAAATTATAGAAGGAAAAATGAATACAGCAAAATACACGAAGATTTTTTCAACATATTTGTTCTAGAGTGCCTCAGGTTAAGGATTGTGCCATGACTTTATCTTCCAGCAAGACAATGATCCCAAGCACAAGGCTAAACTAACTATGAAATGGTTTAAGGATAATGGGATTAGTGTTCTACAATGGCCTAGGCAGTCACTCAACCTAAATCCCATAGAAAATCTGTGGAAAACTTTGAAGTTAAGGGTGGATGCAAGAGATCCCAAGAATATAAAAAAAAAATTGAAGAAACATTGCGAAAAAGTGCTTTTAAGAAACTAGTAGGCAGTTATGGAAGCGTTTGGAGGCTGTAAGGCAGAACAAAGGATATACAACTAAATATTAATAAATGTGTTAAAAACTTTTGCATATGGGTAATTTGATTTTTTGTTAATAAATATTTGTCAACTAAGTATATATCATTTCTCTTGAATTTTTAGTTAATATCCGTTCAAAGATTGAGTGTAAATTTCATTCAGATATTTTTTGATATTTTTTTGAGAAATATGGAAAAAACACTGTACCAAATACTTTTGCTACCCACTGTATATATATATATATATATATATATATATATATATATATATATATACATGCATGTCACTTAAGTTGGGCAATTTGAATTGATCTCTTCCAATGCTGTGCAACAACAGATTATCGGTACTAACTAAAAATCTTATATAATTTATTTTACCATATTCATTCCTTCGCTTTATTTTATTATCCTTCACACATAAAAGCTTTTCATTCTTATTATAGATTTTTATTTAAACCAATCAATACTAATTATTTTATTACTTATTACATGTTTGTTTGTCACAATTTTGGGTTTGAAAATTTCTATATTCAATCATGTATTATTTGGATTATTTGAAATACACTTCTAATCTTAGAATGTTTCAGCTGAGCTCCGATCTCCTTGGAAATCTTTATGTTGAATTCGAGAAATCTATACATCATTTCCAACTGAATACTTTATTCAATCCATGAGAGCAGATTGTTCCCGTTTCATTCATTCATAATGGGATAGAAGGTTTAAGTAATTATTAATTATATTCTTAGTATTGCTGCAGATTGAACCTTCAATGTCCAGAAAACCGTAATTTTTATTACTTAGCACTTTCTGTAGCCTTAAACCTATTTTTGTTTTAGATGCTTAGTGTTATTATTTATTCGATACAAATTCCCTATAAAGATTTCTAGTTTTAACAAAATGCACCTGAAGAAGTTTGGAGGTTGCATCGGCCGAAACGTTGTGAGAATAAGATCCAGGATGAGAACATTTGTCCAAGTAATTTAAATAATACAAATTATCAATCCTCATTCATTCATAAACAAAATTATGAAACAAAATTTAACCTTGTTTCTAAAACTTATATTCACAATAATTACTTTTTTAACAACTTAAATAATTGTTCTGAACACTTCCACTTAAAATGCGTTTCCATATGCACACAAAAGCATGTTTATATATGCCCATTTATGTTTAGAACATACAAATATTTTCAGAAATGATTTAAACAAGAGTACACGTTTTTCTTCTGTTTTTATTAAAATTGAAAATTTCATTTTCATTTTTCTGATGTCCATTTCATACTTTGGAATATATTCATATCCAACAATTAAATAGATAGATTATAATAACATTATTTATACTTTTTTAACTTTCTTGTTTACAGTATAATTTCAAACTTATTGTTATCAAACAATACCGAGATAATATTTCTTTAGAAATTTAAATAACTATTCATATATTCATATACAATTTGGTGTAATTTTTCCCTACATTTATTCATAACTCTTCTACTTTGATATGTGTTTTAATTATTGTAATTACAAAAGTTTGTGTAATAATTTGTAAAAGAAGGCACTTTCTTTCAAGACTTACAATTTTTTTTTCTTTTCTGATGGCCATTTATTACCTTGAAATATATTTACATTTAATAGTTTTATAAATAAAGATTAACACATTACTTTAACAAAATTAGTTATCTATTTCAAATAATTCAGTTCAATTAATAATTACATTACTGAACCATACTGTAATTATTATATATAGCTTTTAAAACAATATTTAAATTTGTATAAATGAACAGATAAAAATAAATAAATGAGGCTTAGTTTAAAAAAATGAAATAGAAACCATTATTTCCTTTTAGTTGAATGTTCTAACAAAAGAAATTATGATGTCTATTTAGTGTAAGGAAAAGTAGATTTCTCTTAAGTTACTGGTAGTATGGAAATATATGTAGTACTATAATTTTTCTATTGTCAGTGATACGTTTGTTTGGGGTAGTGGATAAGATACCTGAACATTCAACTAATAAGTAGAGAACACACATATGTATGCACACATTTGAAGGGGTTGTGATGCATACAAACTTTTCATATATCATATGAGAATACACAAATTTTCATTGTCCGCAGTCCGCAGTTATGAGTGATGTAGCAAGGCTGATATTATCATCCGTCCACAGATTTTGAGTTGATTCGTTTCATGTCAGGCTCTTTGCGACCATTACCAGATCTCAAATTGCAATATTAAATCTCGTAATGAATAATGAACAAGTAAGAGATATTCTGAACTGTGAGGGAGGAAGCTACTATATAATGCTCGAAATAAATTGAAAAAGTACAATACACACATGCCAATTTTAAGATATGAAATTGATTTTTCTGATCAAAATGGTTAAAGCGCAATATTTAAGTCATGTAGATATCACTATATTTTCCCAGTTTGAAAATAGTAATTGGTCTTTATGTATTGTATGCTTTTTTAATCAAAATGTTTTCATATTAAATATTGGTTTAATAGTTGGAGTACCCATTTATGCCAATGTTTGAGGCTTTTACAGCCAGGTTGGAAAAAAACACATCCATGAGAAGCATATTTTTGAAAATCTTGAGGACCACGTTTTGGCATCGTTTGCTGTATTTCTGTCCGGATGTACATGTGAGATTTCTAGCTAATATAAATTAGAACAAAAAATCATAAATATTGTCTAAATGAATCTCTTTCCAGATGTTGGATTAATATCTTGATCCATAGATCCAAACCTTTTTGTTTACATATTACGAGGAAAAGGATGCAACTGTATTAGCAAAACACGAGCATGTGTAGTTATTTTGTAAATATATACATAAAGTAGGGGCGGGGTGCAATGGGTCTTCAGACGTACTTCTTCGCCGTGCTCTGTGTCGATACTCTGCGGCTGACTGGGATGGCTTCTGTACATTTGTGTCTGATCTGCTCCTGCATTCCATGTTTAGAAGGGATGTGTCCTCTATGGTGTCAGACCTGACCGAGTGGTTGATTGTGGGCATGGACCGATTCGTACCGTCCAGGAGGTTCTGGCAGGGATCTGGCGGCCAGCCATGGTTCTCCCCAGGGTGTGCTGCTGTCATCGCACACAGGGGTCGCTTTTCCATGGCTGCCAGCGTGGTGCATGCACTGAGACTGGGGCTGCTTTCAGGACTGCCAGCAACCACTGTAAGAGGGTAATAAAAAATGCAAGAGAGCTATATGCTCAGTCTGTAAAATCCAAGGTGGCTGGGCGGTGGCTTGGTTCCCACGAGTTTTGGCAGATAGTAAACAGGATCCTGAACAGAAGCGTGCATTCTATCCCAACCATCAATGGACCTGAGGTCATCTCGTCAGCATCAGACAAAGCCAAACTATTTGCCAAGAAGTTTGCAGCTGGTTCTACCCTATGCGATGGGGGCCATCGGTTCCCCGTGTTTCCTCCTATGACAGCACACTGTACGACATTCAAGCATCTGTGCATGAGGTCGCCAGGCTAATCGAGAACCTTTGTTCCAGTGGAGCAGCTGGCCCTGACGGCATTCGAGTTGTAGTGCTGAGGGGGCTTCAAGCAGAACTTGTCCCCATGCTTGCAAGGCTGTTTAAGCATTGCCTTAGGGAGAGGTACTTCCCGGCACCCTGGAAGGCCTCATCAGTGTGCCCAGTGTTTGGGAATTCAGGTGACAGGTCATGCCCCTCTCAGTGCAGACCAACAGGTCTCTTGTGTGTCATGAGTGGGTTGCTGGAATCCATATTAAATGGGGAGGTGGTCAACCATCTCAGCGGAAATAACCTTCTTGGTGACATGCAGTGTGGTTTCTGTTCTGCTAGATCTGCAATGGATGTGCTGGTGGTTATGTCTCATGGGATAGGTGAGTCTCTCGATGGGGGCTTCCTTTCTGGGGCAATTGTTCTTGATGTGTAGGGGCCTTCGGTGGGGTGTGGCATGGGAGCCTGCTTTGCAAGGTTTCCAGCTGCGGTGTAGCTAGAAATGTTTTCTCAATCATTGGGTCATTTCTCTCTGGTGGGCTCGTGGTAGTGGTGGTTGGTGGGCAGAAATCAGAGGCCCACAGTGTTGGTGCTGGAATCCCTTAGAGGTCCATCCTGGGCTCAACTCTCATCTTGATCTGCATCAATGGTCTCCCAACACACATGCTTAAATCATTCGTTGGCATCTGTGCTGGTGGCACAACCATCTGTAGCAGCACATCGGGGGCCATGGATGGTTCTCTCTCTCCTCTGGTCTTGGGCGTGTGGTGCAGTGGGGGAAGAGGTGGCTGATTACTTTTAATGAATCTGGGGCCAAGCTCCTGTCTTTGCATCATCAAAGCTCTGATCCCCATCTGGCATCGATTGAAATGGATGGCTCTTGTCTAGGGGAAGCTCCATGTTTTGATAGGCTTCTGGACTTGACCTTTACTCCTGGCCTGAGGTGGAACATGTACATCAAGTCAGTTGCCAGGGTCACTGGAAAAATGGTGGGATCCTTCTACCGCTCCAGAAGGTATCTCACTGATGATGCAATAATCTATCTATATAAAAGCCAAGTGCGTCCAGGGATAGAGTTCTGCTGCGATACTATCCCATTGATTACTCTACACGCAATAACCCTTATCCCCGAGTGGCTTCTGGGCCTTAATAAGTGGTGACTACCTTGTAAAAAAAAAAAAAGAAAAAAAGTCAGTCAGGATGGAAACCACCGATGTCTGGTCTACGGATTCTATCTTATTATAACAGTTATAGCGTGTATTATTTTTTACATTTAGGCGTTTTCTTTTAGACTTTTACACTGTCAATTGAAACTTTAAGTAAATTTACAAACTTTAACTTAAAAAAAACATGAATTTCTTAAATTACAAACACAAATTTTATTTCTTGTGTGCACTTTAAAAGAGTTATCTTTCTCTTTATTAATCCTCAAGGCAAAGTTTAGTGATCAATGCCAGAATGGAGGCATGTTTGTTCTAATTTATGTTTTGATGTAAACCAACTTCAGGAGAAGGCGATTTATGAGTTTCGGCCTGCCTTGGGTGGAGAAAGCTGCAGGTTTTGTCTTTTATATATATAAAAATGATTTATCAAATAATTCTTTTTAGTTTTCATTTTCATATTTGTTTTTATGAATAAGGATTTTCAATGGTTTCTCACATCATTTCTAAGTCTTTAAAATGACTTGAAAAGCTCACATTTTCCCATGGCGCTTGTCGACAAAAGCATTCATATCTTGTTTGTAAAAGAAATAGTGTTTTAGTGAGCAACATGGTTCTATATAAGCTAACACTTATCTATTAATGATAGTTTCACAAGAGGTATATTTTTTATGAATACTTGTATCCTTTCTATGGCATCTTGCTCTGATAGCTCGAGGCATGTTTGTCAAACAAACGAAGATAAGTGTTTTCATCTTATCATATAGCCTACATATTGCAAGTAGATCTGTTATAACATTATTCTTATGAAACTCTAGCTCTTCTGTATGCTTTTATAATGTACTTGAACAATGAAAACGTTGAGGCAATGCTGATTAAAAAGAACGTTTGAGAAAGCATAGATATTACTGATATATATCTATCATCATCTTCATCTAAAGTATGTACAGCAAAATGGCTTTGTAGATTGTTTTTATGCTTTTCGTGAAGTTCAAATTTTCTTTAGACATGCTTGTGTCGTTTTTCCATCAACTTATTTTGTGGTTGTCAGTCTTATTTATCTCTTTGTCCAGTTCAGCATTAGAGGTTAACACAGATATGTCAGTAATGTTTTGGCCTGTTCGCCACTCCATCTGCTTGTTGAATATAAAAAGCAAGTTTACGTGCAGGTTAATGTAAGATGATTATTTCTTTGAGCCAACTTTTATATCAACTTATTCTATGGTTTATGTAATATAGGGCATTGCCTGCTCAAGTGAGATTTATGATCGAGTCAGAGCTTTGTTATTAACCTGTAGAAAGTTTCTAAGTTAGAATTAAGATGATGGACTTGATTAAAATTATATATGCTTGAATAGGTTGTCATGTCTTTGTTTTACCTGATCTTGCACATATCTATGTATTACATTTCAACTGTAGAGTTTTAACATAATAGGAAAGATCACTTGAATCGTGTATGAGATTAGAAGAGCGCTAATGTGATGGTACAATGACACTTGGTGAAACTTGTTTGTAGCTATGATTCTGTTATGGCATTCAGTTTCTTTTTGTTTCCAAAATTAATGTACATTTCTTTTTCTGTAACATTTTTTTCATCTAAAGACCAAAAATATAGGACTATATCTAGATTATTATTAATTGTAAATAAGCTTTTCAAAAACAACTGTGGTTGCACGGTTGGTATAATGATATCAGGACTATGAAATCGGCTATGCTGACTTCAATTCTACTTTGGATGTAATGTATTCAATTATGCACAAATACTCTTGAGAAAGGTATGAAGCTGCAATTTTACCTGCCAGCCATGTTCAAAATAGTAACTTGTGCTCAATTTAGAGTATATTATAATAGATAGTTTAAAATGTAGTTTTAGTTAGTAAATGAGCAAAAAAAGGTTGATATGCTGTAAAACAAATCACACACAAATAAGTATCATTGCTTCTTTGACCTTTTGGTTAGGAGCAAAGTGTTCTGATACTACACTTCATCTTTTCTGTCTTCAGTTAATGAAGAAACCCCCTTCTAGACTAAGGTGATTTTAATTTTTGTCTCAGTCAAGATTATTCCTTTTTGAGGGGACTGGATTTTCTCCACATTAAAAACTGACCTTGTGTCTAACTTTGCCCTCATGGGATCACAAATGATAACTCTGAAATAGCTTAATTCAAGCATCAGTTGTATTCAGAGTTGCCAGTGTAGTTTGAGTTTTTTTTTGTGTCCTCAAATTATATCTATTATATTTAAGGTTATATCCTTCAATAAACACGATAAATAAGCAGTGTTCTGGGGCATTAACTTCAATAAATCAAATTGTGACGCAGTAGAAAATGTGATAAGTCTCTAATTAGTAATGGCATTCATCCAAAGATCGGAAAATGAAGATTGTTTTTTTACTCAATGTTCTGTGAACATTTTTTTTTATTTTTTAAAATAGGACACACATTAATAAAGACATTGCTTTAGAGATATTCTGAAATGAATGTTAACTATTAAGTGTGAGTTCAATTCCATGGTAGGGGACTAAAGACAAATTAACTTACACAATGTATCTAAAAAGGTTTGAAATGTTGATTTGAGAGAAATATATTAGAGTGCATTAAATAAATAGTTCTGTTCGAACTATCAAAAAGATTATAAATTTTGATAAAAGGCAATTGGAGAAAGCCAAATAATACAACAGACAATATAAGTGAACATAATAATCAAGATGAGGATAATAGTCTGAAAGACGTCTATAACGGTGTTAAATGTTCAAATCTTTTTCTTTATCGACTGGCAAATAACAAAGAACAAAGTTTGTATTATGAAACTGAAATGATTTCCTCAAGAACATGTATAAATGATCAAATAAGCACAAGTATTATAGCATTCTCATTTTAAGAGAGTTGGAAACAAATCTAAATTTATGCTTTAATTTTCGAGTTGGGTAGCTGACTAATATGTAGCTAGTGCTTATCTGGATGTCGCTTTATTTTCTAATTATTTACCTTATCCTTTGGTCTGTTGTTTCCATGCTTTTGCCAATGAAAAATCGCATTGACTCCAAACCTAGCAGAATGAATTTCCCTGCATTACAAAACCTTTTCTGATGTCACTCGTGTTTTAGATAGTATATTCTAGATTTTAAAATGTCAAATTCCAATGTGTTTAATGCAGATTAAAATATTTTTAGAGATCAGAAAAAAGTGTCTACAATTTCGATTACATGTTTCTTTTTAAATAAAGTAAAACACAATATATGCAATCGTGCAGATTGTTTTTTGTTTCTATTGTTCTCAGCTTCTATGAAGTGTAAAATAAAACCCGTTTACATAAAAAGGATAAAATCTTTTTTCATAATATTTCAAAAACAAATATAAAAATCAGGTTAGCTAAAAGCATGAATAATGCCAATGCAATTTTTAAAATAATTGTCTATGATTCCTATAATTTTACAAAATAAAATAGAAATGTTACTTGCATTCAAAGGTGATAAATGAAAATCGCTCGCTTCAAAATACATTATGGTATCATAAGAAACCCTTTTCCTCGCCCTCCTCTCACCCCTCTTTCCTACGTCTTCCTTTTCCCTCTCTTTCAACATTCCCTTCCCCTCTCATTTAGTATTCATTTTCCCTCTCATTTAGTATTCATTTTCCCTCTCTTTACATCATTCAATTTCCCTTACTAGTTCTCTTGCAATACGTTATTTATCTTTCCTCTCGCTATCTAACACATTTAGTACAGATGAATTGTGCACGGTGACATGAAGATAAAAGAAAAAACACATTCTCAGAAGTATGGTAATATATAGATTTGAAAGTTTTAAAGGTGAAGTTGAAAATTTTTATCTCTTAATATTTCATTTTTTTTTTAAAGTTATCTCCAGTTTAGTTTAGCTTTCAACGTAAGAATTTAAAAAAAAAAAACGTTTTTTAAAACAAATACTAATTCGCTGAAGTATTAGTTTGTAAAATAAAACTAAATAAACAGAAACTTTAGCAACATCAGACATGAATTACTTAAATCGAATTTTCCTTGCATTTGAGTAAGTCCATGAGTCCAAACAGGGAGTAGCGGGTCATAACAGTCATACTAAACAAATGCATAGAGGAGTATTGGACCTTTTCTATTGACTAATACATAGAGGAGTGTTGGACCTTTTCTGTTGACTAATGCATAGAGGAGCATTGGGCCTTTTCTGTTGACTAATGCATAGAGGAGTATTGGGCCTTTTCTGTTGATTAATGCATAGAGAAGTATTGGGCCTTTTCTGTTGACTAATGCATAGAGAAGTATTGGACCTTTTCTGTTGACTAATGCACAGAGAAGTATTGGGCCTTTTCTGTTGACTAATACATAGAGGAGTATTGGACCTTTTCTGTTGACTAATGCATAGAGAAGTGTTGGACCTTTTCTGTTGACTAATGCATAGAGGAGTATTGGGCCTTTTCTGTTGACTAATGCATAGAGGAGTATTGGGCCTTTTCTGTTGACTAATGCATAGAGAAGTATTGGGCCTTTTCTGTTGACTAATACATAGAGGAGTATTGGACCTTTTCTGTTGACTAATGCACAGAGGAGTATTGGACCTTTTCTGTTGACTAATGCATAGAGGAGTATTGGGCCTTTTCTGTTGACTAATGCATAGAGAAGTATTGGACCTTTTCTGTTGACTAATGCATAGAGGAGTATTGGACCTTTTCTGTTGACTAATGCATAGAGAAGTATTGGGCCTTTTCTGTTAACTAATGCATAGAGGAGTATTGGGCCTTTTCTGTTGACTAATGCATAGAGGAGTATTGGACCTTTTCTGTTGACTAATGCATAGAGGAGTATTGGACCTTTTCTGTTGACTAATGCATAGAGGAGTATTGGACCTTTTCTGTTGACTAATGCATAGAGAAGTGTTGGACCTTTTCTGTTGACTAATGCATAGAGGAGTATTGGGCCTTTTCTGTTGACTAATGCATAGAGGAGTATTGGGCCTTTTCTGTTGACTAATGCATAGAGGAGTATTGGACCTTTTCTGTTGACTAATGCATAGAGGAGTATTGGACCTTTTCTGTTGACTAATGCATAGAGGAGTATTGGACCTTTTCTGTTGACTAATGCATAGAGGAGTATTGGACCTTTTCTGTTGACTAATGCATAGAGGAATATTGGACCTTTTCTGTTGACTAATGCATAGAGGAGTATTGGGCCTTTTCTGTTGACTAATGCATAGAGGAGTATTGGGCCTTTTCTGTTGACTAATGCATAGAGGAGCATTGGGCCTTTTCTGTTGACTAATGCATAGAGGAATATTGAACCTTTTCTGTTGACTAATGCATAGAGGAGTATTGGACCTTTTCTGTTGACTAATGCATAGAGGAGTATTGGACCTTTTCTGTTGACTAATGCATAGAGGAGTATTGGGCCTTTTCTGTTGATTAATGCATAGAGGAATATTGGACCTTTTCTGTTGACTAATGCATAGAGGAGTATTGGACCTTTTCTGTTGACTAATGCATAGAGGAGTATTGGGCCTTTTCTGTTGACTAATGCATAGAGGAGTATTGGGCCTTTTCTGTTGACTAATGCATAGAGGAGTATTAGGCCTTTTCCGTTGACTAATGCATAGAGGAGTATTGGACCTTTTCTGTTGACTAATGCATAGAGGAGTATTGGACCTTTTCTGTTGACTAATGCATAGAGGAGTATTGGACATTTTCTGTTGACTAATGCATAGAGGAGTATTGGACCTTTTCTGTTGACTAATGCATAGAGGAGTATTGAACCTTTTCTGTTGACTAATGCATAGAGGAGTATTGGACCTTTTTTGTTGACTAATGCTAGATGTTGTCGAATTTTCTGATGCATTTCATCCATTTGTTGACAGTACTTCGCTGCTGTAATGGTTCCGCCTGAATTCTGGAAGTGTTGTGGCGCTTTATCAGCACCTAACTACTGAGCTGAGGATCGCCGGTTGTCGTCAAGAACCCACTTTTCATCGCAAATCAAAACCTGGTTGAGAAACGGGTGGTTCTTGTTGCGTAAAAGAAGGGAAGATGACACTTCATAATATCATTTCTTTTGGGTGTCATTCAATTCGTGAGGCACCCATTTATCAAGTGGTTTTGTCTTTCCAATCTCTTTGAAGTGGTTGGAAATCGTTGTATATGTTACATCTAATTCAGAAGCAAGTTTTCGAACCATTGTGCATGGATTAGCTCTGACTAAGGCTGTTAACTAACCGTGGGCAACATCCAGATGCCAACCACTGTGCTCATCATTTTTGAGACTCTCATTGCCACCACGAAATTTCTTAAACCACCATTGTTCTGTGCGTTCAGTAGTGGTTCTTCGGCCGAATGCTTCATTGATATTGCAAGCTGTTTCATCAGCTTTTCGGCCTAACTTGAATTGAAATAGATAAATTGTGTGAATTTGCTGTTTTCCCCATCTTGTATTTAACGGTCTGAAAAGAAGACATAATTGTTTTAAAACGATTGTAATTCAAACGATTAGATAGAGATAAAAATGCTTTTTAAAATGATATATAAAGTGAAGGTACTATAACGAAAACTTATTTGAAAATACATCATGTGAAATCAAAATTAAAAGTGTTGCAAGAACTTTCTTGTCAACCTTATATTTACTTTTGTCTTTTTATAAGTTTATATGTCGCTACATATTCATGAGCATGTTTCGATCAGCCAATTACAAGCAATTTGAGACCTCTTCAGGCGATATTACTTATACAAAAGTAGAGTTTGTAATGAAAATTATACATTTTTTTTCCAATTTTCATTACGGACTCTACTTTTGTATAAATAATATCACCTGAATAAGTCTGAAATTGCTGAACGAAACATGCTCATGAATATATAGCGACATATAAATGCTTATGTAAAACAAATAAAAAGTATAATTTGCCCTTCTTCGGTATTGAGCACTCTATATAACCTCGTTAAAATTCATTGGTTGCTTCATCTCTGGAAAATATTAACCTGGAGGAATTATATATAGTGTGTGTGTCGCAAAGAGAGAAGAGATAAAACCAATAGTCACTATTTGTCTGTTAATAAAATATTTGTTAATCAGTAGACTCTTTATCTTGTGCTTATTGTAACTAGATTACTATTTTCATCAGGAATCGGGGTTGGCTGGATGTTGGAGTTTTAAGATTTCAAATAACTAATATCAGTGGCGACATGTTATTTTCTTTTTATTTGTATCTTCTCTATTTCTAATAACAAGTTTCTGCAGAATTTTTTTTTTTTCAGTTTTAAAATTGAATGCTAGTCATAAAAACAAATTATTATAAGTGTTGCCTTGAAACATGGGACAAATAAGTAGATATTTTATTGAGTTTTAAACTCACAATCTATATTGTGAGTTTAAAACTCAATAAAATACCTACTTATTTGTCCCAGATTCTTACAATGAAATTTAAATACAAAATAATCTATCATCTTAGAAAATATTATTTCTTGGAACAGATAAAACCAAGAAAAAAGTAATCTCTGAAGATTTTCTTCTCCGTTATTCTATACTGAGATAATTAAAATATGTTTCATTTCTTATATTTTTGTTTTTTTGCCAATATATCATGAATATATATATATATGCATATACATTGTGCACATATATGTGATATGCAGTATGTATCACGTATATATATATCTATTTTATATATATTATATACTAACAGGACCTGTTAAGTGGCGCTGCCCGGCGGTAGCATGCATCCCCTGACCCCTGCATACAAATTTAAAATACGGCTGTTGTTGTTTTTGTTGTTTGCCAACCCTCAGCCTCCTCATGTTAAAAAATTCATAAGCACCAAGTTATGCTGGCATATGGTTGAATATATTATCGTACTCTGCCATCATATGTACTCGAGAGCAATATCTACTTTAAAATTTGGTGTTTATGCATTTTTTTTGTATCGCGGTATTAGTGTTTTCAGGTTAAATTCAATTTTCGCGCTATTTTTTTTTATTCAATTGTAAGGTGGAAGAATATTTACAGAAGACTGTCCTCCTCTCCATTTGTATTGTTCAGCGCTTTTAATTATAAATTATTATAAAATGAAGCACATTTACTCATTGTCAAACTTCATCAGGCATTATTTCTTTATTTGGTAAATATGAAGAATGATTATACCCTCGAGAAATCCTTTAAAATTACCAATTTTAAAGGTTCTCGGGGGTGCTGAAAACGAAAATAACGTATAAAAATCCGGCATATAAGTAGTTTCCAAGATATAAATAAATGTTAGTTTCTAAGAAGTGGGAGATCATCTTTCTATAATAATTTAAAGCGAAATGAGCACCCACTTTATGACCACATTTTTTTAGGGGGGGGGG
This sequence comes from Euprymna scolopes, assembly GCF_053919585.1. Lineage (NCBI taxonomy): Eukaryota > Metazoa > Mollusca > Cephalopoda > Sepiida > Sepiolidae > Euprymna > Euprymna scolopes. The sequence continues at coordinate 45,712,082 of NC_136492.1, forward strand.
GGTCAACGTCCATGAACACAATTTAACTTAAAATGAGCACCGACTTTATAAAGTGTGTGCTCAATATACGTTAAATTATTATATATAAGTGATCTCCTACTTTTTTTTAAACTAACAGTATTTAAAACTTTTGCCGGAATTTTAAACGTTATTTTCGTTTTAATCACACCCGAAACCCTTTCATATTTTCATATCTAGTCTTTTTTGTTGTTTGTTAAATAACGTGTTAAAACATTTGTTTCTCGGAATTTTAAACGTGATTTTTGTTTTCAGGGATACTAAGAACATATAGAAGTAATTTTAAGATTGGTCAAAGATGGAAAGAATACTCATAGTTACCTTTTTTTTGTATTTGTTAAATAACATGTTTAAGTGAAATTAAAATTTAAGGACATCCCCACATGTATAATAATAGCGTGATGTCATTTTATCCATTTATAGTTTGTGTATATAAACAAACATGGAAACATAAATCGAATTGGAAATTGGAAAGCCAAATGAAACGAAATATTATCGGATTCGTCTCTAGAACTACTATTGGGGTATCTTTATTAATAAAATAAAAGGTTAATTTAAATCAATTGTTAATCGGAAACTGGAAAGCAAAATGAAACGAAATTGTTAACCACGTTCTAACATGTGAACTAATAGCGTGATTTAAGTTTAGCCATTTATAGTCTGTCTGTCTGTCTCTCTCTCTCTGTCATATATATATATATATATATATATATATATATATATATATATATATATATATATATAAACTGTCTCTCTCTCTTTGTCTGTCTGTCTTTCTTTGTCTCTGTCCCTCCCTCTGTATCCCCCTGTGTCTCTATCTGTCTGTCTGTCTGTCTGTCTCTCTCTCTCTTTCTCTCTGTATCGCTCACTGGTCTGTGTAATCCGAAAGTTCGTAAGAAAAGAAAATATGGTCTAAGTAAATAAATAAAAACAACAAAGCCGGATTAGTGCGTAATTCTCTGTATCTCTCTGTATTTCTGTCTCTAACTCTCTCTCTCTCTCTCTCTAACTCTTTCTATCTCTCTCTCTGTCTCTCACTGTCTGTCTTTCTCCCTTCCCCTGTATCCCCCCTCTTTCTGTCTCTTTCTGCCTCTCTCTCTATTGCTTGCTGGGTGGTGTAATCGGCGATTTCGTAATAAAAGAACATACAGTATAAATAAGTAAATATAGGCATAAATAAATAGAAATATGTAGAAATAATGAAGACTGGATTGAGTAAGACTAAATGTAAAGCATAAAGTTCATAATGTAACTAATGGGTATGTATAAACATGGCGGCATGATTATAAGTTTCGAACCATTCGTTTAAAGAGTGGAGAAGCGAATATCAGAATTACAGAATGTATACTGATCAGCTAATCAGCGATTTTTTTCAAGGGATATTTTTTTATTGCGATTATAAAGTTAAACTATTGTAAATTTATTCAAACTGTCCTTTATCTCGCTATGTCATTTCCTCCCTACCAAAATATATATAATCATTGTATTATATATATATATATACATATATATATATATATATATATATATATATATATATATAACTGTCCCTCTTTCCGATGTCAATGAGTTATGTTTTGGAGTGTAATATTCTCACAAATACAGAATAAAAGTTAAGAGTTTCTAAGCGGAATAATTGCATGAATTGTATAAATGAAACGTAAGAATAGTGTGTACTTACAGAAATGGCTGCCTGATTTATAGTTGAGAACTGTTCGTTTATTGTTGGAATAGCCGAATCGGGGAATTGTAGAATGCATAATTCTAAGCCAATCAGATTTGCCGAATTTATAGACGGGATAAATCATTATTTGTGTATGATGTAGGAGGTAAGAATATGCGATTGTGTAGAAAATCTGTAATCAAGTAATAACAGCTAACACCCAAGAAAGTGAGAAAATGTATAAATGCACTCAGTGTAGAATGGTGTCGTAAGAGGACTCAGTATAGAGAGGGTGAAATTTGAGCTACTTCCTCTGTTGGGTAGGACGATGATGATCCTGGCGCTCCTCAGAATAAAAGTAATGTTTTAATATTACGAAGTAATGGGTATGTAATTGCGTTCTAAAGCTAGATTACGTAATGGCTAATGACGTAAATGCAATAATATTTTATGTGCCATTTGTTGTTGTCAACCTACAACAGTTTCGTCCAGAGGGAAAAAATTGCATCTCCTATAAATATATATCACAGAGAAATATACTTATAATAAACTTAAACGTTTACTTTGTCAACATTTAGTCTTAAACGGTCTCTTCATAGTCCAAAATAAATGCATCTAAATCGAATCGTCAAACCTTACTAAATATTATGTTACATCTTTTGTATAAAATGTCGGGTTCCTAATATATCTATTTCATATATGACATTGGGACTATCATAGATAAGTTTTGACAACTGTATTTGGATGTACCTATTTGGGATTAAGAAGACGGAATTATCATTAACTTTTGAAAAACTACCAAATATAAGAGTAATTTCATAAGTAAAATAAATTAACTGTGTCATGGGCTAGAATCGAAACCAAAATATACAGATCTACAGCCTTATCTGTTAGCGTATGACATAAATCCATGTGTATACAAATCTGAAAAAAAAAACGCTATTTAACCTATAACTTTTAATTATCGCATGCACAGAAAACACGGGTATAATCGACTTATACTAGGTCATGGTCAATGTTTGTTTTTTTTAAATTTTAGCCCTTTAGCAGCTATTTTACTGGCGAAAAAACAAGTTTCATAAGTGGGCTACAGGTTCAAATATTCTATTTATCAAAATTAAACTCTGTAGACCAAATATTCAGATTTCAGACACACTGACAAGATCACACACACACACACACACACACATATATATAATATTTCCCTGTGTTAGAACATTTTTATCTTAAATTCGATGCAATTATGCAGAATGTAGAAACTATGCATAAATAGAATTCAATGTAATAGTGAAATAAAATCAATCATCTAATAAGAAACCATAAAATAAATAAGTAATTAATTAACGCTCGTTTTTTAAAGGAATACGCAAATTAGTTAACTTTCATGACTGAGTATATTAAAAAGTTCGTTTTTGTAAATTTTTGAATTGAAAAAGTAGGCTTGCAATATCAATGTCAGAGCCAGAAAAGAGCTCAACATAATACAAAGTAAAGTTAGTTTTCCCTCTTATATTTGTAATGCCTATTTTTTAAAATAAAAATTGCATATACATAAATCTATTCTGACAGTCATATAAGCTATATATTGGATAATGTTGTATTTCAATCTATTTTAGTATATTCTGACTCCTATTTTATTGTTTTTAATCATCTTTAGAGGATGGGCAATGCTATTTTACTCTCTCATTCAAAAGTCCTCTTACTATCACACACTAAATCGTGTAACAAATAATACACAAATTCTGCGATCCACTAGAAAATAGTGTATTTTCTCAAGTCATATGGATCACTCTAGTGATTAAGTTTAAAATATTTCAAGCATTTTTTTTGTTTAATTATCTTTTCAAATTATATTTGGGGGGGAAAAAGTACAACCAAAACAACACAATTTAAAAGAAAGTTCAGCAGAAAATAGTGTGTTCAATCATTTAATATGGATCATTTTTCCAACTTGCAAGAAAAACTCATAGGTGCAAATGAAGACTATTTGCAATTTTCAACTTTTAATGTTATGGGAAACAACCGTGTCCTACAAATGGATAATACTTGGTAAAACATGTTACTCATGAATGTTTCGATTAGGTTTAAGTAAATAAAGAGATAACATAAAACAGTTTACAGTTATGGTAGCTAAACACGTTCTTATTGTAAATATTTTATGGGATGGCGAAATCATATACTGGAGCTCAGTCGAACATGAAAATAATGATAGAGAAAAATTAGCAACGTTTTTTTTTTCTGTAAGAAAGAAACTGTAGGAAAGAAAAGATGACATCTTCACTAGATTTCACAGTCGATTTTGTACACTTCCAAGACTTAATTTGAACTATATTTGTCTACAAATTATTTAGTCGTACACATAAAATGTAACCATCCCTAATTTCAGAAAGTCTGGAAACACTAATTTGTAAGGAAGATAATTTTATGTTTTCATTATTTTTTGTTTTTATGAAGGAAAACCATCTGCTGGGTTTTTAATTATTTCATTTTTAGTTTGCTTTTATTTAAAAATAAAAAAATTGGTTAGTTATGATAGTGTATAAGTGGCATAAAAGTAAAATAAACTTCAAGATAGGAATGACAGTTGAAGTGACATTGTAAGTTCTTACTATATTTTATACATGAAAAACTAAGTGTTCAAGATCGTGAAAGAAGTTTAAATGTCTAAAGAATTCTGTTTATGAATCGCCACGAAGTAAATAACGTTTTTCTTAGAGGTTAATTAATGGTGAAAAAAAAGCTCGGAAGTAGATAAAATGAGATAACTACCAGCAATTCCATTTTAAAATTGCTATAAAGAAGCAGTAACTTTACGTAGCATGTAACATTTTTTTTTACATCGCATAATGTTACATGTTATGACGGTGAATTTGAAAAGTTTCCAGAAAATCAAAATATTTTGCAAATCAGTTTCTACAACAGAAATAGATTATGCAATTATTACCAACAAATTCAATTAGCGCTAAGTATTATTGATGGTGAAATTTGCTGCTATGGGAAAAAATGGCAGTTATTTATTATAAATTTGCTATTGATAAAAGATAGTTTCTTGTAGAAAAACAGTTTTTATATCCACACTCAGAAGTCCTCCAACTGTAATTTATAACATCAGAAATAAATTTCATGACATTCACTTTTTTTTAATTCACTGGCTAACTCATATAACAACAAGAGTGTAAAAGAACTCTAGCAAAACATAAGCAGTCGTCTGCTCTGGAATAGGTACTTAATAGCGTCACGATTGCCTAATTATCCCAGAGATTCAATCGCTTAAAACACAATACCTACGGATATAATTTGAGTTTGAAGCTTTGCTTTGGTTTTATCTTAAAGTGATGTTAAACCTTTTCTATTACGTATTAAACAAATTGTTTTAACTTACTTTTTCTGTAACTCTATAAATTATTATAGAAATTTAGTCCCTCGGTGAAGTTTGGTAACGTTTCTAGTGTGTGCGTGTGTATATAAAGTGAAAATGTGTATGTGCGTGTCTGTGTACATTTCTCTACCAATAGCTCTGTTAATTTTCGGTCTAGAGACTCGAGATTTGACATAAGGAGTATTGAGATTTGGGAAAATCTTTTTAATCGGTTTCGGACAGAAATTTGGCTGTCAAGGAGCCAAAGTTCAACGATTTGACCTTTGAAAACTCTACCAAACTCCTCCACCAATTTTGGGTCTAAACATTCGAAATTTTTAATGTAGGTTACTTGAACATGGATCAAACTTTTAAATTTAAGTCCAAAAAATAAATGTTAAGGGGTCAAAATCGGGGTCAAAGTTAAAAAAATTGACCTCTGCGGTCTCTACCAAATTATTCAGCCAATTTCTGGTTTAAACATTTGAAATTTTACATAAAGGGTATTCAGAGATAGGGCAAGCTTTTTTAATCGGTTTGGGTAGAAAATTTGAGCTTCCAAGGGGTCAAAGTTCAAAAGATCTGACCTTTGCAGTCTCTAGCAAACTACTCAGCCAATTTTGGGTCTAAACATTTGAAATTTATATATAACATGTATTCAGACATGCGGCAAGCATTGTAATTAGTTTGGGGCGAAAATTTGGCTACCAGAAGGTCAGAGTTGAAAGAGTTGACCTTTGCAGACTCTACCAAATTCCTCCACCAATTTTGTGTCTTTGGATGTAGGTAACTTGAACATGGGTAAAACTTTGCGTTTTGATTTGAGCTCAAAATAATGTTAAGGGGTCAAAATTGGGGTCTAAGTTTTTAAAAATTACCTCTGCGGTCTCTACAAAATTACTGACAAATTTTGGTCTAAACATTTGAAATATTACATAAAGTCTATTCACATGTAGGGCAAGTTATGAACAGTACATAGGGATCAAGGAAAGCCAGGCTGAACTGCTAGTATATATATATATATATATATATATATATATATATATATATATATATATGATCAACAGTAATCTGATCCATTTATGTGTAAGGATAGAAAATTCACAAATAGTGTACGGAATTACTTGTTTATATTGGCTATATTTTTATTTTCTTATTTAAATATTATTCTCAATCTGAGATCAAAAATTAAAGTCCTATCAATGAAATCAAATGAGGCATGGAAATATACAATAAGTGTTTTGATATTTATTTAGTTTAAATGAAGTGTTATCAGCTAATATTGTTACTGAAGGAGAAATAGTGATTCTCTCTATTAAATATTATGAATAAACTAACGAAGTGTGAAAGATTATTCACTGATAAAATCAGAAAATAACAAACACTCGTATGAGATGTAAACAAACACTTTAGCTGACTCCATCGAAATGAAAATAAGTTAATTGATAAGAACAAGAGACGGAAGATCTGATGTATGATTTGTTAGATTTTTAAGTTTTTTGTTTAAAATTTTTTTTTTTTTTTTAAATTTTTGAGCAATTATTAATGTAACTTCGGTTCTTAATTGTTGGGATTTCTTGATTTATATAAGATTCCCTTATTTTATGATTGCAGATTTATTCAAATTTGGAACTTATATTAGTTTTGATCTGTATTTTTGATTGAAAATAAAAAAAAATATTAGTAGAAATAAAATCGTTGATAGAAAATTGAATGATGTTCTGAAAATTGTGTTCAAATGAAACAGACATAAAATAACAGCTGAAAATATTTAATGCTAAATCCATTTATTTTGGAAATAGTATTCATGTTGTATTCAGTTATTTTGTAGAAGGTTTTTTATTCTTCAAGCTCTGTGTATCTTCAATCGCTAATTTGTAGTGTTTGGTTTGGTGGTTTTATAGTGAATTTTATCGTTTTTGTTCCCTGCACTGTAGAACATAAATGGATTTTGCAACAGGAGAGGGAAAAGAATTACAGTGTTAATGCTTGGTACATTTTAAATTAGGAAACCATTCAGGAAGTGGGGGAGATAGAAAGAGGAAATGGGAAGAAAGAAAAGGTGGAAAAGGTAGATTGTTGTTTTTGGTTTTGTAGAACATAATTAAGTTTTGCAAAAGGAAGTAGAAAAACAAAAAGTATTAATGTTAATGTTAGTAATGATTTCGTCTCAGGAAGCCAATATCTTCAGCCAGCCTGATCTGGTAGCATGAAGTAGCATATACAGTAGAATTCAGTCAGATACTTTAACATAAAATCTGCACTGACTTAAAAAAAATCCTATACCTTCTGACTAAGAGCAAAGTGTATTATCAGTCTTGATGTTAACTACATTTTTTATTCTTGATCAGTGAAATCCTTCTAGCAGTTTTGATTTTTGTCCCAATCCAGAGTGCACCATTTTGGGAAACTGGATTTTCTCAACATTAAAAATCCACCTTGTATCTAATTCTTCCGCCATGGATAGATAAGTAAATAAAAATTGTTAATGATGAAATAAGCTTTTAAGGTTTAACTAAGTTTGCATAATAATTTACAGATTATATCATTAGCAGTAAAATCCTTGTTACCTTTTACAATGACAGGTTATGTGCTTTTTGAAAACTAAAGGAAATTACCGTTGTTGATCTTCATTGTTTTATTTTATTTTGGGGTAAATTAATGTCAAATTAAATTTATTTAATGAAATTGCTGATGCTTAAAGTTTGTAATATCTTCAAATATTGATAGATTATTTTGTTTTTAAACATTTATTTGTAAATAAATAGACTAGAAATTATGGATTCTACATAACCTATAGATAGGAAGTACGAATTTGGATCAGAGCTAATCTGGGAGCAATCTGTTATATAAAGCAAAATTACAATTCTTTGACTGTAGGTGTGTGTGTCTGTATTTAATGTAACCCCAACCTAGTTCTCGTTCTGTTGATAGGTCCATATATTTGTTAGTTGCAATCCTATGCAAGGAGGACACTAGGCTACCTACAGACCTTGCATGGCGACTCATGATGCTTTCGGATGGGATTCTGGTGGCTTAAGTCTGTGGCTTGGCAACTTACAGCAATCCACTTAGGTTTTTACTTCGGTTTAAATGGAGGTTGGAATGGCCGAATCCAATTAATTGGCTGGTCATCTCCTGCCCTCATATCTAGAAGTTCTTCCCCATTTGATTCTTCTAAAAATCAAGACATTACATTAGTTTTTTTTTTTCATCTCAAATAGCTACTAGAAGAAGGTGCCTGAGGGTCAATTGTGTTGTGAACAAAAACTATTGCCATTGCTGAAAAGAAATGTTTTCTAAGATTAATGTTCCCGTTTTCACTTTTTTCTAAGAATAATATTTTCTAAGAGCATTTTTTTCTATGAATAATGTTTTTTTAAATGTTTATTAATATTAATCTTCCCAATTTCGGTGCAAATTTTCCTTCTGAGGGTAATAGGTGCACTGTGAACAAAACGATTCTAATTTTCAGTGAATATTTTCTAGTATTAATTTCTACACAATATACATTATTTTTTCGAAAAATATTATCTAGAAGTAATATTTCCCAAGATGATGTCTTCTAGAAGTAGTGTTTTCTGAATCAATGTTTTCATGAATAGAAAATATTTCTCCTACTTGTAGGATTCTATTTGACAACTTTATTCAACATTAAATAATCCATAGAGAGTTGATATGCTGTAAACGAAACCATCTAAGGGTAATGTTTTCTAGGAGTACTTGGTACATGGTGCTTTAAATAAGTTTTCAGATATTTTCATACAGGCATTTAAAATTGCTGTAGACTCTTAAAAATTTAGTATGTTATTGCTATACATCTTATGAGAGGGCTGACTAATTCTTATGATTTCAGGTTCAAATGAATAGCTACCATAGAAATTGGAATACACCCTACTAAGGCCAAATTGCCACAACTGGTGAATTTCAAAAATATAATCTGGACGTAAAGACATTTTAGAGGAACACTTATGAAGGGCGTGCAATAAGTAATGCCCCTGACCCACTTCCCATAGAAGTAGAGCAACGAAACTTTGCACAGTTATTAGTCTTTCTCTACATAGGAACCACCCAGAGTTATGTATTTCTCCCATCGTTTGATACAGCTCTGGAGACCATTTTTGTAGAACACCCCAAGTTGGTCCTACAGCCATGATGTGACTTCAGAAATCAAGGCTGCATCATCTGGGAAATGCTTTCCTTTCAAAACCAACTTCATGGCTGGGAAGAGGTGAAAGTCAGAAGGTGCAAGGTCAGGAGAGTAGGGAAGATGGGGAAGGATTTTATAACCACACGCCCGTGCTTTTGATCTGGCTACATGCAAGTTGTGAACCGAAGTGTTGTCATGCAGGAGGAGGGTACCTTTGCTGATCTTATCCCGCCTCTTGATTTTGATAGCTTCCCTTAATTTCCTCAAAAGTGAAGCATAATAGGCTCCTGTAATTGTGGTACCCTTTGCCAGGAAATCTGTCATCACTATTCCGTCCTGATCCCAGAAGACTGTGAGCATGACCTTGCCAGCGGAGGGCTGCACCCTTGCCTTCTTTGGAGGTGGTGAGTCCAAGTGCTTCCACTGCATTGATTGGGCTTTGGTCTCTGAATCATAGTGATTGACCCAGATTTCATCCTGTATAATCAGTGTTTTGAAAAACTTTGACTCATCTTCTTGGCACATCTCCAAATTCATGCTTGAGCATTCGACATGTTCTCGCTTTTGGAATGGTGTGAGCAACCTGGGAATCCATCTGGCAGACACCTTATGCATATGCAAATGGTCATGAATGATAGTTTCCACAAACCTTGTACTAATCTTGACATCTTGGGCTATTTGGCATATAGTAATGTGCCGATCTTCATAAATGGCAGCCTCTACTTGATAGACAGATGCCTCATCAATGGCAGAAGAGGGGGGGGCGACCAGGTCTGGGAGCTGTTTCCACAGACTTCTAGCCATGTTTGAATTCACGATGACAGCGTTTTACAAGGTCATATGATGGGGCATTATCACCATAAGTTTCTTTCATTTCATCCAAAGTCTCCTGTGGTTTGCGTCCTTTCAAATACAAAAACCAGATCACTGTTTGACATTCAACAAGCTCCATTTCAGACCTGACTCAGTTCCAACACCTGTAAAACAGAAACCACAATTAGTTCAGAGCTGTAATTTTCCACATAACCTGTAGTCATTGCACATGCAAAATTTCAGGTAGATCAGACAAATGGAAGTGGATCAGAGACATTACTTATTGCAGGCCCCTTGTAGTTACTTCAAACGAATACACCCCTTCCACGAGACATATCATATTCATATGCTTAGAATAACCAGAGACCAAATTAGTATATGTGGGAGGGGTGAGAAAATTGTTTCTTTGAATATTACTGGTAGTTGTCCCAAAAGCAGCACTGAATCTATATAAAATAGGAAACTAAATTACCATATTGTTCTTTTTTCTTCTTTCTATTATAATCAGTTGTAAAAGGGAGTGAGAGAAAGGAGCTCGATGAGATAGATTTGTGCAAATAGTAATTGACTGAAAATGTCTAGAGAAGAAGGGATTTTTAAAAGAAACATGTGACACACACTTGTTAAACTCTTCTATTTTGTTATCTGTAGCTCAGGTATACGGGTTAAGTTTGCTAGTGTTAATTAGTAACTAAGTATGACTTTGTACTCTCTAAAGTTTTACTACTGATTAGAGTTTACAGAGTTTGACCACTTGGAAATTATAGAAAACAGAAAAAAAACACATAAGAAAAACATAAGGGGTAGGTGGACTAGAGTGAGTGTTGGCAAATATCTCACTCAAGGGTGTCCAAGCAAGATTAGTATTATATCTAAGACATATCTAAGACAAAATTATAGTTGTATTGCCTAAGTAAATTTCTATTGCTACTGTGAGTAATTTATAAAAATACATACTTTTCATTTCTATAATCGTATATGTAAAGTGAGATTAACCCCCATTTCATTGAAAGGGTTACCTTTCTATCCAAAAGCTTCATACACAAATCCACATTAACATCGATTCATGCCAATTTTCTACACATGCTTTTAGAAATTTAGTTTCAACCAATTTTGTTGTTTTTTTAATATTTAGTCCTGCTCAGTATTTTCTCTTAAGAGATTAATGTATGCAAAAAATTAAAGAAATGGTGACTCTTACACTCAAGTCTATTATGACTGCAAATTAGAGAAATTAAAATATATTTTTAAACATAACTCAATCTCAGTACTAAATCATAACTTAGAATTTATTTTTTGTTTTATTTAAGTCTATATTAAAAAACACTTTTTGAAACAAACTTGATTCACTCATCGTTAGTATAATAATAGATTCAAAAAGTAAAAAAAACAAAGCAATTTTATGAATAGTCATATTGTTCAATTATATTTACTTTGAAATATCTTGAAATAATCATTTTGTAACAATTCATAACACGTCTGCATTTTAAATATGTTATGCATAATATAATGTTTGAGTGTATGTGGAGGTATTTATAATTCCACTTAACACAGTTAATATAAAATAGAATTCCTCTGATAATTTAAAATCATCTCTGGCATCCGGACAGCAACATGCGTCAAAATATAAATTGTTATGCTGTAAATATTGATTGCTGTTTATTTTTAAGAAAAATTAAAATGCATAACACTTTCTTTCATAATTTATACTTTAAAATTATATATATTTTTTCTTAAAGTTTCTAATAATTTTAATGAAGAAGCTTGAAAATGAATCTAGTAAAACAAATGATTAAAAAACTGAACGCTTTGGACAGTCTTCCTAGAAATATAAACATGCATAAAACATGTTCATTATTTACTAATTGGAAACAGGACAGAAAAGGAGAAAGAGTGAAGATTTTACTTTCTTCATTTTTCCTTATTTTATAATTCCCTGATTAGAAGTTTGGAAAATATGTCCATACCCGACAAAAATAAATTAGAGAAAGAATAAAAAAATCGATATATAAACAATTATAGACAACGTTTTCTAACGAATTATAATTTACCTGCTTGATAAAATCTAAAAGTCTGTTTTTAAATGAAAAAAAAAACAACAAAAAAATGGTTGAACCAAATTTGCATGTCTCTTTAATTATTTGCCCCAAATAAAAGTTTCATCATTAAATAAATGCATAATCATACTTGTTCAAACATTTTCATAATTTTGGAGTTCTAAATTAATGTGATAGATTACAATTTAGCAATTGGGTTATCGTTAAATTTTAAATGCTGTTGTTTTAATTGTTCTTTTATATTTCAAATTGCATATAGTGCATATTTTATTAATTTTAATTTAAAGATGTTTTATTGAAGAAAAATTGTAAGGTATTATTTAAATTTTTTTTTAGCTTGTGTGAAAAGATCTAATGTAACAAGACTCAATACAATATATAATTCAATATTTTTTTATAAATTGCATAAGAACAAAAAGTACCTTTTAAAAGAAAAAAAAAATGCATCTGTTTCTAAAATTGTTATGTTGCGCTTCTGTATACAAATATGTATATGTTCCAACCATGCTTACACAAACTTTAATTCGCATACAGACGGAAGTGACATCATAGCACCGGATGTTTCTCACGCTGCCTGAATCTAAACAGACGTAGGCTAACTAAAAACAAAAATTAAAAGTAAGCAAAATCATTTAAAACAAATGCAATATTTATGGATTTATGTGTCGTTAAGGAATAAATTGAAAAATAGAAAACATTGGCAAATATATATATATATATATATATATATATATATAGCCTCCGGATACAAATAAAGCAATTTTAATCATTAACCAATGTATGTGCTCCTAAGGTCAAGTCAAGACTTACATGAATATTCTCTTTGCTATCCAATAAATGTGCCTGCAAACTAGGAATATAGAAATTATCATTAGTAATAAATATGCCATCTGAGTATAAATCGAAAATTACATAAGAATTTGAATTGCTAGCCGATATGTGCATCTATCGGGTGCAACTGAATAGTACATAAACATTTTTATTGCTAAGATATTTATCGTGTTTAAGCTAAATTTGATATTTTATATTCTTTAATTTCTGAACCATTTGAAGTATTTAACAGCGGCAAAATACAATTGCTGTATTTACTTACTCATATGCGTACTCCAGAGAGCTTCGACATATGCTTAAAAATAAAATTCTGTGATTATACCAATCTTGGGCTAGTCCTTTAACGGTTAGAAACGACATGCCAGACATGAGTCTTATATTATATCATAAATGGTCGTCCTGTTCATCTTTCTGCAATTAAATATTGATATGATTTCTTCACATAGCTGGAGTCTGATAACCAAGAAATATGTCTAAACCACTTTAATCTCTTTCTCAAATAATGCCATCAATGCATCTGTAAGTATTAAGTCTCATTCTGATATCTGAATTTCTTTGCCTATTTCACACACTCATTCTAAACCTTCCATTTCCAAAGCATTGAGCTTTCTCTTATGATCTGCCAGTACTGTTTATTTCACTTGCATATGCATCAATAGAACCTACGAATGTCTTGTAAAGTCTTAACTTTAGAGATGCTAAAGGAAATAATTTTGCATTTACAAGAAAGACAGCGATTATGAGTAAAATACCACAGATAGCTGATTATATATGTTATTGGTTGGTTGAAGAGCTGGAGACTATAGATTACTTGAAAGAATGAGACTATTACCTTACATTCGACTTAAAATTTGAAAATCTTAGCTGCAATATAGTGCTCCTTGAATGTGTTGAAGAATTACAATGGAAATGTTGAAGCAATGGCTAACAATAAGAGCTACAGAAAGCGTTATTCCTGTGTTCACACAACGAAATTCGTTGAGAAGCTGTACAAAAAATGATGAAAAAAGATCAAGGCAATGCTATACGAACAATACTGAGAGAGATGAACGTCAGAAAAGCAACTCTGAAGAAATTTCTAAACAAAGATCTTTGTTAATCCTTGTATAAGAATCTTAATATCAACTATTCACCACCAAGACCAGGAAAACCGCTTTATGAAAATAGAAAAACACCTTAACAAGATCAAATACTTAAGTCAGGGATATTATGATTCTTTTCACCACCAATTGCTCAATACATGGAACAGATGTCTAACCTAAAGTCAAAGTCCTGCATGTCAGGTAAAAATTTCCACAACTGTGAATATCTTTGTGAGTGTTTCCAGTGAAGGCCATTGCTAAAATGTTTTTGATTTCTGGTGAGGGTATGACCCGAATGATTCTGATGATCTTATTTATAACTTACGGTTGGGATAATCAACCAATAAGAAGCCTTCTAACTTTATTATAAAAACTATTGAATTTTAGATTCAATTCAGACCGCTGTCAAACCTTTGTCTTGAAGCGACTGAATTGTGACTACATTGATTCTTCGCCGCCATCTTTGTTACTAAGAATTACTCAACACTCAAAATTGTGACTACATGGATTCTTCGCCGCCACCTTTACTCAACACTTGAGATCGTGACTGCACTGATTCTTCACTGATTTGATTTACTGCTGCCATCTTTGTTCAACATAATGTCTCAACACTTAACAGTCATGTCATGCTATTCTGCAATTTCAAAAAGGGACTGTCAAATATTTGAAGTGCTTGATAGAGTAAGTGACTCCGAAAAGGGCATCCATGTAGAAGCAGGATTTAGCATATTATCACACTTGTGGAAAACCGTGGAAAATGGCTGTCTGAGAACTTTCACGATTCCATCAAACCCAGCATCTTGTCCCCAACTCATAAGATTGCAACCCTAGGTGCAATTAAAGACATCAACCATATCACCTACAACATCTAGGATGGGGTGATTGCCAGAATAAGACTGATGTTCTGACATCTCTCAAATAATGCTGTGAAGGCGGTGTGCTCCAGATTTAAAACCCTCTGAACGCTGTGGCTAAGGTTCAGAGTGGCTTCTATGACAAAGAACTTTAATGAGTTTTACTTTGAATTTTACAAAAGCATTAATTATAGGCCCATATATGAGATATTTTTCTTTTCTCAACAAAAATATAACATGTCTGAAATATCCTTTACTAGCGGGGGTACCTGGCGTTGCCCGAGTGTTTGTTTCCGGGACGGGGGGGGGGGAGTTTTAAAAAATGTTATGGTAGGTAAGTAGGAAGGCTCAAACCCGGAGTCACGAGTAAAAGTAGGAAAATAAAGTGTGAAAAAAAACAAAAAAAAAAACATCTGCAACGTTAACAGTTCGGCCACCAAGAAAAGTCCATTCCAGTTGTTTAGGAAAAAAAAAACAAAAAAAAACGACTACAGTAGGTCGGCGCAAACGTGAAAATATAATGTGAATTGTCCAGCACGCTAACCACTACGCCACAGAGCACTGCAGCTTAGTTTAGTGATTTTAAATAACTTCACATGAAAGAACTACGAAGCCAAACCGGTGTTCTCTTCTCAACTGTTCCTTGTGAACGATCCCCAAACGGTGTTAAGTGGTGGCAGGGGGAGGAGGAATTTATTAGAGAGAAAATATTTTACCACTTCCATTGATCTTAACCGATTTTGGCCGTGACTTCTCAGCAGAAAAAGTATAGAAATCTAAGATTATCGAGGAATTTGAGAAATAATAAGCCTATAACACACCTCAGATATTGTTCTGCCGTTTGTGCATATTATATTTGCATGAAATATCTTGATTTTTAATCCTATTAATGTCAAAATCAGACGGGAAAAAATGAGTTCATTTTATTTATATAGAGATAAAACAAATTAGAGTACCTCTCTTCTGCTTGTTCACAAATCTCTTCTAGGGTTTTGCAGGCAGACCCTTCTCCACCTCCACATATATTTTAAAACCATCCACGATACTTGGATAAGTATATTACATTGCAAGATATAGTAAGAAAGTAAAAGTCATAAAAATAAATGCTAATTTAAGTAATCATGATAAGCGTTGAGGCATTATGTTGAACAGAGATGGTGGTGAATAAGCAGTGTAGTACGATCTTGAGTGTAATTGCCAGTAACAAAGATGGCAGCGAACTGATTGAATCCAAAATTTTTAGAGTAACTTAAGAAGCTTTTCATTGGTTGCTCACCATGACTTGTGGTTATAAAAACGATTGTCGGAATCATTGGTCTCATACCTCCCATCAGGAGTCCAAAACATTTCACACCCCTCCCCCTCCTTTTTTGATATAATGGAAAAATCCTTTCGGATTCCATTTTGGTTTGACTTCAGAAAAGGAAAGAAAAAATAAATAAATAAATAAAAATAAAAATAAACAAATAAATGAACAAATAAAAATAAACCAATAAAATAATTGTTTTTTTTTTGTTTTGTTTTTTTTGTTTTGGAATAATTTGTCTTTATTCTCATTGGTCAAAAAAAAATATTAATATATTGGTATAATGTGTGCAAAAAGAAGCCTTTTTTTTTTGTAAATCACATTGAGTTTTTTTGTTTTTTTTTGATACATATAAAAATAAACACTTTTCAAATATATATATAAACATACCAATAGAATCCTAATCAAATGCATATAAACATATATGCACAAAAATTCACAAATATACATTTTTGTTTCATACATATAAAAATAAACACTGGAAACATTATGTTAGGTATTAGTTGTTTAATTTGGTTAGTAAGATAGAAATGGTCGCAGTTTAACGTCGTGCCTTGGACAATTTATTATTTTTTTAAATTTTTTATTTATTTATTTTTTTTGTTGTGATTTTGACTGTTCATGCTTCTCTTTTTGGGTTTCTGAAGTTCGGCTATAAAATGTTTTAATTATATTCTTTTTATAGGTTTAGTGAAAATGTCGGCTATATTATTCTCAGACGTCACATAACTAAAACTAATAGATTTTTTACTTATTTCATCTTTTATGAAATGATATCTGATATCAATATGCTTTGACCTTTGATGAATCATAGAATTATTTGCTAAGATACTGCTCTGGTTGTCACAATGAATTACTATAGGTTTTTTACTTAGATCTGGTTTTGAAATAGATTTTAGAAGGGTGTTCAGGGAAATTGCCTCCTGCGTGGAATGGGTGAGGGCCACAAATTCTGCTTCACAAGTAGAAAGGGCAACAATATGTTGCTTTTTAGTTTTCCAAGAGATCATAGGTCCTGTCTTTGACAGTCTGAAACAATACCCCATTATATTTTTCTGTCCTCAAAGTTACCCTAATCTGAATCTGAAAATCCTTCTAAATTTAGAGGACATGTAGACTTTTTAAATATTAAAGATTGTTTCTTGGTTCCTTTTTAGATAACAAAGGATTTGTTTTGCACGATTAACGTCCTTAATTGTCGGTCTCGATAAGTTTTGAGATCGCTTTGTTACAGTGTAACATATATCAGGCCTAATATTCATCATCAAATAGATGAAGCTTCCAATCATTTTTCTGTATAATTGATCATATATGGATTTTGTTTCAGTCTCTATATTTTTATTTATGTCCATTTCAACGGGAGTTGTACGTGGTTTGCAATCCTGCATTCCGAAATTGAGCAGAATTTTTTCAATGTATAGTGATTGATTTATTGTTATAGTTTCATTTTCACAGGAAAATTTCATACCGAGGAACCATGACAGTCGTCCAAGATCGGCCATTTTAAATTTTTATTTAATTTATTTTTAACATCTTTTAAAGTGTTGTCACAATTTGAGGCGAGTAATATATCGTCAACCCAAAAAGCAAAATCAACAATTTCTTACCTACATTTTTGGTATACATGCACATGTCTACGGGACATTGCTTGAATTCTTGTTCTATTAAATGATTATGGAGTGTTAAATTTCAATTGTATGCACTTTGTCTTAGTCCATATAACGATTTATTCAGTTTCCACACGAAATTTTTATTTTTCATTTTAAATCCCTCTGGAGGGTAAATATAGATTTCACAGTCAATCGGAGCATTTAAATAAGCATTTTTTACATCAATTTGATGTATTTTTAAATTGTATTGAGCGGCAAGTTGTAATAAAATTTTAATTGTCGTTATATTTGTTGTTGGTGAAAATGTGGCAAAATATTCCACTCCAGAAATTTGTGAAAAACCTTTTGCAACAAATCTTGCTTTAAAAAGAAGCTGTGATTTTTTTTTTTTTTGAAAAAAACCCAGCGTGAAGAAATTATATTTTTATCTGTTGGTTTTGTCACTATTTTGTATGTGTTGTTTTCAGATAAAGCTTTCAATTCGGATAGTATAGCTTGTTTCCATTCTTGGTGATTTTCTGAATGAATCGCCTCATTTTAACTTTCCGGTGCGCTTTTCAACGAGTAACAGTAATCCACTGTGTAGTCTTGTATCTTTTCAAGTTTTAAGAAGTTTGGCCTTTTTTGCTACCTTATCGGGTATCAACGTGTCTGGTTAATATTTTCTACTGTAATTGTTGTCGTTATTAATATTTTCATTGTAACTGATTAAGATGCTAGGTAATATTTCTTCACGTTTTTCATCCACTGGATCGCCATTTTTTAAATTTAATGTATCATTGAATTTTACACATCTAACCATTGTTATGACATTCTAGGCTGGAAAGTAGATTAAATATGCTGGACTGTTTTATCATAACCTACGAAAATACCTTTTTCGCTTTTAGTATTTAGTTTACTGGTATTTTCTATAAATGCAAAACAATCTGAACCAAATATATGCATTCGGTTCATTTTGGGTTTTACACCACAAAACGCTTCATATGGTGTTTATCCTAATCTTCTATTGAACGATCTATTTCTGATATATGCTGCTGCCATTAAAGTGTACGTCCATAAACTATGCGCTAATTTTGATTTGATAAGTAGACATCTTGTCATCTCAAAAAGGGTTCACCATGCCCTTTCAGCGGTGCTATTTTGGAAGGGGGAATATGGCTCAGATTTCTCGTGTTTAATATGGTGGTTAATTAATAGAAGTTTAAAGTCTTTACTAGTAAATTCAGTCCCATTGTCTGAGCGAATACATTTTACCGAGCCATACGGAGCAATATCAGCTAAATATTTCTTAGTGGCGAGGATAGTGTCGGATTTGCTTTTTAGAAAATAAATTATAATTAAACTGGAATAATCATCAATAAAGTTAAAACGTACCTTAGATTATTTCTCCCCATTGGGCTGATCAGACTTGCTAAATCACAGTGAACAAGTGAGAGTTGTGGCCTTTTTGTCTGGCGTTCGGCTTATATCTTTTGTCATTTTCCCGTCGGCACACACATCACAATTTGGGAGATCGTCTGAAGGTATTATTTTCATGCCTTCGATCACATTTGGTAATTTTTTAATATTAACTGTATGCAGTGTCCTAGAATTTTATGCCAGGTTTCCAAGTCGTGACAGGCAGCTTTTGAGGAAACCATACTTTTTAAATAATATAGTCGGCCATTTTCTTTAATGTCAAAATACAGTTCCATTGGGGTATATTAATTTTGACTTGTTTTGGCCAAACTTTATACTCGTGCCTTGTTTAATTGCAGCCTGCATGGAAAATATGTCTTGCTTAAATGTAGGTATGAACAGAGCATTTTTTAGAATACAGTTACAGATTTTGCCTTTATTATTTTTTAGGGATATTTTAGCACCGCCTCTTTTCAAGACTATATCATTTATTTGACTACCGTCGCCAAGTTCGACGAAATGACTTTGTGGATTAAAGTTTGAATCAAAATTAATAAAATCAGATTCCTTGGTGATAACGTATGCTGTAGCACCACAGTCTACAAGGAGATTTTTACCGTTTGTGGTATTGTCAAAGTTACATGTGAATAGAAATGTATGTTCTTCCTCGAAGTTCTCAACGTTTTTTATGGAGTCCATTTTAGAGCGTTTATATCCACATTGGAAACTTTTGTGGTTGTGTCGTCCACAATTATAGCAGATAATTTTATTCGTTTTCTTGGGAAAATTACTTTTGGGGAAAACGTTGTGGTGAGGTGTGTAATTTGGTGATGTCTGTTTTTTAGAAGCATTTTTGAGCTTCATAATATTGCTGGAGTTATTATTGTCCACGAGCATCTGATTAGTCTCTTTGTAACTGCACAATGACACTTTAAATTCACTAAGATTTATGGGTTTGTCTTTTTGCATTATAACAGTTGTAAATGGTGTAAAATCGGCTGGAAGTCCCTTGAGGGTCATTGATATCAACAAGCTATCACGTATTATTTCACCTGGGAGTTTTAAGGCATTGGCGGTTGTTTCTGCCCTTATAACATAGTCGGTAATAGTTTCATCCTCGTTACATTTCAGAGACGTTAGTTCTGTATATAGTGATATAGTTTTCGGTTTCCCTTTTGATAAATAATGTTCTCTTAATATGTTCAATGCTTTCCGTCCATCATCCAAGGCATCTCTTATAATCAGAGACAGGCTTCTATCACCTAAGCATTGAATCAGTTCTGCAAAAACAGTTGCATTCTTTTCGAGAAATTTGGGGTTGTTAGGATTCTCTGTTGGAGATTGCATCACTTTGTGTAGTTTCCGAATCCTTAGATACCCCAGAAATTTTACCTGCCACAATTCGAATTTAGATTCTGAACCGTCAAAGAAAAGACGATGGCTGGATGCATAACCTGTTGAGACATTATGTTGAACAGAGATGGCGGTGAAGAAGCAGAGTAGTACGAACCTGAGTGTAATTGCCAGTAACAAATGTGTGTGAATTGTACAAACATAGAAAAATAGGTATTTTTTATATATTATTCGATATTTCAAATAGGTTATTACTCTGATAAATCTGCCTCGATGGGATGGTGAGCATTAATAAAAAAATAAAATTTTAAGTAAGTAACGTGTTTATAATTTGAAAAATCTACAGAGAACTAGAGTTTACTTTATATGTTAAACTGGGAGAATATACATTTCAGGACGGGTGAGCTTAATTTCAAGAGCAGTTTGCACAAGTTTTCTATCCCTTTCGAAGATTAAAATCAGTATATAATGATATATATAACCTTATTTCAAGGATCCTTATTCCAATTGTAATCAAAACCCATTGCATGATTTCAATTCTAAAAAATGGCTAAAATTTAAGGTTTAAGCTTAAGGAGTTTAATAAGAAATTGAAATTTAGGGAATCTTGCTTAATTGATGTCTAATGACTATAGATGAGATTTAATGGAAATTTTTTTAAATTAAATTTTCAAATGGAAGGCTGTGCTCATATTATTCCCTTTAAAAAAAAACTCTTTAAAATACATGAAAGAAATTAAAATTTGGACAATATTTATTTATTGATATCTAATATTTATTGTTAAAAAATTCACACAAATTAGAGATATCTAAATTTTCATACAGTGCGTCCAGCTTCTTTGTCTCCTTTGAATAAAGCTAAATTAAACTAACTATATCTTGCACTAGCTTTCTTTATGCCTAGCAGCTGCGTTCCAAAAATTGGTTCATTAGCAAAAATTTTTTCTGTACAACAAAATATATATAAACATACTTTTATATTCATGTACCTTGTGAATGTGAAAATTTACAAAATAATGTACTCATGTTACTCATCGTGTTGCTTAGAATATATATTAAAAAATTCATAATGATCTGTTAATTAGTTTACGACATTATCTTGCACATAGAAATATATATTTATACACATACCTTTCCTTTGCATAAGATCAGATAATAAAAAATAATTTTAATTTATCAATACAAAACAAGACTTAGTCTTGATTAGGTAGTAATACTAGTGACACTATCTTTTTCTTATAATAAAAGTTTAATGCTGGTGCTACCAGATCAGGCTGCCCTGTGGCTTCCTGAGACGAAATGCACCTACATTGACGTTTTTTTGTTTTCTGATCTTTTTTGTAAAACTTAATTATGTTCTGCAAAACCAAAAACAAAAACAACAGCCTATTTCCCCCCCCCCCTTTTATTTTATTTTTTCCTACCTTACTCCCGGTCCTGGATATGACCTTAAACTACATCCGATGGTGAGGTCCGGCTTACGGGCTTGGGGAGTGTGGAGCCACCTCTTAATTGCCATTGCTCCCAGGTCCACCCTGACCCGGAGTGGTAGTACCTGTTAGGGTCCCAACTATGGGTTAAATAGAAACCGATTTTAAAAAGGAAAAGAAACAACAAAAAAAGAAAGAAAAAGAAAACAAATATATTCTATTAAATTATCTATTTATTTATTTATTTTTTTGCCCTGTCGGTAGGGCATGAGAACAAACCGACTGCCCCCCTGCAGAGGGTAAAAATCCCTCAATGGGGCAACCAGTTAGCCGTGGGTTGCTACCCGTAAAGTATTAGGATGTGATCCTGGTGATTGAGCGAACCTAAACCAGGATACATAGAAGTTTAGGCACCGCAACACATTACTTTGGCCCTTACTTCGATTAGACGGGCGGTCGGAGAGGCCCGATCCGACCAATCGGCCAGTCACACCAAGCCCCACCATATATTGCCCATTCCAAAAACTCACTACTAATACAACACATCCCCCCTCTCCCACAAATAACCCTACTCCCTAATATATGATGGAAAGCGGTGGCTGAGGGTCAATCGATTAGGTGTGAATATCGATGACGAGGCTGTAAACCCCTCAGGATTGCTACAGATCCCATAGCAATATCAAGAGAGAACAGATAATCATTATGATACCACCAAAGTCGGTTATATCATCATTGTATCCCTGTAGAGGCTGGGCGAATGGGTTTCCCCCCAGGCTCTTCCCAAATAGGACTCCGAGGTGGGTGGGGAACAAAGATGACGAAAAAAGAAAACAAAATATATGGCTTATTCCTCCCAAAAACCACCCAACCACCCAAAGAGAACCCACTCTGATGTCTCTGACATCAGTAGCTCTGACGAAGAGACGATAAAACCAAGGAACTCAACATTCGTAGTAATAGAATCAATGGAGGAAACTCCTTTGAGCAAACTATCACCTTTTAAAATTGAAAAAAATCTTAAAACTCTAAAACCAAAGTCTATTAAAAAACAATTTAACGGCAGCCTACTAATAGAAACCCATAACGAAGAACAAACTAAAGAAATATTGAAACTAAAATAATTTGAAAACATCAAAGTCAAATGCTACAGACATCCAACCCTAAATACCTGCAAAGGAGTAGTGAAAAGCCACAAACTTGCACTTTGTCCCTTGGAGGAAATCAGGACAAACTTACAGAAACAGAATGTGTTAAATGTTCGCAGAGTTCAAATTAAAAAAAAACAGTGAGAAAATCAATACCAATACATATATACTAACTTTCGATTCCCTCACCATACCCAAAGAAGTGAAAGTCGGATATATGAAAATAAATGTAGAAATTTATATTCCAAACCCCCTCCAATGCTTCAAGTGCCAGAAGTTTGGACACCATCAAGATCGGTGCACACGATTACCAGTGTGTGGAAGATGTGGAGAAAGTGGCCCACACATTGACTGCAGAAAAGATTTCAAGTGTGCCCACTGCCTGGGAAACCATGGCGCTGGCTCTAGATATTGCGAAATATGGAAAAGAGAAAAAGAAGTGACCAAACTAAAACATATAAAGAATATATCCTACCCAGAGGCCAGGAAAATCATCGAAACTAAAACATATGCAGATGCAACAAAAAAAACTAATCCAATCAACAATCAAAATGGTCATATACATGTAACAGATACAACTGACAAGAAAATTGATGTCCTAAGCAAACTAATAAAGGAAATGAAAGAACTATTAGAAGAAATGAGGAAAATGAATAGTGCAATGTCTGCAACCAATCCAAGGATAATATTAAGTAAAGACACTACTGAACCACAAAAAGAAACAAAACCACAAACCATTTCTACAAAAACAACCGAACAACCATCAAACACATCACAAGCCAGAAAAGAATCAAAAATCCCCCCAGACAAAAAAAAACAAAACAAACAAAAACAGGAAAAGAAAGATCCCGATCTATATCTCGAACAGGGACTCCGACAGAAAATAGATTTGAGGGATTGGAGACGATGGAAGTTGAACACAATTCCAAATGATGAACAAAATATTACAATGGAATATCAGAGGGATAAAAGCAAACCAAAATGAACTCACATTATTAATAACAAATATGAGCCCAGCACTTGTCTGTCTACAGGAGACCTTTCTGAAAGAAAATAATACCATCAACATAAAACACTACACATCTTACAACTACATAAATAAAGATACGGACAGAGCTTCTGGAGGCACATCAATACTTGTGAAGAATGAAGTCCCTCAAAGACAAATAAATATAAACACAAACTTGCAAGCAATTGCAGTTTCAGTGACTCTACATAGAACTATAACACTTTGCTCAATATACATCCCTCCAAAAGATACAATCAACGAAACTGAGATAACTCAATTAATAAAACAACTCCCTAAACCCTTTTTTCTACTAGGAGATCTCAACAGTCACAATGTAATATGGGGAAGTAAAGAAACAAATAAAAAAGGAAAAGAAATAGAAAACATAATAAATAAAAATAATCTATGCCTCCTTAATAATCAAAACTACACCTATATGTACCCAGCAA
This sequence comes from Euprymna scolopes, assembly GCF_053919585.1. Taxonomy (NCBI): domain Eukaryota; kingdom Metazoa; phylum Mollusca; class Cephalopoda; order Sepiida; family Sepiolidae; genus Euprymna; species Euprymna scolopes. The sequence goes on from NC_136492.1 coordinate 45,736,608, forward strand.
CAGGTGCTTTCACCGCCATTGACCTTACCTTATGTGATCCTTCCATATATATGGACTATGACTGGAAAGTACACAATGACACCTGTGGGAGTGATCATTTCCCAATCATCCTGGAAAGTCTAAGTACTAGCACTGAACAAAAAACACCCAAATGGAACCTACATAAGGCGGATTGGGAAGACTTCCAGGAACAGTGCAAAAACCAATTAATTATCGAAAAGAATGATGAAGATGACCATTTGAACTACTTCATTAAAACACTCACAAACATAGCAAATAATACCATACCGAAAACAACCAAAACCAACAATCACAACAAACCTTGGTTCACAAAAGAATGCAGAAAAGCCATCAGAGCTCGACGAGCTGCCTTGAGAAAATTCGAAAAGTATCCAACAAGCGAAAATCTGGATTTCTTCAAAAACAACAGAGCAAAAGCCAGACGAATCATAAAGGAATCCAAAAGAACAACTTGGAGAAATTATATATTCAAAATTAATGTGAATACCAAGGCGAAAACAGTTTGGAACATGATGAGGAAAATAGAAGGAAAGTGTAGTAGTACACCAATATCCCACATCTCTAAAGGCAACAAAATATACACCGATCAAAAAGACATTTCCAATAACCTGGCAGATAATTTATCAAAAATTTCATCATGTGACAGACAAACAGAGAAATTCAAAAAGATTAGAGAAAAGGAAGAGAAAAAGAAAATTCTATTTAAATCACAAAATACTGAAAAATACAACCAACCTCTTACCTTGCCTGAATTAAAAGAATCGCTAACCAAATCCCATGACACAGCTACAGGGCCCGATGAAATTCCATATGAAATCCTCAAAAAACTTCCAGAAACCTCAATGAAATACCTACTTGAAATTTTCAATATTATATGGTCCAGTGGAAACGTACCCGAGACCTGGAAAGAGGCCACAATAATACTAATCCCCAAATCTGAAAACTCAAACATCCAATCCCAATCAAGAAACGTCTCAGATCCATTGAATTTCAGGCCAATAGCTCTAACAAGCTGCATTTGTAAGACCATGGAAAGGATTATAAACAAAAGACTAATCTGGTTCCTGGAAACAGAGAATCTTATTACAGAATTTCAAACAGGATTCAGGAAAAACCGAAGTTCAATAGACCACATAGTCAGACTTGAAACCTTCATCAGAGAAGCCTTTGTAAGGAAGGAACATTTAACAGCAGTGTTTTTTGACATGGAAAAAGCCTACGATACTGTGTGGAAGTACGGTGTTACAAGGGATCTGAAGGCGCTTGGACTAAAAGGTAGAATGCCAATTTTTATTGAAAATTTTTTAAAAAATAGACGGTTCAGAATAAAGGTTGGCACAGCTCTCTCGGACTTGAAAGAACAAGAGAATGGAGTATACTGTCAGTGACCTTGTTCAGTATCCGAATTAACAACATTGTAAAAAACCTTAACCCTGGGATAGATTGCTCCCTATATGTGGATGACTTCCTAATATGCTGTAGATCTAGATATATATCTATAATAGAAAGGAAGCTTCAATTGTGCTTAAACAAAGTAATGAGATGGACGGAAGAGAATGGATTTAGATTCTCCAAAAGAAAAACGAAATGCATGCATTTCTGCAAACTAAAGAACATGCATGATGATCCTGTCCTAACCATGGAAGGAATGCCCATACCCGTTACTGACCAGTACAAATTCTTAGGGATTTTATTTGACAAAAAGTTAACATTCATCCCACACATAAACTATCTGAAAAAAAAATGTAACAAAGCTGTAAATCTTTTGAGAGTGGTAGCACATACCGATTGGGGTGCAGACAGGGAAACACTCCTTAAACTTTACAGAGCACTAGTCCGCTCAAAGCTAGACTATGGTTGTTTCATATATGGATCAACCCGAACATCATATATAAAAAGCCTAGACCCTATTCACCATACTGGCCTAAGATTGGCCCTAGGAGCATACAGAACTTCCCCCGTGAGCAGTCTATACACGGAAGCACACGAACCCCCACTAGATCTAAGGTGAGAAAAGTTAGCCCTTCAATATTTACTGAAACTGAAGTCTTGCCCAAACAACCCTGCATACCAATGTACCTTCTATCCTAAATATGAAGAACTCTTTAACATGAGAAGAAAAACTATCAAAACGTTCGGGCTCCGAATGAAGGAAAGCATTGAAGAATCGAAAATTCCAATCTCCAGCATTCACAACTTCATACTGCCTAAAACACCCCCATGGACCATGAAACAAGTTGAAATAAAACTCAACCTAAACAAAAAGTCCAAATCTACCACAAACCCTATTGAATACCACAACGAACTTCAACATTTAAAATTACAATATTCAGACTACACCTTTATCTACACAGACGGGTCTAAAAGCAACAATCACACTGGATGTGCAGCAACGTACCATAAAACCACAATGAAGAGAAATCTTCAAAATGAAGCATCTATATTCACTGCAGAGCAGAGACTATAGCTATCGATCTAGCACTCAACATAATTTCAGAGGAAACCACCAAAAACTTCATCATTCTCACAGATTCTCTATCAGTCCTATTATCTATACAAAATCAAAAACAAGAAAATCCACTAACAACAAAATTAATAGAAAAAATCAATATCCTTTCAACTACTAAAAACATTATTCTTGTCTGGATCCCCAGCCATGTGGGGATGAAAGGCAATGACCGGGCAGATATAGCTGCAAAAAGATCTTCTCACCTTCCAACTGACAATTTTAAGATTCCACATACTGATCTTAGACTCCAGATAAAAGCATACATACAGGAAAAATGGCAACTGCGGTGGAGTCAGCAAGAGGGCAACAAATTATACTCAATCAAACCTTAACTTAAGGAACGATGTCCGGACATCAAGAGATCACGCCGAGAAGATGTGATACTGACTCGGCTGCGCATAGGGCACACCAACTTTACTCATTCTTATATACTAAATGGAGAATCGGCGCCAGAGTGTATCCCATGCCAGGAGACACTCACAGTAAAACATATCCTAGTTGGGTGTGATGACCTTGCCCCAACTAGAAAATTATATTATACAGAAAGCAATATGGAAGACCTTTTTGAAAAGGTCAACTCAGCAAATATTCTAGCATACCTAAGGAAAGTAAATTTTTATAAGAAAATTAAAGGAAATTTAAAGTCACCCAAATATATACATCCATGTATAAATACAACATTTAATTTCTTAGTTCAATTTTATAAAAAAAGGGAGGAAAGGCTGAAAAAGTCATTCCCCCCCCTCCCAATAAAAAAAGTTAAAAAAAAAAAAAAAAGGACTCCGGCATTAAATGACCACATAGGTTGATATGCCGTAAAACCAATCAATCAATCAATCAACAAAAGTTTAATGATATGCGATAATGCATGTTATAAAGACCAACCAGTTTAAGAAGGTGCATGCTTGGCTTAAGAGATATCACAAATTTTTAAATCGGCATGCCGAATTTGAATGCAATCAAATCAATTATGGCTATGTACACAATTATACTGCTGGAAAAAGCTATAAATGCATGATTTCATCTGAAGCTGGGGATAAATTTGCAACTTTTGTACAATGAATAGTATTCTACTTCAACATTAAATAACAATAAAAATAATTGATTTGCTATAAAACAAAATCAACAAAGATGTGTTTTTAAAGAAGGGGCCACCTAGAAATAAGGTTGGGTAGCAAGATGTTTATTCACACTGCATTTAAATTTCTTCATGTTGGTAATATTGTTATTGAGCAGAATGATAATTCCAAAAGCAACTGATAAAGGCACTATTAGAGTAAAATAATTATCTGGTAGCAAGGAACCTCTACAATGAAGAGGTATGATTTTGCTTTTAGTCAAGTGGGTTGGAAGTTTTCAGTATTTCTGCATGAATAAAAAAAAAATGAATTTATGACGATGGGCATGTCAAATATGCATTGAAAAAAATATGGTCCAAACATGTTTTGTTTCATTGAATTATTCTTCATTGTAAACATCAAACGCACATAATGTGAGTGATAGAGCACTACTATTTCAATATACTGAATATATAAGCACAATGCATGTGACAGGATCATAGATAAAATAATCATGGGTTTGGTGTTGCCAGAATACACCAACAAAATCATGATAAAATAACATGTAACAAATATAAATCCGTGGGGGTCAGAAGAAAGAATTGAGCATCATAGTGAGAAGAGGCTTCTTTAATACCCAACATGAAACTTGGTTGTCATCCATCAAATATTTGTCATTATATCAGGTAACAAACTACATCAGATCAAACAGAGGTAAATGTATATTATCAACCCAAACCAAAGACCATGCAGTGTAAGAAATTGACTACAAAGACAATTAGATTAGTAATAGAGTACTATTGCAAAAACATGAATGTATAAATCAATGTATGAATTTTAATGTCACAGTCAATTCAATTATATGGGCATATATTTCTGGAATTCTTCCTCTCTCTCTCTCTCTCCATATATATATATATATATATATATATATATATATATATATATATATATATGTATATATATATGTGTGTGTATAATACAATCGTATATATATATATATATATATATATATAACACAATCATATATATATAACACAATCATATATATATATATATATAACACAATCATATATATATATATATAACACAATCATATATATATATATATATATAACACAATCATATATATATATATATATATATATAACACAATCATATATATATATATATATATAACACAATCATATATATATATAACACAATCGTATACATATATATATAAAATCTTATAAACACGTACTCATATGAACAGAAGCATATATAATAAGGGCTATATTCGATAATCTCCCATTTCGTAACGAGTTCATTTTATAAGCCATTTTTGTGAAAATAAAGTAAAGAAACTGTTAAAACGACAGAAAGTCTTGTTTCCTCCAATTTCAGTTAAAGCCTTAGTCAAATCTATATTGACAAGAGTGCATTTAAATCATAAAAATGTGGAAAAATAACTTTCATGGTGGGAATAAAATTACGTGTATGCTGGTTTTGCATTACAAATCTTAATGTTACGTCTTTTATTACTTTCATGTTGTGTTCCTGGCATATTAGTTAATTCTGGGCGAATTTAACACGAGAGCAAGAGAAAAAATATCAGAAATTCTACTTTACTGAAACAGAAAGAAAAGAAAACTGAACTTTTCATATTTATTTTTTCTTAGTTATATTTTTCCAGTCAAAATGCACGAGGAAAAAATTGCCTTCTTGCTTAGTTTGCAGTAAGAATGCTTGATACTTTCGTCAACAGAAAGGATCAATTTTGTAAAAATGGCACTAATTGTTGAGTGTCATACGCAATGACAGAACTGCTAAAATAAAAGACAAAAATAAAAATGAAACAAAAGACACGAATATCAGAAAGGAATAAAGAAAAAGTGAATTGCCAGCAGAAATTTGAGAACAGTGATCTCAAGGCACACTTTTAAGCCTCTTTTGCAACTAAAGTAATCATAATTTATTTACTCTCTCTTGTCCATACAAAAAACATGCTAGAAAGTATTGTGTACTTTATAGGCACTTATTTCTTCTTTGCTATAAACGTTTAAGATTTTTAAATTATCCTCCAAGTGATTATGTGTCAGGTTTTTCTCTTATCGACAGAACAATCACCATTTTAGAATTGAAAACGAATTGAAATTGTCAACATGCTTTTTTTCTCCGCATACGGAAAGAATAAATGAAATCTAGTTGGAATTTATTTTATGTTTATTTTTCAATCTGAAATTATCTTAAATAATATCTTCTGTTTAACAAATGAGAATTCTTTAAAATTACAGCTGAAAATTGGGAAATTCGAAAGTTTTCATGTTATGTCAATTTTACTTCATAATTTAGAAGTGACTGAAATGAGTGCAGACATCTTTTGAATATTCAAGCATTTTGGTTACTTCCAGGAATTGTCTCTTGTTGTTGTATGATTGTTTTAAATTATCTCTAATGGAAGTTAAATGATGTATCAGGTTGTAATCATAGACAATGTTCAATAAATACATTATCGATGAAATCCTAACATATTTTTCTCTAATTTTGCAGTCAGAATATTCGTGATAGTGACACGTTTTGAAGTTTTCATTATTATTAAAATAAAGCAGTGATTGACATTTTTAAAGATGACACACATTTTTCTTTTCAAATAAATTTGTTGAATTTTTTTTTTTTCACATTTGCTTAAAGCAAAATGATATGTCATGAAATAAACTCTGACATTTTTCTTAATGTGCTCAAATTGTTTCTCAGATTATTTTATGTTTTAGCAATTTTTGTTTCCATTTGTAATATTTGCTATTCATTTTGCATGTTTTAATTTCTGGAGTAAAATTTCGTAAATCTTGTATTGATTTCATGTTTCAGATTCATTGTTACAAAGAATTCATATTTACCTCCTCTAATAGGTTGTTGCAATCAAAGATAATACTGGTCAAGATAAGTCATTCCTTTCAGAACTATTACACGTATAGAACAAATAGTTTTCCCTTAACACAATATATTTTAAGGTACGAAAGAAAAATATATACTTCATAGATAGATCATTTTAAAACTGAATTGCAAACAGAAAATACACACGTTTGTAAAAGTAAAAAATAAATATAATATACAAATGTTTTTTTAATACAACTAAATAAATTGCTGATTATTTGCAATGATAGAACCTCTTAACAATTGTCAACCTGTTTCATTAACATTTATGCTAACAATCAGAAAATAAGGGAAATTTTTCAAACGTTTTTTATTTATTTATAATTAATCAGAATTTCCCACTTGTTTGATGAATTCATGTCATTAAAATTGAATGCTTATACAATGAAAAGTGAAGTTTTTTATTAGCTGAGTATTTTTTTTATTTCTGCCTGCACATATGCATTTATTTATCTCTCTCTCTAAATATATATATATATATATATATATATATATTATTATTATTATTATTAAAAACTACACAATAGCGTCTGTCTATGTTAAAGTGTGTGTGTGTGTGTATATATATATATATATATATATATATATATATATATATATATATATATATATATAAAATTGATGTCTGTACTTTTTATGTTTTTTCCTAATAAATGATACAAATCCATGCTAATTTTACTTTTTTATGCTTGTAACTTTTTTGAAAGGAAAGAAACAAAACCGTACATTATCGCAGTCAGTTGGCCAGACAATAACTTCTTTGTGTCTTTTCAAAGATTCTCTGAATCATAAATTTGAATACAATGCCACAAGTAATATACCTGGATTTACATTTAAAAAGGATTGCAACCTATTGAGATTTTCAACCATAATCATATGGTTGAATATATTTCAAAGAATATCCCATAACTGTTTTTTATTTAGTCTCTCGCAACCGAGTCTATAAAATTCTGTTTTTTTTTTAGTCATTCTATTTTATACTTAGCATTCATGTATTGATCCTGACAACGCATCAGTCAACATTTTTACATTTCAAATTTTTATCTTTATAAAGCTGGATACGAAATCTAAAGCTATTTACATTTTTTAATACTTGTATAGACATGAAGTATATTACTTATTTATATACAAATGCTGGTATTTAGTATTTCTTATGGAAGGGAATATTCAACATATATTAATTTAATGGCTTTATATCAAAACTAGTTTTACGCTTTGCACAAAATAAAAATGTTACCTTTGTGCGTTAAGAAACAAAGCACATATTTTTGGATGAATAACAGATCAGGAGAGAACATTCCAAATCATGTCTTGTGGCATTTACAAAATTAGAAATGAATACACACACAGTGATGCATGTAAATGAAGTAGTAACGCCCCTTTCTCAGATCTACAAAATTTAAGCTCTGGTACTTATCTCTGGTTTTATAGTCTTGTTGAACAAAAGGCCTGAACTATTTCTAGTATGGTCATCTGTTGCTGGTTACACTTCCCAGCAAAGCCGATCCCGTTCTATACATCTGCATGAAGTGTTATGCTTACAGCATTTGGTATTGTCAAATGCTTACCCCACTAAGTATTGACCAGAGTGAATTCTGCTTAACTTCGATTATTTGACAAAAACTGGTTCATTACTATCATATCAGAATATCAATCGAGAGTACAACATGTCATTTACAAACCAGCTTATATCAGCATGTAATTTCTTTTCACCCTTTTAAATCAAACTTAGCTTGAAGAAAATAACTAAATCGTACATAAAATATGTAAAAAGAAACACAGTAAAAATTAATTATTCAGTCATGGAAAATATATCAAGAAAATAATAAGTGTACCGGAATAAAGTAATGCATAAAAAATAAAAAGTAAATCGCCCAATTATCGTAATAGCAAAATTATTATTAACAAAATTCATAACCATTCTAATAACGATAGATACAAATAATAAAATATGGCTTTTATTCAATAAATAACAAAAATATCTTTAAAAACAATAGTATAGAAATATGTTCCAATGAACTTTCTGTACTCGTGCCCTCTCAACTCAAATAACCCTAATCAACCTGTTTATCACCCCTTTAGTGTAAAGGTCCCCAAAAAACTTCGTTTCTAGAGCAATAGTCCCTTAGAAGCTCAGACGAAGCTCCTGCCTTGGTCAAACAATCAGAGACCTGATCACAACCCTTGATCCATTCTATCTGTATCTCTCCTCTACTCTTCATTTCCTTCAGCCTTGCTACATCTATTCTCAATCGTCGATCGCTTACCAGATTGTTGGAATTCAATGTCTCCACAAGTGATGCATTATCTGTCTTGCAGAGAACGTCTGGCAATTTAGATAACTGAAATACCTCTTGTATCATAACCGCAGTCAAAACACCAGCATCAGCTCCCTCATTCAGAGCAAGAGTCTCTGAGGCCAATGGGCTTTTTGTTCAGCGGTGAGCAGGACTACATTTTCCTGTTCAGTATATTGGGGCACTTCTCTCCAATGATCAATATGATTCCAGTTGATACAAACTTGATCCTCGTTTTCATCCTCAGGTTCTATATTGATCCAATGACTATATTTGCCAGTTGATTTAGGCTGTACTGACATAACCTTTCCTTTCTTCCACTCCCCACTTCCATTTATTTTATAAGTTATGGTCTTATTTCGGCCAGGTTTTTCAGTCTTATCTCTTAAACTGGTAGAACTATCAACAACTTCTTCTCTGTCTATATCTTCACTTTCTACCACTTGATTCTGCAACTCCTCCTCCTCAACTGAAAGGTATTCATTCTTCCCTTCTGTAGTGTTTCCCAGCATTTCAGCTTTTTTTGTTCTTTTTTCGTTGTTTTTATTCACTTTCATCAATTGGCACGGATGCATCCTATAAAATGCTCCGCCATGTCTGATTAAGACAAACTGGCCTTCTCTGCCTAACACTTTTGCTGGACCACGCCATCCTTTAAAACCCTGCCTCCGATAATAGATTTGGTCTCCGGTAGCATAATCTTCATCAGCATAAGTTCTGACATTAGACCTGAGAGCTCTCCTAATTCTCTCACTGGACTCAGCTTCCAAAAAGTTTCTCCTTGCACTATGGAGAGCATTTAAATTTTTTCTCACCATGTCACTTGTAGTAGAGGACTCCATAGCAGGTAACTGGTCTGTCAGAATTGAGGGTGTATTTACATTGAAACCGAATACAAGTTCATTTGGACTGTGTCCAGAGTAATTGAGGAGGGCATTTTTTGCACAAATAGCCCATGCCAAGGCAATTTCAAGTTCACACTTCTCATTGTCAATTGTTTTTTTCATTGCCTCAGCAACTATCAAATTATGACGTTCTACAGTACCGTTGCTGAATGGACTTTCTGCGGCAGTAGTACAGGTCTCTATGTTGAGTTTTTCATTCATCTGTCTATAGTGTTCGTTGTTGAATTCACCCCCATTATCACTCAGAAAACGAACAGGAGATCCGAAATAGGTAATCCACATCATAAAGATGTTTTTGATGATCTCCTCCTTCTTCTTTGTTTTGATCAATGTTGCCGCTGAATACCTGGTAGCGGCATCAATGAGATGTAGTATCCACACCTCATTGTGGATGAACTCTTTCAAATCCATGCAAACTGTGTGATTAAATCTATTGCCAAGAGGCAATCCCACAACCGGTCGCAGTGGAGCTTTTTTAAATCTAAGGCAAATTTGACAGTTTTCACAAACCTCCTCAATCGCCTTTATAAATTCCTTGTCATTGAATTTGCCACTTTTTTTAACCAAGGAAACAAGTTTTTCCTTCGAGGCATGAGCAAACTGTCGATGAAGTTTTTCTGCTTTTTTTTTTTTTTCTGTGAAAGAACACTGACCAAAATTATGAACATGTAATACAATGTTCTTAGTACCACTATGATCCAACAACTTATTTGTTAAGGGGAGACAATAGTGCCCTGAAGTTGTGGTCTTTAGTTCAATACATTTATCAAAAATCCAGCACATATCTTTCCGGAAATCTAGCACTATTCCTGCTGTCTTCATTGATTTGTGACTTAATAGAAGAGGCAAGTCGTTTTTCACAATATCTGCTTCGATATAAACTCTTATACCTCCGAGTGTAACCGGAAATTTAGCAACTTTAATTGCTGTGACAGCCACTCCATCACCAAAACAAAAACTCCGGTCTGAGTTCGTATACTTCACTAGTTGCAGGTCACTTTCATTTAAAGTATCTAAATAAACATCAAGCCACACTTCGCCAGCCAGTGTGCGAGTACAAGCAGAATCCAAGACTGCCATTCCAAATGTTTCCTTTACAAGATTTGAGATTTTTTCATTTGTACTGTTCAAATAAATATTTTCTTGAATGAACAACGTAATGTGTATTTGTTCTGTCGCTTCCGTAAACCTGGGCGTATTTCTAGGACACTCTCTAATTAGATGGTTCGGAGACTGACATTTGTAACACAACAACACGTTTCCACTTCGGTCACATGGATTAGATTGTCCTCGACGAAAACGCCTTTTGTTGTTACCCGGTTTAGAATAATTATAGTTGATGATTTCGGGCTCTGATTTCACTGCCGGTACATTTTCATCACGATAAATGTCACCAAATACTTTCTTTATCGATTCCTTCATGTTTTGATACGTCAAAACAGAACACGTTGTCCGCGCTAATTTTTCGTTCTCTTCCGATATGTTAACCGCGTTCAAAACAAGAAAAGCTTGCACTCCTTCCGGTAGAATAATGTAGAATTTTTTTAATCTTTGGTACAAAAACTCATAACGAACAAGAAAGTCATTTATACTGGTACCTGACGATCTTTTATAAGTGTAAAATTCCTTAAAAGTCATGTAAGCGCGCGTGTGTTCATCCTTTAAATATATGTCATCCAGTTTCTTTATTAAGATCTTCAAGCCATCTCGTCCGCCGATGTCACTTGTTGGCAATTCACGGACACATTCTCTAATATTCGATGGTAGCGTCAAAAACACTGCTGGCCCTTTTTTTTCCTCAGAAAGATCCGTGAACAACGACCACATTTCAACGTCTTGTTTCCAGTTCTCGTAAACATCCTCCCCCTCCAACAATGGAGGTTGTTTGTTCGAAGTTGCCATATCCGATATCCGATCTGTCTAGTGCTACAGACAAGCTGTACAAAAAAAAAATTTTTTTTTTTTTTTTTTTTTTTTTTCGTTTTGTTGCACACAGAGGGATATCTCTGCTACCATTTGTTGAGACACTTGTAGTCTGTCTAAACTGTACGAACGAACTGACTAAACCAAGATGGCCGACTCCTATTTATATCACCACAAGCAAGGGAGGTAACCATGTAACTGAAGCAAGGGAGGTAACCAATGTCTACATTAACAGTTCTTGACATATATAAGGCATTTGATAGGGTTTGGCATAAAGGCCTACTTCATAAGGTTTCCAGTTATGGAATTGCTGGAAATGTCCTCTCACCATCAAATCGTTTCCTCTGAAAGGTCTATCCAAGTAGTCGTTGATGGGCAGAAATTTTAAATCCACAGTATTAATGCTGGCGTACTCCAGGGATCCATTCTGAGCCCAACTTTCTTCCTAATCTTGATCAATGACCTCCCAAATCGCATTCTTTGTTCTTTCGTTTATATCTATGCAGACAATAGTACCATCTATGGCAACACTTCAAAGACTGTTAAAGATAAGGATTTTGCAATTCTCTCTTTGCCGACATTGAGTGTTTTATTAGTGGGATAAAAAAAATGGCTAGTTACCTTTAATACATTTCGAACCAAATTTCTGTTTAGCCACCAACAACGCTTTGATGCCCACTTTGCTCCTGTTGAAGTGAGTGGTCTCAGCTTGATGAAGCACCTAGCTTTGACAAACATCTGAGACTGACCTTCCCCCTGATCTGAAATGAAAGACATACATTAGATTTGTTACCAAAATCACTGGGAAAATGGTGGGATCGTTCTACTGCTCCAGAAATATCTCACTCCTGATGCAATCCTCTATCTGTACAAGAGTCAAATACAGCCGAAGATGGAGTACTGATGGTGAAGCCCTCAAAAGTACCTTTCTCTGCCTTGACAGAGCACAGGACTTTCTTTGAAATTTAGTGAGCAATGACTTTTTTTTTTCTTCCCTGCTCCCTCTTTCTCACAGAAAAAACGCTGTCTCTGCTCTATCAATACTTTTATGGTAGATGTTCCAATCTATGTTACCTCCCCAGAAAACATTCACAACAAATACTCACCTAGCTGAAACAATGTCCAGCAAGTTTCCTCACGCCCTATCTGTGTCCAGAATTAAACAAAAATTTCTCAAGCAAAGTTTCTTCTTGAGAACTATCTAACTGTTAAACACAATACCATTTATTAATTTATTTTATTGCGGACTATTATCCTCATCCTTCTGAGATGTTGTTTCACAACGTTTCGGCTAACTATTCCTCTGGCCTTCGTCAGGTAGTAATCATGATGGGATAGGAACTTCGAATCTCCTAACTGCATTCTCAGCAATTACTGCCATCCATAGTTGTTGTCGTTTAACCATGTCTTGGCCAAGTAAGCCTCTGGTTGGCTTTGGGTAGGATTGAAACCGCTATCTTCAGACAATTCTCACCTGCAACATCTCAGAAGGATGAGGATAATAGTCTGCAATAAAATAAATTAATAAATAATACTCATCTCAATAATGAATTCCAATTAAATACCGTTTGTTTGCTTCCTGGCTGACTATAATATGGTTGTCTTCAAATATAAATTCCTATTGAGTCATCTATTTAGATAATCTTACCCTGCCCTAGCTTCCACTGTGACTGATATTGTATTACAACCTACCTGACACTAAACTCTTATCCTTGAGTGGTCTCAGGCCCTTGATAAGTGTGGTTACCTAAGTAAAAAAAAAAAAAAAAAAATGATGCTAGAAATCTACTAGTTTTTTCTTTTTTTTTTTCTTTTTTTTTTTTTGATTGTTTGCCTTTCGAATTCTTTCCCTGATCCCTGTTTCATCGACTATACCTTCATGTAGAAATTTACATGTAAGGTGAACAAACATCTCGCTTCACAACTCGCCACTTATGTTGACTCTAAAAATATGGTCCTAATTTACAGTAGTCACTTATGTCTCAGTGGCAATATACCTTGCTTAGCGTGGATATAAGGACGGAGGAGTAAGTAAATTTCACAACGAACAACACAAAAAAGTGTATATTGGGTTGAATGCAGGAAAGTAGAAATATATTATCATCAAATAACACAGAAAAATGAAAATCTTATTTTATTGAAGTATATTTGGAAATTAAAAGAAGAAACAAGATATCTTTATCAACAGTGATTATTATTACAAAATCATGCCTTCTCTGTCATATCCAAGAAATATGGTTAAGCTATTAAGACAAGAAATCGTATCTAAGTGTAAACACTAAAATAACTACTAATATATAACAATTTTCATGACTAGTAACCAAGGCCGCAATCCTATAGTATTTCCTTGTGTATCTGAAAACACGCTATGTGACATACAAATATGTGTTTGTGAGGTTGCCAAACTAATCAAAAACCTTGATTCCAGTAAAGCAACTGGCCCTGACGGCATTCCAGTTATAGTACTCAAAAAGCTTCAACCAAGCGTTGTTTTAAGGAGAAATGCTTCCCAATACCTTGGAAAATCTCATCAGTATGCATTGTATTTAAGAACTCAGGTGATAGATCATCTCCCTCTCAGTATACACCAATAATTCTCCTGTGCATCATAAGTAAACTGCTGGAATCTGTTAAATAGAGAAGTAGTCAATCATCTCAGAAAAACAACCTTCTTAGTGACGTGCAATGTGAATTCCGTTCTGCTAGATCTACAGCAGACGTGCTTACAGTTATATCTCATAGGATTAGCGAATCTCTCAATGGAGGCTTCCTCTTTAGGGCAATCGCTCTTGACATATCAAAGGCCTTTGATAGAGTATGGCATAAAGGTTTACTTCACAAGATCTCCAGCTATGGTATAGCTGGAAATGTCTTCTCAACTATTAAATTATTTCTCTCTGATAGATTCATAAGTGTAGTGGTTGATGGGCAGAAATCAGAAGCTCTCAGTATGAATGCAGGAGTCCCTCAGGGGTCCATCCTGGGCTCAACTCTCTTCCTGATCTACATAAATGATCTTCCAAATCACATCCTTACATCATTTGTAGACATTTATGCTGATGACATTACAATCTATGTGTTATATCCTTACTTTAAATAAGAATACAGCAAGAACTAAGTGGTTATGGGTGAAAGACAAAGGGGTTTATTTACAAGGGAATACATGTGACATCAGAGTTACTCGACATATATCTTTTTATTCTCTTCCTGTCTTTTTTCCTTCTCTGTCAGTCACATGAGAGGGTATAGTTCATTTCATCTATGAAGGGATGTTAGGTTATTCTATTACATCACCTTCCTCCCAAGCTAAATTCTTCCATAGAATTTTGCTTCTACCATTTTTTCCTTTTTGGACTTTGTCTAAAAAATTCGGTCCTTTTCATTTTCCTTTAACTTCTCCTCACCATTTGTGTTTTCCGATTTTTTACTTTTGGAGAGTGACTGGATTTCTGAGTTATTGGTACTTCCTTGTTTGGAGGTTGTATATGGAAAGTGTCATATAGCACTTCCATTGGTAACTCTTGGTTTCTGATTGTTTCTATGTATCGGGGTCTCTGTTGGTTAATATGTTTTTTGTGGAAAAATGTCTGCCCTTTTATAATGTAAACCATTCTTCCAATTTTTCTTGAGATTATGTCTTCTTCCCAGTATTTCTCCTTTTTTCATACTGTTGTGTCCTTTACGCCTGCACATATAGCATATTTTGCTTTTGAAGTAGCACTCTTTTGTGAAGTGATTCTTTCCTCCACACGTCTTACAGTATTCTTTTACATAGTGGTCACCTTGCTTTACCCTTTGTATTTTGTCAACATTTTTCTCTTCGATACTAATATTATCCTGTTTTAAATTTAACAGTTTCTGGCATTCCTCAGTAACTTTCTGTAAGGTTATTTCTATGTCTTAGTTCATAATGGATAATATCCTGGAACGAATCTCTTTATCCTTCGAGGATGTTAACCCTTGCATAAATATCAAGCATTTAAAAATGTTCTCTTTTAGGTCTTTCAACTTGAATAACTCGCATTGGGCATTTATCTTCCCAGCATAGGCGATAAAATCTTCATCATCTTGTTTATAAATATTTAAACACCTATAACGAGTATAAAATAAGCTATCCCGTTCCTTGAAAATGTTCAATAAAATTTCTATAGTCTCTTTAAAAGAAATATCTTCGGGTTTCCTTGGGAGTATAAAGTTGGTATACTTGGTATTTTCATGGGAACCCAGTTTTTGCAACAATAAAATAATTTTTTCTTCATCCGACCAGGCCTGACATTGGTTGGAAAAAACATGTTTGTATCTACGATAATATGCTGGAAACGTTAAGCCATTAGTTGGTTCATATAAAAATTCTGTCAGCGAATTTACAATTCCTTCTGGAGTGAACCGACAATCCTTTTTTCTTCTTGTTTCATGAATATTGTTTTTAATACTTCATTTTGTTTTAACTATTCTTTTTGTAAAAGTTGGGTCTGACTTTGTTGAGCTGCCAGTGCTAATTGTATCGTTTTTGTAAACTCTGCTAATTGTTCCATGTTGAATAATTTTTTTTAAAACACAGTAATAAAACAAAAGGTTAACAGTACCTGCATAAAACATTGAATAAATT
This sequence comes from Euprymna scolopes, assembly GCF_053919585.1. Taxonomy (NCBI): domain Eukaryota; kingdom Metazoa; phylum Mollusca; class Cephalopoda; order Sepiida; family Sepiolidae; genus Euprymna; species Euprymna scolopes. The sequence continues at coordinate 45,752,846 of NC_136492.1, forward strand.
CACTTAATAAGTTTTTTTTTGTTTTACCACAAAACAAAACGTTCTTTTGTAGACAAGGGTTTTGCAACACATGCGAAATTGACACTGAAACACAGCATACATGCGTTCTTTTCTGACATATTTTTTTCTTCTTATGAAACAAAAGAAATTTGAAATGGGCACTTTCAAAAATTGTTCCTTTACATGCTTCGTGAAATGTCAATGTCTCTTTTTTTTTTCTCAGTAGGACCATAATAGACTGAATTAAAACAAAAATAACTTACTTTTTGTGTGTGTCTTAACCTTTTTTTTTTTTTCAGTAGTTGAATTTTTCCGTGCAGTATTTTCTTCTCTTATCCTGTCGACATTTGTTATATCCTTGCTTTAAATAAGAATACAGCAAGAAACACGGGGTTATGCATGAAAGACAAAGGGGTTTATTTACAAGGGAATACATGTGACATCAGAGTTACATGACATATCTTCTTATTCTCTTCTTGTCTTTTTTTCTTCTCTGTCAGTTACGTGAGAGGGTATAGTTCATTTTATCTATAAAGGGATGTTAGGTTATTCCATTACATCACTATGACAGCACATCAAATACTGTAAACGACCAAGTTCTCTCTGATTCTCTCTCTTTTGATCTTGAGCATGTGGTACAATGGGGAAAGGGGTGGCTGGTTACTTTTAATGCATCTAAAACCAAGCTTCTATCTCTATACCATCTACACTCTGATGCCAATCTGGCATCGGTTGAAATAAATGGCTCTTGTCTTGGGGAGGCTCCATGTTTAACAAGCTTCTAGGCTTGACCTTTACTCCTGACCTGAAATGGAACACATATCAAATCCATTGCCAAGGTTGCTGGAAAAATGGTGGGATACTTCTACCGCTCCAGTAGATATCTCACTCCTGGTGCAATTCTCTACCTATATAAAAGCCAGATATGGCCAACAATGGAGTATTGTTGCCACATCTGGGAAGGTGCTGCTAGAAGCAGTTTATCCTGCCTTGATAGAGTTCAAAATAGACTTTATAGCTTAGTAGAGGATGCTCTTTTATCTTCCCTGCAACCTCTTTCCCACAGAAGAGATGTTACGAGCCTGTCGTTGCTTTATCGTTATTTACATGGCAAATGCTCAGCTGAGCAATCTATGGTCCCCTTCGCCAAACTTTCATAAAAAAAACACTCGTCTAGCCAAAACCACTATCGATAATTTCCCACACTCTTTATCTGTGCCTAAACTTAAATGCAGATTCCATGAACAAAGCTTCTTTCTTAGAACTGCACACCTATGGAACTCTCTTCCGATTGCCTGCTTTCCAGCTGACTACAATCTGATTGTCTTCAAGTTCAACGTAAACAAGTTCTTGATAAACTGTCCTCCTAAGTAATCCAATTTACAAAATTCCCACTACTTATGTTTACTTTGCTATAATCTCATTGACTAATGTGTACCCATTAACACTTATCCTCGAGTGGTCTCCGGGACTTAATAAGTGGTGATTTCTGTGTAAAAAAAAAAAAAAGATAATTATTGCGAAAATAATAATAATAAGATTGTTAATCACTGAACTAATATTGGTTCTATGTATTTAAAAATCAAATACAAAACTAATTTATTGCACTGTTTTGTGGAGTGGGCTGATTTAAAACTATTTGAAGAACATCATCTCTTTTATTGAGTGAGTGAAGTTAATAATTATGTATTATCTCCCTTTGTGTACTCAATCATGTGTCATACCAATTTCCAGGTATAAACTATTGCTTTCTATGTTTGTCAACTGTTTTTATTTTATGTCACGATATTTGGATGCTAACGACTGATGTGTTAAAATGTTCAGCTTGACAACATTTAATAACAGAAATTTCAAGTATAAAATAAACTTATTTTTTTAATTCATGACGTGTTCCTGATGTATTTTTGCTAATTTTATTTTTACACTCATTGAGAACAGTTCAGTCCGAGGCCTAGCTTATTTATAGCTTTGATTGAAACATGTCTGTAAATGTGTAGCAAAATAATGTTTGTATAAATAAAATATTTTAAATTTTTATTTAATATTTAAAAATTAATTTTCTATAGTACACTATGTATCGAGCTGCATTGTTTTAGCCATTTGATTAACAGACATACTTCCAGAGAAAGCCGCAATTGTACAAATTTTGTAAAGAAAGGAATCGTCTGTTGCCTACAACACTGAGCCAAATAACAGCAGCGCATATCAAGAGGAGATAGACAGTTTCAACAAAACCCTCCACCGAAACAACTATCCAGGGAGCATGACATCAGCTCCAAGAAATCCGGACCAGATACAAAAGGACACCATTCAGAAACTCACCACAGTTTGTATACCATACATGAAGGGCTTGTCTGAAAAACTTCAACGAATATGTAATCCATATGTCATCAGGGCAATATTCAGGAGTGATTCAACTCTCCGGAAATAGCTTTTGAGAGTCAATACCCCTATAAAAAAAAACATCACTAAGAACTGTGTATATGAAATCCTATGTAAATAGGGAAAAGTATAGAAAGGTGGAACATATCGTCCACTAAAAGTACGATTAGAAGAACATCGAAAAGCCATAGTACAGTGAAAGATTAAAAAATCAGGTATAGCTGACCATATCTGGAAGGAAAAGGGAATCCATCTCTCATCATGGGACAGAGGAGAACGGTGAAGAGTAAGACGACTCAAAGAAACCGTATATATGCTGGGGGATAACCAATTACTAAGTAGACCTAGTATAGACGTTAATACGATATGGGAACCATTAATTTTAAACAATAGATAATATATATAAGTAATAAGTAAAAACATTAATATATATATAAAGTAATAATTAGTAATAAATAAATATTTACAACTAGAAATAAAATAGAATCAAGACTCCTAAAATTCATACCAGAATTGTCCTCAAGGACTCGTGGCACAGTGTTTTTTTTTTTTTTAATTTTTTTTTTACACGGTGGTCACCACTTATCAAGGCCACTCAGGGATAAGGGTTATTGCAAGTGCAGTACGTTAGTGTGGAGAGAGATAGAAAATTTCCGACATCTCAGACTACTGTTCACCAAGTACTACCGACCTTTAAAGCAGCTTTTTCTTCACCCTTTGTCAGAAAAATCACTCATTTGAATGAGGACTGAGGGACAAAAAAGGAGAAGCGAGAGTTACTGGATCTGCCGATAACACATCCACTGTATTATCTACTCTCCATAAAGTTATATAGTTAGAGTACTTGGAAAAATCAATTGTAAAAAGTGATACTCTCCTAAAGGTTGATCCTCAGTGTGAGCGACCAAACAATACAATTGTGAATTACTTAGGACCTCTGTCTAGTCATGGCTGATAGAACAAAAGCATGCTATCCCTGTGAAGTAAATAAAGAGTTCCGCTCAAAATTCCATCCAGATTCCCAAGTTAAAGAGAAACATTCCAGAGTTTGACAAGATATACCTGAAGAAGGTCGGAGGTTACATCGACTGAAACGTTGTGAAAATCATGCTCAATACGAATTATACAAGTTACTCATCTCCGAGCTTTGCAGCAAATCTTTGTTTCTGATTTTAATAACAATTTAATCATACATAAAACAAACACACACACGCGCGCGCGCAAGTTTCTTAATTTTTTAGATAAGGATCGGTTATTCATATTATTCAGATTCATTGGAATACTATTCCTACATTGAGTGTCATTTTCACAACGTTTTGGTCGATGAAACCTCCGATCTTCTTCACATGTATCTTGTTGAACTTAGAAATGTTTTATTTACTTCACATGGGTAGCATGCTCTTGTTCCATCAGCCATGACTGGATAGAGGTGCTAAGTAATTCACAGTTGTATTTTTCGGTAGCTCACACAGAGAATTGAACTTTTAACCTCCAGGAGAATGTCACTTTTACAATTGATTTTTTCCAAGTACTCTGACCACTGTGCCACAGGTACTTGCGTAAGGTCAATACATCCAAATAATATGACTACACACCTGCGTGTTTTCATTTTACTTCAGTAAATTCTCAGAACTCAAAGGGTCTCTTTCTGGTGATAATACTTGATTTCTATATTAGATACATAGATATCCGAGTGTTCAATTTAGATTCTCATTTATCTGTGAAATATTGAGTTGGTAAAGCACTTATGAATACCAGTTTTCCTCTTTTAAATTAATCACTTAATTATATTATAGTTCACCTTTATGACTTTTTCTGAATTTTGCTGGATTCCAGGACAGAAATTTATTTAGTCTGGTGGAGTATCCAGCTAAATGCTGCTACTAAAGTAACATCAATAGAAGATATGCCATTCCAGGGAATAACCGTCTCAAGAGGATCTTATTTGGATTTCGAATACTATTTTATTTGGAATATTTGGTCAGGGTTTACTTACATGATAAAGTCTGTCTTGTGTTTATAAATATATATATTTCCTTTTCCTTTGTATTATTAATGTACTTCTAGGTAATGTTTGGGTTCATAGTATTCAGAATCAAATCAATTAATGTATTAATTTTTTTGTCTCTGATATAACAAAACTTATCAGGATATTTAAAATAGATCATACAAAGACCCACCAGCACAACTTTATATGGAATGTTATATGGATTATTAAAAGGCTGTCGCCTAAACATAGCCTTATATATAAGGACAGTAGGCAAAGTTAATAAAGAAATCTTCCTTAAGAACGCAAAAATAATGTATTAAGTTCTCCGTGATGGGAAAATGAATGATGTAACTAAAAAAAAGTAACTAAAATTATGGAAAGAAAAATAATATGGAAGTACTGTTTGATCAGGTAAAAATATTAAGGGTTAGGAAATAATTTCTTAAGTTGATTGGTAGCAGGTGTTCCAAAATGAAAGATGAAAAACAATCAGTTCAATTTTTACACTGAGTTAATGAAGTTTGAAGTTAACATGTTTTTTCATGATCAATATTTATATTTTAGTTTTTTATAAAGAAAGTAGTTATGCTAATCAATTTGATATTGTAACTTAGAATCATTAGAGACATTTTGTTTACATTTGCACTATGATAACGCACTGAGCCATTTTATTTGCTACAAACTCGAAATAACAGTTTAATATGTTAAAATAAACAAACTAGCGGTTGTATTTTGGAAGTTTTGAGATAAGATCATTTGGATTATTCGAAATATTCTCATTTTGGTTGTTATGACTACAATGTTTTTGGTTATATATAACCTCTGGCTTTCTTCAGATGCATCTTTTTTTTTTCTTTTTTTTTTTTAAATTTAAAATCCTTTTACTCAAATCGGGAAACTTTATAATCAAAGATCACCATAACGATTTCTAAGTTAGAACAGATTCACTTCAAGAAGATTGGAAATTGCATCTGCTGAAATGTTGTGCATATAACAACTAAAATTGGGATAGTAATGCAAATAATGCAAACTTAAACATAAATCAAACGTATTTCATTGATATTAATAAGTTTGTATGAAATATTTTCTTTTGATGTTTTGCTTATGAAATTATATTATGTGTGAAGTAGAAGGAAATTAAAAATTGAAAGCAAAGTGGAAGTAAAAATCTTGATACAAGATGTGAAGACAAAATTATTAAACTTAACTTTGAATAGGAGAAAACCTTGTATGCTATAATCACTTTTTTTATCGATCAAGTAATATGACTTGGTTTCCTCCATATTGCACTCTGACATAACAGACTTTCAATTCTGAGAGTCTTCAATATTAACTTCTAAATACAGGATTCTGATTAATAACTGTTTTAGTCATTCATTTTGATCTACTAGGATTAAATGTATAAATTTTGAATTGGTGATTTCAGCAAGGCACTAATGCATCTGGTATTGCACAATATTTTTTTAAAACTTGTGCATCTCGTTTTGAACTCCTCTTCCATGTTTGGACGTTCAAAGCATCATTGTGGAGTTTAAAAATAGACATCTGTAAAAATATCGCACAGAATTAAATTACATTGCTCAATGGTTTACCTAGAGCTGTACAGTGAAATGATAAATTTGTCGCCCTAGAAAAGACGAGAATTCCATTTCTGCTTGATGAAAACCGGCTTTCTTTTCTTTCTTTTTTTTTTGTTTTTTTTTGTTGTTGCAAACCATTTACGAGTTGGCCAGTTGTGTACAAATCCCAAGAGCGATAGGAGCCTTCTATCATGTCTGAAAGTGACACAATGTTCAACGAGTAAGATCAGAGATGCGCCGCTGTACAACTCATGCTCTCTACTTATGATAACAGGACCATTGCCTGCACCTTCAACATGCATGAATGGATTGCCACGAATAACAGGGATGTGCCTAGGGTGATGAAAATATAGTTTCCAGCCATAGTTATGGTCTTTGGTGCGGTTTAAAGTGAGGGCCACGTCATACCACTTCCTACCTTCGAAGTCGGCTTGAAAATCAACACCAAAGTGTACCTGGATGTGCAGAAGAGCGTAGTGATACCCTAGTGCTACCGCATCCAGGGTAGCTGCTGGCAGACCCTGAGTGTGGTAGCAGGACTCGGCACCAGCCCACAAGTTCAAAGCGACCCAGGCGGGGCTTCAGAAGGAGTGCTACAACTTTGTACCTTTCTCTCACCGCCCCCTTCTCCCTCGACCAGAACCCCCTGGATTACTTTGTTTAGTTATACGTCTAGAACATCACCAACATGACCTCCCACACCATCAAAGCCAGCCTGATCACTGCCATGCACCAAGTATTTGCTGGGCTCTTGCTGGTGCTTCTGGGAAAGGCATCCTCCCAGTTCCGGACCTATATCAAGGTGGTGGTTTAGGTTAAAGGCGGCTACATTGAACAGCTGTCAACTCTACTACATAATAAAGTTACCGGAATTGATTTTTTCAATAAAAGTTTTAAAAATAAAGCTGTAGTGTTGTTTTCTTGAGGGCGACAACTTCATCATTCCACCCTGTACAACGCATATGTATTCATATCATTTGGGTTCAAGTAATATGCTGAAGAATGTAGAATTGAACCTTCAACCTTTAGGAGAATATCACTTCTACAATTAATTTTTCCAAGTACTCTGACCACTTTGCCACAAGTGATATTCTCCTGAAGGTTGAAAGTTCAATTCTTAGTGTGCACGACCAAAAAAAAATATAATTGCGAATTACTTAGGACCTCTATCTAGTCATGGCTGATGGAACAAGAGCATGCTACTCCTGTGAAGTAAATAATGAGTTCTGTTCGAAATTCCATCCAAATTCCCGAGTTTGACAAGATACACCTGAAGATACATCGACCGAACAGTTGTGAAAATGATACTCAAAGTGAAAACAGTAGTTCGATGAATTCAAATAACATGACTAGCTAATCCTCATCTAAAAAATTCAAGAACCTAATCTTTTTTTTTTCCTGAACTGTTGACAAGGCTAAGTATGTTTTTTGGAGAATCTCTCCCACAGAGGCGCTCACGTGCTACTAAAAAGAATGTGTAATATTACTCTGAAGATGCTAAAAGCAGTTTAAAAATAGAGAAACGCCTTAAACAGAAACTTAACTGTGATGTGAACAAATATTTTGTTGTCGTACTCTTGACTTATGCTACCTCATATGAATCTGACCCTTGTTATGTAGCCTCTTTTGTTTTATTGGCAATATGCTTTGTTTATGGAATATAAAATTACAAAATAAAGATTGTGTACTGTTGTTATTTTGTAATAACTAGAACACTACTACTATGACAACTATCAAGCTAACAGGAGGAAAGCAATTGAATATGCAGCTTGACTACGATGACGACGCCAATGAAACGAAAGAGAAAAAAAAGAATATGAACACAAATATGACTGCCACGACTACTACCACTACGGCTGCGATGTGTCAACAAAACTTCAGCTTTTATAGGTTGTAGAACCATTTTCCATCTATGCAACAAAGCGTCTTAGATGCCACAATACTATAACTCATTCTTTAACCCTGTGATTGTTACACATAGCTCACATACCACTGTCTTATACGCTACTGTTTTGATAATATAATTGTTGTTGTAAATAAACATCATTTTGTGTATGAAACATAAGCATGTTTTTAGTATACTGCTTAAAATGATAAACAGCATGAAAAGAAAAAGAACAGAATAGATTTACTCTACTTTTAGTACCGCACCTCATTTTAGACATCGACACTATTAGTCAATATTTTCTTCTTCAATGATTCGATCGTATATATCAGCTTTTAGTTATGAACTAAGAGAAATGATTATCACTTTTAATAATGGTTTATTATTATGCCGACGGCATAGGATGTTAATCAACCTTTGGCTTTTAAATGTCAAAATATATTAGATGGAATTCCCTATTTTTAAATTCATGTCTCATCCTATTTCTGTTCTCCATACATTCTCTTTCAATCACGCTATTTATCTGTTGAAGAATCGCCATTTTTATTTTCTATGTCACTGTACACAAATACCAATACTATTGCTAATAATGATGTTAATTATTTCAACATGTTTGTCTCTTGTTTATTTTAACTAAAAACTTTACCAGCTAAAATTGTAATTTGTTTGGTAAAGCTGGTAATACATTTTTGCAAAATAATAAATGACTATTCAATCATGTTTATGTTGATTTAAACCAAACTTTTAATAGAAATTCTTATTTTAATTTGTTGCTATTTAATACAAAACTCCACTCAATTTACTTTTAGGAATGCATTCATAATTTTAGTCTCAGATCTATTTTAATTTAAGATTATGTCTTTTGGTATATTTTTAACGACCTTGTATTATCAATCAAATGAATCTTAATTACGCATTAGTTATTGTGAAAAAGAATGAAAAAACAATTATTGTCATTTTGGGGTCACCATAGGTCACTATTTATCAAGGTCAAAAACCACTCAAGGATAAGGTTAATGCGATTGTCAATTTTGTAATAAACGATACTATTAAAGACTTGAAAGTGATGAATTATAGTAACAAAATCCGATCACTTAAAAGTATGGCATGTCATTGAAATTGAACTTTAAGAAGACAATGTTGTAGTCTTCAGAAAAGTAGTTACATTGTAATGTATTTCAAATATTTGAGATTCTTGGAAATAAACTATGTTCATGGAAATTTCGTTTGGCTTTTTAGGTACACAGAGAAACAAAAGAAAAGTCATTGCAATAGTATTTTAAAGACAATTTCTTTCTGTAAATAGTTTATTAGGAAGAACCGGAGATTAAAATTCAGTCAAGTACCTATCATCGAAATAATTATAAAGTAGAAAAAGACTAGAAACGTCTCTTCTGTGAGAAGGGTGTTGTAGGGAAGAGAACAGATCATTTGCCATTAGATTGCAAAGTCAATTTTGTATTTTGGCAAGACAAAGAAGGGGTGCTATTAGTGGCACCCTCCCAGATGTGGCATTTTAGGACTATCTAACTCTCATGTATAGGTAGAGAATTGCATCAGGGTTTGCATACTTTCCAGGGCAGTAAAATGAACAGATAATTTTTCCAACAACCTTAGCAAGAGATTAGATGCAAATTTTCCATTTTAGATCTGATAAAAACTAAATAATTCAGTTTTATAATTTATAAAAAAAATACAATTGAATAAAGTAAATAGTAATTTTGACACAGAATGGAGCGATGTGGCATTATATCCTGTGTTCAGTTAACGTAAGTAATTTAGAGCTGAAACAAAGGGAAAATAAAAATCTCTATGAAAAGAGTAAAATTGAAATTGTTAGAACGGGGCCATGCTTTTGAATAACTAATTACAGAAGTTATGGATGTCTTGGATGGCAGGAAGGTTGGTCGGCTATGAAAAACTTGGAAGCAAGTGATTAGAAAAAACTGTACAGAATGGAATCTGGAGAAGGTTGAACCACTGAAATGTGAGTATTAGGGAGCGATGTTTCAAAATATCAAAAAGCTCTGATCCTTGGATAAGAAAAATGTGACATAAAAGGAAAATGCGTTCACAGTCATTTATTCATAATGTTAAATAATGCTTGTCAGTAACAGGCATTTAAAGTCAGATGTAGCAGATTAATAGATAGTGTTTGACAGGATTGGACAGACGAAAACGGCTTTTCTTTTTTCAAAACTTCAGTCGTTTATCTGGCATTGAAAGTTATGCAAAGAATTATTGTTTGATATGTCCCACATCATAACCGTGGGTGAAGCTGTTTTCTTGAAGCATGCTTTTCTAGAGTAACTGATAGGAAAAGAACGACAAAAATTTTTCTCTAATTATTTTACCTTTAATCAGCTCTTTGATATTCATTCCTTACCAAGATGTGGCTTCTAGTTTGATCATTCCCACGACGGTCTGATTCTAAATCTTGCATTACATGTTTATTCATTTAATTTTATTCAGAAACTGAAATTCAATTTCAAACATGTTACATGATTAAATTAACCGATCAGTTATCTACTTCTCATATATAGATTTTAACTGCTCTTAAAATTGAACACTGTCAATTCAATACGTCCATAACTTCTGTAATGAGTTATTAAGAAAGATGGACGTGCAACATGACCGTACCAATGTAACTGATTTGTCCTTTTCTATGCACGGCAAATGCCATATTTTTATCAAACCATAATGTATTAGGTTTGGTCAAATTGCACATTGCAGACCCATCTGATCATGTGTCTGTCATTGCACTGCAGTTAGACAAAAGTGAACTAAGTGAAGGTCCAGCATTCTATGCCATATAACATAATATTCTTGAAACAACTGCTATACAACTTATCCCAAACGTAGAGGAGACCAGTTGCTATTGGAAGCAAACACTAAAAAATTAGATCCATGCTCCAATCACCATTGTGATTATGTTGAAGTCATATCCACCATATGAATCGGTTAAAATCTGTTTTGTTGTGATCAAAATAGTTTAGCAAAAAAGAGAGTACATATAAATTGCATAAAATTTTGTTAAACTAACTTAGCATCATCAATTTAGCAAAAATAAATTCAAATCTACTGTTTGTGAATAAAAAGTTGGAAGATATTATGTTGTGATTGGTTCAAGTGAGATGAAGCGATAAGGAAAATTGATTTTAAAATAATGCTGCAGGTAAGTTGAAGGAGTTAGAGACTACTGAAGATAACAGATGAGAGATCATTTTCTCCATGATCGGCTGAATAAGGAAATGATGACTAAAAGTTCTAGGAATTTGATAAAACAAAACTAGGCACTGAGTATTGTTGAGTTGAATTGATATTTTAAATATTTCATACACAGTAGAATGATAAAATTATCGCCTTAAAAAAACAACACTACAGCAATATTTAAAAACTTTTATTGAACAAATCAGTTCAGGTAATGTGATTATATAGTAAAGCTGATATCTATTCAATGTAACCGCCTTCAGCCTCAATACTAGTCAGGAACTGTGAGCATGCCTTTTCCACAAGCACCAGTGGGAGCTCAGCGAATACCTGATGAATGGCGGCGATCAATCTAACTTTGATGTTGGTGATGTTCTCGACGTATGATCAAACAAAGTAGTTCAGTGGGTTCAGGTTGGGGGAGGGGGGTAAAAGAGTGGTACAAAGTGGTAGCTCTCCTTCTAAAGTCAAGCCTGTGTCTCTTTGGATGTGTGGGCCGGCGCAGAGTCCTGCTGCCACACCTAGGGTCTGCTAGCGGCCATCTGATTGCACTAGAGTATCATCACACTCTCCAGCACATCCAGGTACACTTTAGCGTTGACTTTCAAGCCGACTTCGAAGATGTGAGGTGGCATGATGTGGCCCTCACTTGAACCCATGCCAAAGACCATAACTGTGCTCGGAAACTTTGTTTTCATCACCTTGGGAACGCCCTCAAGCGTTGAACTATCTGGATTTGTGTTTTGAGGGTGCTGAAAATGGTTCTGTTGTCATAACTTGGATCAGTAGAGAGCAGGAGTTGTATAGTGGCACATCTCTGATCTAGCTTTTGAACATTGTGTTACTTTCAGAAACGATAGAAGGCTCCTATTGCTCTTGACAAATTAGTAAATAGTCTACAACAAAAAAGGAAAACCAGTTTTCACCAAATGGAAATGAAATCATGTTGTATTTTCTAGTTGACAATTTTTTCATTCCACCCTGTACTTTTTGTAATCATCAATCTTGTTATCCATTAGTGATAAGTTAAAGCTAAGGTAAAAATATAACAATACTGTGTTCAGAAACATGATCCACATTTAGAGTTCAGATTAACTCAATAGAATGTGTTACAAAGAGTATATCCAGTGCTATTTCAGAGATACAGACACTAAAACAATAATTTAAAATGTAACTACTTTATTTTTGCATAAAAAGAATTTAGTAAATCATTCAGGGCTATTAACATTTATGTCGTCTTCCTTTATCTATTCACTGAAGCAGTCATAGTGAAACATGTCAAATCTAAATGAATCTTCTAGTAATTTATTTCATTCTTATATCATAGTAATTACACTGAAAACTTTCAATAAATATTAGATGTTTCAGCATTAAATTAGCGTGTCTCTCTGCAAAGAGTTAAGTTTTAGAATTATTTTTTTTAATCCGTCATAGCATTTAATTCAGATTGATCGCTATTACAAAATATTGATATCCTGTGAATATATTCAATGTCGCTTTAAAAAGTGGAATATCAATAATATTTTGAATTGTTGTTCCATTTCGATTTTAATCAACTGTGACATCTTCAAGCACAAAGTTATTTATAAATTCAATATTTGCCTGGAATTGATTAGAATTTGAACATTAATTTGCTTTCATTTTTAGAATAATAATTATTGACGTTCTCTTCACAATCAACTAATAATCATTATTGCTAGTCTTCTTTATTAAAGCATAAAACTTTGATGATTTTAAAGAGCATGCTCATTTTATGTTAGGTACGGGGTGGGTACATATATTGTTATGTAGTTATAAAATATCCATGGGTAAAGATAGTATCTTAAATTTTAGTCAGTGATAAAGCAGGAATAAAATTGCACATAAATCCATGTTCTTAATAAATAAAAATTAAACAAATAAGATTAGCAGTGAGGAGTTTTGTGATAACTTATTTTTCTTCATCTGAGAGTTTGGAAGCAGGCATCTTCCTCCTCTCAGACTGAAGTTTAAAATGAATTTTTTTCCTTAACCCAAAGTTCATCGGTAGAAACCATCACGTGACCAAAATACTATTGTCCTGATACCGCTATAAGGAATTATTTCGGGAAAGGAATGAGATTTTTGCTAGCCATGACTTGACCTAGGCAGGCAGTTTGAACTTTAATGAACAGAAACTTTTTAGAATCAATAGCGCTAGAATATTTCAAGCTCTTTTGTTTGACTAGAATTTACGGAATAACAACAATATTTGTCAGATATTGAATAGAGAAATAATTTACCTAAAATAAAAAATATAATCCTTTGTTTAATACAGTTTTAGTATAACTGAAATAGATATTCTCGAAATGCTTCTATAAAAACCTTTTTTTTTCAATTTTCTTTTGTTCAAGTAGGGGATGGGCCATCCTACTGGATGCAAGTAATTCATCTATTATTTTGTACTTTTCAACTGACAAGTCTTTTTTATAATTCTTACCCTCCTTTTCAATACAATTGCTTAAATCTCTTTTGCATTTGGTTCACTAGGTATATTTGCCAGGAAGTTTTTGAAATTCTTTTTTATGGATTCAGTTACTCTTATAATTGCCTGAATGATGGAGATCTTACTAAGATTCCAATTTCTTTGCATATCGCACAAAAGACCTTGCTATTTTAAAAACCTTTTTCTTCTCGGCTCTGCTTAACTCGGCATCATTGGGGTCATTAACTTCTACTAAGTTTGCTTATTTCTCCTTGTATCATCTCACTTTTTGAAAATGTCATTTCAAACTTAAAAATAGTCTTACATAGAGATACTTGGATGTATCCAAAATTTAAGTAGTTGGACAAGATAAAAAAAATTGATGCATTAAAGCATTATACACAATCATTCTTTTTATAACGTTTCTAGAGGAAGTTCATTGCAAAATATATTTGCTTGACCCCCCCCCCATTTTGTAATGACGAAAGGTAACATCTAATTGTTTTGATCTCAAGAAGACTTTGATCATATCTCTATTTATGTAAAGTTAAATATGTGTCTATATGTTTATACCACGGATTCGAACTTGGTATGTACAGGGAGTTGGTCTGCATTATTATCACTTTATCATAACCACCTCTCAATACTTAAGTGACGGTGTTAACTAATAATCTCAGACATTTTCATTTTTAATTTCATGAAGACAATTTACGAAAACTGTTCCGACTTTGTTTTCCACTTTCTATTGAGATTGCTGTCATTGGGATGATCTCCTTTCTCGGTTGGTATCTACCAGTAGTGATCAATTTACGTGATTGACTTCATTAGTAATATCATCATATCCATTTGTTTTATATGTTGGCATGTGTTGAATGCCCTTTAGAAATTGACTTCCAAACTAATCAATCTCTGGTCAAGTCTCTATTTATTCCTCTTTCTCTGAAGTCTATCTTTATCACTTTCTTCTATGTTTTTGCTTGGTCTTTCAGTGCAAACTGACCCAACTACTTAAACTGTTTTATATCAACTCCTCCAAACGCTAATCTATTCTTTCATGACTAAATAGAAAACTCTCCTCTTCTACACACATCTTTCTATGCTGTCCAAGTTCAATCTTCCTCTGAGGGCATCAGGCCTAAGACCCACATTGCACATGTATGAAGGAACCAAACCGTTTTCTTTTCACATACACATTTCACCTGGTTCTATTTTTTTTCATTTATGATGTTGCTGTTAAGCATCTGATTCATCTATTTCGAATGAATCAAATGATTATTGCTGGCATTCGTTTCCCTGATATCTTTCTAGTTAGAATCATTTTTTAGAAAAATATTAGGAACTTATGGAAGGGACCACGTTTAGGTTGCCAACATCCTTAAAAGTGCTTCTGTGGAATGAAGAGGATTTGAACTTGCTACACACTCAGATCGTCAGTCTTAATCGTTAAACACTTAGCTACCACCACCACCACCACCTTTCTACTGATGCTGTTTGGGGTTGTTTTACTCAAGTGTGTATCAATTGGCTGCATTCTTTAAACTGGTTGTTAAGTAAAAATAAATCTGGCATAATCTCACCATTTTTGAGACAGAGGGCTTTTGCCAAATTTGCCAAGTAAACATTTCATATGTAACAATTGCATTGAAGCTAGAAGTATTAGTTAAAAGAGTGTGGTTCCAGAAACATTTTTTTAAAATTGGTATTATAATTATTTTTTAAATTATGAGGATAGCAATGATTCGAATTAATTGATATCTGATATCTTCTATAGAGTTAGAAAATATTCAAAGAGTATTGAGACTCTTCTTTAAGAATCCTTGTATTGAAAAATTGAGAAGTATGTTAGCTCTTCCAAATTCATAAATGAAATGTATGCTAAACAAACAAGCAAAATTAAAACTAGAATAAGCAATGTATTTTTAACAATTTTATTCTTTGTGTAAGAATAATTTGAAATAATGTGAAACGTGTGCTTGCAGAGTAGCAATTATTAATGAAAAAAAAAAAACAACAACAAAAAAACAAATCTTTCAAAGACAGACTTTTAAACTGACTAACGAGTTTTTTATTTAGTAGTGTGCAAAACATTTTCTCAAAATTTCTCTTCAGTCTTGTAACCTTGGTCTGCTTATCCTTTATTAAAAAAAGTTTAACATGTTGAGTTGAAAGCTTTTCCTGACCATAACAGCATTGTATGATTGCACTTTGTGTAACTGCTTGATACATGATGCATGAGGCTGCAGTGACGATCTCATACAAAATTCATAGCATGCTAATATCTTCCTTCCATTCGCTGTCGATAATGGCAGTATTTAAGACAGTTTTCACTCTTTCACAAACTTAAATAACTTTGTTGAAAACCTGAATTTTTTTTTTATTTTGTGATATATAGTATTTTTTTCAACTTTTCTCAAGAGATGGAAATCTGTATATATGTACAGAATTATTTGGATTACTAAAAACATTTTTTCATGTGCTATATTTTAAAAAAGAAAGAAAAAAGCTCATGACTCCAACATTTCTTTGTATCACTAACATGGTCAGTGTTAAAGCCATAATGAATTCTACTTATTTTTATGTTTTCTCTTGTGAATTATATTTTCACAAAAGATTATCCAATTATTTTTTATGCCATTACAGTTATTTCCTCAAAGAATATAGATATGTTAAAAAGAAGGATAAGGCTATATTACAGTTAACCATGTTGCTAGTGTAGCTTCTGATATTCGACTTCCTGAACGGATTACAGTCAAAGTATTATATACTTATTGGAAAAGTAAATTGTTTTGCATCTAAATAAGAATTAAATCACAACAAAAACTATAATTAAAAAGACTCGGTTATATTGAAATTACAGGTTTTTCAATGTTGTTAATGTTTGATAAGTGTTCTCTGAGATTTCTAAGTAAACCTGCTGGAGGGTGCAATGATTCTGATGGGTTTTACAGTTTGTTAGAGGTACAAGACATATGGCAAAGTAAGATGATAAGAAACAAAAGTTAAACGCGTAAATTCCAAATAACAGGTATTGAAAGTTAAAGAGATGAGTAAATGAAAGAGGCTTGCTTCGGCTGTCAGTGGAGTATCTGGTTGGGTTATTTCTTAAACAATAATGGTTGAATGTAAATATCAATGAAATTTGTGAAACATTTCACTAGATTTGATTGGTCGGTTAGTTATCCTATAATTTATGGTCAAACATGAATGTTATTTAATTTGGTCGATCCAGAATAGGCATTATACAGAGAATAGATGACTGTTTAATAGACTGGAAAGCAAGTTTTCTTGAAAAAGATTAACATATTGCAAGTATAGTATGTAAGTTGCACTGAAAAGGGCAGGGTCGTCCATTGGATGGATGAATAAACAACAGGTATTGATTGTTTAACTAGATGAAGAGGCGCATCATACAACCTAAAACAGCAGAGTATTGTGCAGTCACTCACTCACTCACTCACACACACACACACACACACACACAGGTGCAAATAAATGAACGTTTGTTCATTTCTATTTCTCTGCAGATTTTGCACAAAAATAAGTTCTAGCAACTGCATAATTTCAAATACGCCCACACACTTTTTCTCACAACAACAAAAGTAAAATGAACATATTTCTGGTGGACGTAGTTGACAACAGTATCACATGACATAAGTGACCAATGAAAAAATTTAGAAGATTGTCTTTTTAAAGCTTTTCCAAAAAACAAAATATCAGCGGTAGCAACCTTGTTTTGGAGCCGGTCCAAACAGTATAAAAACGCATCAAACTTTCTTTCTTCCCTTCTTTTTCCCTTCTTCTCACTTCAACATCATACGAGAACATGCCTCTCTTTTTCATAACATCGTCGCTGTCAAAGCTGTCAAAACCATAATTACACACGCCACGCGGGCACTCAAAAATCACACTTATGTACACACGCACCCATTCCGCACATTTTCTAATTAATAACAATGAATTACTTTCCTCATGGAACTTTTAAATAAGGCAAACTTTGCCAATTAAAACACAAATCTTGAAATAAGGACATTATTTTCACACAAGACTTATCTTCTAATCTCATTAATTCCACAAAGGACTTTCATCTAACATTCTAATCATAATGACTCAGCAAGAACTTTCACCGATCGGACCTTTGCTTATTCATCTTGTTTTTGTTAAAAAATAAATGCAGTGCATTTTAAACCAAAAGGGGATGTCATTTTGTTTTATTCCTTTTTTTTATTTTGTTTGGGGCATAGAGATTTAATTTCACTTAAACTTCTTTTCCCCTACAGTATCTACTTTCTTTCTACTGTAGAAAAATATTAAACAAAACCAATCCTCGCGAGGGTGCACTTTAGTTGGGTACAAAAATAGACATAAACAGACCAATCAACATTCCTCAGTAGAAGCATATCAAGCAATCAACAATAAGCCAACACCATTCCCAAACGATGAGGACCGAGTAGACCACCCTCACTCCAATAAAGAAAAGTTTGGTTTTGTCAAGTTGTCAGAATTTTCAAAATTGAATCTTGATTGATATAAAATACATTGGCGGAACCAGCTGATTTTTGCCTTGAAACTGACCGAATTTTAGTAATTGATTTCCAAACTAATCTAATTTCGGCCAGGTCTTTACTTGTACCTCTAACTGTCAGGTCCATGTTTAGTCAACTTCTTTCCATGTTTAGTCAACTTCTTCCCATGTTTAGTCAACTACTTCACATGTTTAGTCAACTACTTCACATGTTTAGTTAACTTTCTTCCCTTGCCAGCTGACTCTGGCACATAAACTATTCTATATGTAACCCAATCTGGCCTTAAATGTACCACTTGAGCACTAATCCTACGTTCTGGTAGCTACACCTTTAACTCTGTCTAGTGGTGGATCCTTCAAGTGTGGCCAGACTCTCACTGGTCACTGGAAAATACCGCTCAGATGCTCGGAACGCACAAAATCTGTGTGCCCTAAGTCTGTTTACTTTGACTGGGCTCTCTTCTTACAATGGCTTGGTCTGTGTTTTCGCTGTCGGGGCATCAGGGTAAACCTGAAACCCGCTGTGCAATCAATTTGAAATAAAGAAAAAACAGGGGTCATTTTTCTTATAAACAAAATAATAATAATAATAATAATAATAATAATAATAATTATTGACTAAAACTTACAAAACTCTGATCATTCATAAGTTTCTGACTCTAAATACAAATGCTCTGGGACTAGTGACTTCCATTAGTAAAATCAAGGCTTGTCTCTTTACAGGGTGTAGTCAGTGACTAAGAATAGAGTGAGACTTACGTCAAAGGTTTTTCTTTGACTGGTGTGAAAACCTCAGACGATTGGCAGTGTGTGTCCTCGAGACTATTTAGGCCTTTCATTATATAAATTTAGAGTTGACTGAAAATACAAATGTGTTGTGCAAATGATTTATATATGAGACTGGATCTGTTAAATGCTTAAAAATATGAAGCTTAAGCATAAAATCCTTTTAGCAAAATAAATGGAGTCTGCATTAAATAATCCCAAAACGTTGATATGCCATGCAACAAAAATGATAGATCAATCATTTCTGTTGATTTCACTGTGTAAAATGTTGGAGGCATTGTCACAGAATTTGCTTAACTTCTTTTTTATCAAATAAATTTTTGTTGTGGCTTTCGTAAAGGTTTGAAAGCATCTCGGTAGTTAGTGGACACAAAATATATTAAACAGAAAAGCAAACACAACTGAAGAGTGTGGTTATACATCGATCCGACTGCCACGAGTGCAATACTCAAGCATAACCTGTGTACTTACACTGGGAGACCTATTCTCCCGGTCATTATAAGTGGAAAAGTTCATTATTATCCGTAGGTAGACACACCACAACAGTTTAAAAAACACAATCAAATCTAAAATTACTATTTCAATTCCTGTGTAAAAAAAATCTGCTGACAAGAGATAAGGTTTTTTTTATCAAACTTATGAAATATACACTTGTTTGATTAAAATAAATTTAATATAATTTGAATTTGATTGGTGATCCATTAGTAAAAGTCAAAAAATTACTTTTCTACATTTCTCTTTACTTGATATTCTAATCAGTTTGGCTTAGTTAAATAACAGAAATAAATGATTATCTATGCCTAGCTGAAGAAATCAACAGTATGTCTTCAGTGTTAATCCTGGATAGAAATATTCCCTGATCGGCCCAGAAGTGCCATTTAACATTTATTTTCCTCACTTAAAAGCCATCAGCTTAAAGGCGTTATCATCAGAGACACAGGTGAATGTGAAACGCACGTGATATGTTAGTAATTCATTAGCAAATGAGTTTTTCAGCATTTTTCAATTTTTACATCAACTGTGTGCACAACATGCTTACAGGATATGCACATAAATATTGTTAAGTCACATCCATTAGTTTCTTTCTAATTTACATTTCCTGACAAAACTATAAAATTTCATATTTTTAGTGTATTGTATAATCTCAAATAAACTAATGATTGCCTTTTGTGATATATATATCTACTATTATATAAAATGAACTATGTGTGAGAAAGAGAGTTCTCTATGGGCTCGAAAACGGCTAGACCGATTTTTATGAAATTTTAGATGAAGGTACTTTATGTGCCTGGTAGTGTTCTTAGATAGGTTTTTATATCAGAATATCTTCAATAAGTATTGATAATCAATATAATCTAACAAGTAAAGGAACAGGCGATTTTGACAAAAGTTAGCACCTTACACAGCCTAACATCACAAATGCATTTGAAAAGTTTTATTATTACACAAAGTTGAAAGGTCCCGCATATAAAATCAATAGTGGGTTCTTTGATATAACAAGGTTCCGTTTGAAATGAATGCTTCTGTTTAAAGCACACTTGCACCATGATACTTGATTTTTTCATTTTAAACTTAAATTCAAGCCATTATTACCGCACAATTCATAAAACCAGGAATATAAAATCAACAGTAGGTTTTTTGATATGACAGGAGCGCGGTCGAAATAAATATTTCTGTTTAGAGTACAATTTAACCATGATACTTGACTTTTGCATTTTAAACTTTAATTCAAGCCATTATATATACAAATAATTTTATAAAATCAATAGTAGGTTCTCTACAGTGCAATGTAGACTGCAATGTATTGTGGTCTAAATCACTACAGAGAGGCATGTGAAGCTTCCTCCCGGTACACCACGATAGGTCCTGAATTAGAACAAGCAAACAATCGATTTGATTGAAACATGATTGATTTCACCAATTTTGATGACAATAAAAAATATGGGAGCGTGATATATTCTTTGATCATCATTCAATCCCAGGCAGCATCGGGTTTCCTTGTTAGTATATATATATATATATATATATATATATATATATATATATATATATACACACACACACACATATATATATAATTATCCACTGACATGTGGTTTGTAGTGTATGACTCATCAGAGTGGCTGAATCTAGTAAGACTCAGCCACTCTGATGAGTCGTAGACGACGAAACACGTGTCAGTGGATAATTATATTTTAAAAACAATATATATGCCGCTCCCCATTTGGGGGAACCAAATTGGTAAAAGGGAAAATTATTCCCAACTTGCATTTAGGTAAAAATGCACTTTTGTATAAATAATTGAATCCATTGAAAACGGATTGCAAAAACAAAAGCAAATAAATAATATCTATGTATAATGTAAAAAATATATAAATGTTTATATATTTTTTTATTATTTGTTGATGTACAGCAATACAAAATGTTCTGAAAAATGTCTTAAGAAACAATATTCGGGGAGTTCCTCTGACTCTGGTCAGTGTAATGGGAGGTGAATATGTAGTAAGTGTTGGTAGTAGTGGAAAAGAGTATAGTTAATAAATGAAGAAATGTTTACATTTACCTAGTATACGTCTATTCAGATATTTCTAGCTTCCTCTTGAATTTTCACATATAAAGGAAAATTAACGTGGGTGGTGTCTTGGACATTTGACTAAACTTAAATGGATAGAAAGCTGTATAAGCTAGTGGAATTAGTTGGGGAATGTATTTGCTCAATGTCAGATTAAGTATATATATATATGTGTATATATATATATATATATATATATATATATATATATATATATATATGAAGTTAAATTTTGCAAATTAGGATTTATAAGATTCATTCTTCAAAATAAAGAGATAAAGATTAAAAATGATTATTTCTTTATATCGTGGCTTTTCAAAGAATGGCTCTTATTCTTAAAGGAAAAACAGTTAACAAAATAACATTTATATAGTCTAGCTATAATGTTACTAGTTAGCACATAGTTTGAAAACTTTAGTGTATGATAAAAGTAGTGCGTTAAAGATGATATAGAAATATATAGATAAAAAAAGGATATTCAGCTTGAAGTCCACGAATGAAGGTGAAAAATAGAACCGTAATAAAATTAAAAAAAAAAAACAGTGGGTTGGTTGGGACTTGAATAGTAAGAAAAGATCTAATAGTATTATCGGTATGTCCAATGGTGGAATGTTTACTATAGTCTTCAGAAATCTGGATCAATAGATCGATAATTATGCAGCATAAAAGATGTCTTGAAAGGTTAAAAGAAATTAGTTTGAGGTTGAACTGCTAACATTAGCATTAAATCCGTGAGAAAGGACAGTCTTTGGCAGGATTTTAATTTTGATATAATCTTCTATATCATAGGCTAGATCCACTGGGTTAAGGTTTTCTAAATGGGCAGAGTGAGAGTTTTTTTTAGCTGATAGTGGTTTCTTTTTTTTTTTTTTGTGATTTGGTAGTCTGAAAGGTTGGCAAAATTAATGTATAGTGTTCTTTTGGGGATGTGATATATGTTATGTTTGAATGATTTACTGAGGATGTATGGGTTTGTTGGTTGTAGATGTGTTTCAAAATTTGATCTTTGTTGCTTAATGTGCTTAGTTATTTGAAATATAAGAATTGGTAGAAATATCTGGATATTTCCATAAATGAAATGCGAATGAATAAGTCACAAAGATAAGATTTAGTGCCCTTAAATTTGTGTAAATATTTTTATGGCAAGGTTCCATAATTTCGAGGAGGCAGCTTTATATATTCGTTGTGCACTGGATAGTGTGTGTTGATTAAGCACTGGAAGTGGTTATTCAGCTTCGTTGGAATTATTTCTAATTTCATTGCATGTTGTAAGAAAATTAATATTTGACCTTGTATGTGCCATTTTCCTCAGATTTCACTCCAATTCTCTTCTAGTACGGAGTTCTTCACAATGAATATCAGACCTGAATCCTAACTTCTATCCACGTGTATTCCTTACCAGAAAATTTGTTTTCATTCCCCTGGACACGTCCCTGTTATTCGTGACAATCTAGCGATGCATTTTGAGGGTGCAGACAATGGTCTTGTTGGTTGTCATCACTTGGATTGGTAGAGAGGATGAGTTGTACAATGGCGCATCTCCGATCTCACTCGTTGAACATTGTGTCACTTTCAGACACAATAGAAGGCTCCTATTGCTCTTGGTATTTGTACACAACTGGCTAACTAGTATATGATCTGCAACAAAAAAGAAAGCCGGTTTTTATCAAATGTAAATGGAATCGTGTCGTCTTTTCTATAGTGGAAATTTTATTGTTTTCTTGTTCGTTTTATTGGTTGTATAATAAATACAAAATTAATGTGAAAAATATTAAAAAATTGTTTATTTATTGATCTACAGAAAACAAAATTTAAAAAGCTGAATTTTCATCCACTTCCTACTACCATCTTCAGCGTAATGAGGTGTTTGTGGTAAGTAATATTAGCAGTTGAAAAAAGATGTCGCCACTAAGATGAAGAAATATTTACATGAGACTAATATGTGTCTATACACATATCTCTGATCTCCATTTTAATCTTCACACCTAAAGGGCCATGACAGACACACGCATGCGCATGCGTATGGTAAAATGTAAACAAATAAATAAAATTCATTTTAAACCAATGCAATTTCATAAATACTTAGTAATGAGTTCGTTAACCCAGATTGTATATTATCAGACAGAATTGGTTATGGTTGGTTGTGACTGGTGTCTGCCCTAAGAATCTCAAAATTGATCCAGTCTCTACATCTAGCCATACTGAAGAGTTGTGAACTGACTAATAGAATCGTAGCTTTTTCAAGGGTACCAATGAAAATTGTCTAATAGTGCACCTATAATTTTTAAATACCATGAATACTTGCTAATAGAAACTAAATATCTTAAGGATGATTTATTAAAATTCTGATAGTATCAAGAGTTAAATGATTTTTACTGTAAATGTTAATTATTAAACCGCTCTGGGTGTTGTATGTTCTTTTTCATTTCGCAAGTTACAATTTTGCTTGGGAATTAAACACACCTTACTTTACTAACCTTTAAGACATGAAATTTTACTTGCCAGAAATTAGAAACTTGTTTAAAAACAAAATGAAAAGAACCTTTCAGGTATTATTAATTGGAATGAAAGTGTCTTTGTTCAAACTGTGATTACTTTTTTTTTTTTAAGTTATCTCTGAAATTGTGATGAGCAGATTCTTGAAATTATTGATCACATGACAAACTTCAATTGATATTTTTCTTCATGGATAAATTATAATAAATTTGTATAAAGGATGATCTATATTTTTAGAGGGTCACTATGACACTTTTATCTATATAAATAAAACAGTAGATGTATCTGTGTCTGTCTCTCTATCAATATTTAACCACTAAACACATACAGAAATATGTTGGGAAGTTGAAATGCAAAATATTGATTTGAACTTATTAACATTTTTATCAGTTTGCATATGCATAAACTAATCATGGCTAAAAGTCAGTTAATTTTATAATTTTCTTATTTATCTGTCGAGGTAGCTTCAATAGTAGCGAATGCAGCTGCGACACTAAATGAAGGAACGTGGCTGGAGCATTAAATGTTTTGGTTTCTGTTGTGGTGGCAACCACTTATTTGCATATGCGAATAACATAACACTATAAATGGCAATCCTAGGTTGGCCTTGGTGTGTCTTACTCAAATGCCACCAGAAGTGACGCCGAAGAGCGTACATGTCCTCCCACCAAGACTCTCTGACTCGACACCGTCATTTGTACATATTGTAAATATACCTTTTCTTTAATACACTTATTATTGCATTATCTTGTTGTTTGCGTCTTCATTGTATTTCCTTACTAATTATTGTTCAACCTTGCAACCACAACAGTTGGCGACGAGATATGAAGCATCAAATATAACAGTTTGACGAGGAACTATTTAAAAAAAAAAAAAAAAGTACAACGCAAAGGTTGACCATTTTTTTTAAGGAATGCAAAGTGTTGACGAGCAAACAGATTTTACGCTAAAGAGAAGTTTCAACTCAAGTGAAAACAAAAAAAAAAACTCTAACCTGGCAAAAGCGACAATTTACGCCGTTTTCTGGGAATCCGACTTGCAAACGAATGTAAAAGTGAATTTTTGTTTTGTCGCTACACGACAAATCTTACTAAAGGACCAACTTGCAAATGAAAAGCGAACTTTGTTCTGTCGCAAAAACGACAGGTCAGACCCGTATTACGAAAAGCAAGGAAGTAACCTACGAAAAAAGTTCACCAGTGGATTCTAATTACTGTTCCCCGTAAACAAAACAACAACTAAAGGACTTTTTAATTAATGTTTTGGTTGACGTCGGTACTAAAAGGAAATACCACAGCTAAAACTAAAAGTCAAGGAAAGGATTTTTTTTTCTTGAAGTTGTCACTGAATAACGGATAATACAATAAAACGTCACGGAAAAAAAAGGTAATCTCAATTTAAGAGGTATTTTAATTACTAAAATACTAGAGAAAAAAAAAACTCAAAGAACTAAATGTACTGCATACATTTATTCAATTGTGACTCGATTAAAAAAAAACAAAAAAACCCAAACTTTTATTTTGTGGAAAGAGTTACTTATTAGTAAGTGCCTAAAAACGGAAAGTCAATTCCATTTCGTGATTCCAGATAAACCTGTTTTATTTTTTATTTTTGCAGCGTGACTCGCAAAAAGAATATATTATTGCAAGCAGCGATATTATTATTGAAAACAGGAGCTTAAAGCAATTTGCTTTTTTGTTGTAACCCAAACCGGTGTATATTGTACATGGTACAATATTTTTTTTTAACTACACACTAAAAAAAAAACAAAAAAAAACATGGAAGACTTATCAAAAATGTTCATGCAATTTTTACAAGCACAGGCTGAGCGGGATGAACGCAGACAAGCTACACAAAACGAGCTTTTGCAAACACAAATACAGGCACAGGCTGACCGCGAGGAAAAGAGAGAGGACAGATTATTGAAATGGCAGCAGGAACAAGAAGAAAAGCAGAAAATGGCACAATTAAAGCAGAAAAAACTGCAATTGGAACAGGAAGAAAGGCATAAGAAACTACAATTGGAATATGAAGAAAGACAAGAGGAACGTTTTGCTAAAACACTGGAACTACTAAAGAGTAATCGAGAAAATGTCGATAGTGTTAATTTCTCCCATACAACTATTTTTAATAGCATGGACACATTTCATTATGTGCCTGAGGAAGAGAAGCATTTTGAAGCATACTACACAAGATACGAGGATGTTTTTCAACTGGACTGTAAAAATTGGCCAAATAGTCAGAAAGTGAGCCTCTTACTCAGAAAATTGGGTACATCAGAACACAGCAAATTCGTAGATTACATATTACCTAAAAAAAACTGCGGAATTAGAGTTCATGGAAGCTGTAAAATTACTAAAAGAATTATTTAATCCAAATATATCTCTTTTTCATAAAAGATGGCTGTGCATGAATCTAAGAAAGATGGACAACCAAGATTATTTGACATACGCATCAGTTGTCAATAAAAACTGCGATAATTTTAAGCTTGCAGAACTAATGGTAGAAGATTTTAAATGTCTAATCTTCGCTCAAGGGTTAGTTTCCACGAAAAATGCAGAAATACGCAGACGAGTGTTGTCTAAGCTGGAATCTGAGCAAGATTTAACCCTCCAGAAACTAGCAGAGGACTGTGAAAGGGCCATTACACTAAAAAAGGATTCAAAAAATATAGAAGAATCCGGAGTGGCATATGTAAGAAAAGTTAGAAAACCATACGCACCAACCAAGAACTTTACAAAGAAAAGCAATGGAACGGGATATTCCAAAGATAATAACCATAAATATAGTACAGAATATAACAAGCCTCTTCCTAGATATAACTGTAAGAGATGCGCAGAAAAGCATTGGGAATCAGATTGTCCTTATAAGAAGAAAAAATGCTACATTTGTAAGAAGGTGGGACACAAAAGCGATTGCTGCAGATATAAAGATTACACCAGAAAGAGAGTACAGCAAACAAAATCAAATACAAAATTAGACAAAGATCGGCGAAAATACGTAAAAGTGGAAATATTTAAAACATCAATAAAGTTACAACTCGACTCCGGCTCCGATGTTTCTATAATAAACCTGAATACGTGAAAAAAGTTGGGAAAACCGGCCATGATGAAAACTAGTAAAGCAGCCCGGATGGTAACTGGTGGTGGTATAAAATTTGAAGGAGAAGTTGTCCTCCCGATAAAATTGAAAGGGATTTCGAAGAAATTAAAAATATTCGTACTAAAAAATAATGAAAATCTGTTTGGAATAGATTTAATTGAGAAATTCGGACTATGGGATAAGCCAATCAATACATTCTGTAAAAAATTAGAATGTTCTTCTCCAACAACAGTAAATATAAAAGACGATTTAAAAGAATTATTTCCGGAGGCATTCATGACTAACTTAGGTCGCTGCAATAAATTCAAGGCCTCGTTTGAACTTAAAGAAAACGCCAGCCCAATTTTTAGAAAAAAGCGAAATGTTCCATTCGCTGGGTTGGAAAAGATTAATAAAGAATTAAATAGATTGCTGCGCTGGGGTACAATACTACTTAATTACGATTTCCAGCTACAACATCTAGCATCAAAAAAGATTTGCCATGCGGATGGACTGTCAAGACTGATACCACAGAAACACAATCTGGAAGAATCAGTCATTGCAGCAATTCGGACAAATGTTGAAGTAAAAAATATGGTAGCAAACATCATTAAGGAACTACCCGTAACTTTGTCGGACATTAAAAGGGAAGCCGAGAAAGACGAATATATAAAGGACATAAAAGAGAAAATTATAACGGACACAAAGGTGCAGGAAGTTTTCTCCCTATGTGACGATGTGTTACTGTACAGCGAGAGAGTGGTAATACCCAAAACATTGCAGAATAGGATGTTAAGAGATTTCCACACAGGACATCCGGGGATAAATCGAATGAAGTCGTTAATGAGAAGCTACGTGTACTGGCGTAACATGGACACTGACATAGCGACAACAATTGATAAATGTAAAGGATGCCAGTTAGCGGCAAAATCTCCACCTATAGTACATAAACCTTGGCCGAAAACCGACCAACCATGGTCGAGAATCCACATGGACTTCGCTGGTCCAGTAGGTGAAAACTATTATTTAATTGTAGTGGATAGTTTCACAAAATGGCCGGAATGCAACAACGAACAACTCAATAGGGTTCCTACACGAGTTGTTTGCAAGATTCGGTGTACCAGACACACTGGTCACTGACAACGGAACGCAGTTCACATCCGCAGAGTTTAAGGAATTTTGCGACACGTTCCGAGTGAAGCACATCACGACACCGCCGTATCATCCTAGGTCGAACGGCCTCGCGGAAAGGTTCGTGGACACGCTAAAACGAGCGTTAAAGAAATCCATTGGAACACCAACAGAAAAAGCTTTGCAACAATTCTTGCAAGTATATAGGATTACACCACATCCTAGTACACCATCAAACATATCACCAGCTGATCTAATGTTTGCCAGAAAGGTAAAATCAGCGTTTGACAAACTATTGCCAAGGCAGGCAATTATCCGAAACACTACACACACGAGAAGAAAGAAATATAACTCGGGAGATCGAGTATATTTTAAGTCCTACAGAAATAACACATCTTACTGGGAATGTGGAGTAGTGGATAAACGCATTGGTGATTGTACATACATGATTAAAGGTCCACAGAATATATATAAAAGGCACCTAAATCAGATAAAAAAACGTCATATCCAAGATGATGATGATACGACAACAGTCGAAGAGGAGGACACCATAGATATCATATACGAATCTTTTAATTTGGAACCGCCTCAAAATGCACCTGAACCCCGAAGATCAGGTAGGAAAAGAAAAGTGAATGAACCATTAATGGTAAACCCAAAAAGAAAAAGATATTGAAATCTGTGTGACTTCAAATCTTGGGAGGGGGGTGTTGTGGTGGCAACCACTTATTTGCATATGCGAATAACATAACACTATAAATGGCAATCCTAGGTTGGCCTTGGTGTGTCTTACTCAAATGCCACCAGAAGTGACGCCGAAGAGCATACATGTCCTCCCACCAAGACTCTCTGACTCGACACCGTCATTTGTACATATTGTAAATATACCTTTTCTTTAATACACTTATTATTGCGTTATCTTGTTGTTTGCGTCTTCATTGTATTTCCTTACTAATTATTGTTCAACCTTGCAACCACAACAGTTTCAATTCTAGATTATGGCACGCAAATCATTTTTTTACTTTGGAAATCAGTACTATATATTAGGTACAATATAATATTCAATAGAGAATTGGCTCTGTAATAATAAATACGAAATCTGCATAAATAAAATTATATTTTATTTTGTGACCGGTAAGGTAGGGCGTGCCACTGCTAGTTTTTAAATAATTGTTTTAAAATAACTACAAGAAATGTGAGCTTTCATTTGTTTAATGTTATAATTATTTTTTATATTCTTGAACAGTATCTGTATATTTAATATATATATATATATATATATATATATATATATATATATATATATATATATATATATCAGTTGTAAGAAAAAGTACAATTAAAATAACAATCAAGAATACTCAGTATAAAAGAAATATAAAATGAAAAACTAGTTAAGATGTACATTATTTGGACACAATGCGTTAATCTTGTCGTTAATGATATTCTCTTAAAATCTATATAAAGATATATTAGCTTAAATATATGAAAGTCAAACAATGAATCAACAATATTCAGACACAGTTTTTTATTTAACTAGATCTATTTTGTAAAAAATACATGCAAGTAGTCACTCGGGTCTCTTTCTTATCATCTGTCCAGTGTCTTATAAGAATTTTAAAGAATAAAGAGTGTAGACCCTTGACGTGTCAACTAAGATAAACTGGAAAAAAAAATGCAATGGTCGGTTAGTGTTCTGTATTTATATGTTTTCCTGGTTTCACAAAACAAAACTGTAGTGCCGAAATTGACAGAAGATTCCACAATTCTTGATGGTATGAAAGACTCATTGTTACATGGAAGGGCTGTCCCCATTCCATGTAAATAAGAAAAATATTAGATAAGTGAAAATGAGATTAAGATAAGCCTAGAACCGAACCCTCTAGGTAACGTAAGAAATGGAAGGCGAGAAATTTACTCTATTGTTAAATTCTATTAGAATAGTTAAATATCGGAAAAAAGAGTTGATTGTCCATTCTTTAGAAATCTAAATATTAAATATGTCAGTAAAAGAATAAACAATGAAAATTAAAAATGTATTCTTAAAAAATAGGTTAGGAGAGGATTCTTTTGTTTGCAGAAGTGTGTTTGGACAAACAGCCACATGAAATTAGTCACGTTTGAAAAACACACTTCTGACGTCATAGACAAAGGACAATTCTCCATATTGTTCTATGGGTTCGAATTTTAGAGTTAGAGTAAGCCAGTCAGTCGGAGAGAGTTGATCAGCTAAGCGTTTACATAGTCAGAGGAGAGTCCCCTTAGAGGCGAAGGGGTAGAAGATTAACCATGTAGATACAAGTGAATTCCTGACGTCATTCAACTGGTCGATCCGATAAATAAAGAAGTCATCATGTTTTGTATGTGTCGTCTCGTGTCGTCATTCAGTTACAACAGAAAAAGGTAATGTGTTTATCATCAATTATAAGAAACTCTTGTGTAAACCCTTCCAAGTAATATGTGTCCCCACCATCATCATAAGTGAAGTATCTCCTCCTCTCTAATATGTGTTAAAAGAACTGTAATATATATAAATGTCTTCTCTCCCTCATCATCACTATCCTTATGTCTGTACATGAATCCCGTTATCTATGTGCTCCAATATGAAACTCCCCCCCCGCCATCTCTTTATATGTACCCTTATGCAACATCATTGCAAGTGGCATTCCATAAAAATGGCATTTTGATTAATTCCGTCTCTTTTAATGTCATTCTCTTCAAATATATAGAAAGACCTGCTGTCTTATATGTATGAAAATAAAATAATGAACTTAAGTCTATAATATTATGTAATTATTTATTTAAACTTTCTTTTTAAACTCATTATATAAGCTAGCAAAAGTGAGCTCCCTCTTGTTACTACAGAATGGAACGACAAAATTGTCGCCTTAGAAAAGAAATGATTCCATTTCCGTTTGATGAAAACCAGTTTTCTTTTTTTGTTGTTGCAAACCATTTACTAGTTGGCCAGTCATGTACACATCCCAAGAGCAATAGGAGCCTTCTATCATGTCTGAAAGTGACACAATTTTAACAAGCGAAATCGGAGATGCACCACTGTACAACTCTTGCTCTCTACTGATCCAAGTTATGACAACAAGACCATTGCCTGCACCCTCAAAATGCATAGCTGGATTGCCACGAATAACAGGGACATGCCTAGGGTGATGAAAACAATGTTTCCGACCATGGTTATGGTCTTTGGTGTGATTTCAAGTGAGGGCTACATCATGCCACGTCTTCAAAGTTGGCTTGAAAGTCAATACCAAAGTGTACCTGGATTTGCTGAAGAGTGTGATACAATCAGATGGCCACTGGCAAACCCTGGGTGTGGTAACAGGACTCTACACTGGCACATAAGTCCAAAGAGACCCAGGCTTGACTTCAGGAGGAGTGCTACGACTGACTACCCTTCTCTCGTTGGCTCCCTTCCTCTCACTGGCTCTCCTCCTCCTCCTCCTCCTCCTCCGACCTGTACTTGCTGGACTACTTCGTTTGGTCATATGTCAAGAACATCACCAACGTGACCTCCCACAACACCAAAGCCAGCCTGATTGCTGCCATGTGCTGAGCTCTTGCTGACAAGGCATGCTTCCAATTTCGGACCCGTATTGAGGCAGCTACATTGAATAGATATCAGCTCTACTACATAATCAAGTTACGTGAATTGATTTTTTTCAATAAAATTTCTAAAATAAAGCTGTAGTGTTGTTTTCTTAGGGCGACACTTTTATTGTTCCACCATGTAGTATGTATAATGTGTTGGTTGCTTATGACGAACTGATTGTGATAAATTTTGTTGCCGTACCTTACCTTTTAAAGGAGATTATGCCTATAGAATAGTCTCATGACAACAAAATAGACCCTAAACTACATTTCACCCTCCCTAATTAATTAATCATGGAAAGATAGTACATTAGTCTGAAATAATATGATAAACTAATTGAGCATGAAAAGTTACAAAGAGTATTGTTAAGGTTTCAGTTATAGAAATAATGGTATAATTTCGGTTTCAGACATACATATACCAAATCTCCATTAGTAATTGATGAGAAATTTAATTGTTGCACCCTTTCTTTCTAGATACATCGTATTGTAATAAAATGTATTAACAAACATTTCATCATAATTCTTCATTCAGCCTCTCATACCCTTTACAGAACATATCACTTTTACTTGAGACCAAAACAGGTCATTTATTCAGTCGGTGTAATGCACCATAATTTATCATTACTCTTTGATAAGAACTTTAAGATTACGTGTTCTGATAAGGTATTAGGGCTATGATTTATTCAAATTATTTATTTTATCAATTGATTTCTATTTATTTCCTTGCTATTTTATATCTTACATAGTGTGATTTTGTTAACGTTTCAGCACACAATTTGCACAGTTGTGATATTTATTTTTTCTTGGCTGTTTTTTTTTTTGTTGTCAATCTTCTAATGGTGTACTAGTTGGGGTTTTTGAACTTAGGTTTTATTTAAGTGGTTCAAGTAGAAATTTAAATTCTGAATTCAAAACACTTTCTCTAAAATTCTACTTGGCATCGTTATCACTCTTAAGCTATATATTTTTTAATCGACCTGAGCTTATTTCTTACTTTAGGTGCATTAAATTCAAATTAATCTCGGCAAATCACTTTCAGCAGCCATATTTCCTGTACAAATTTAATATTAGAATTGAAATTCTGAAAGTGTCGATATTATTAATTCTGTTAGGAATCACTGCAGAAACTTGTCGGACATCCATTAGAAAGCGATGAAGATGAAATTGCTGACAATGTAAATCTGATAACACATTTGAAAAAATTATGCAAATATTAGCAGAATATCCATGTGAACAAATTTGGATGAAGAACTAGAAGGAAAAGAAACCAGTATGATGCATGAAAATATTGACTTTTATCAAACATTAATAAAGCTGCTAATCTTGTATAACGCACTCATTCTTGAAGATTTACTTTGAAACTCTAGCCATGTTTAAACAAAGTTCTAAAAATTAAAAAAAAATCTGGTAGATAAAATTCGGATTTTGTTACTGTTTTTTTAACAATCTCCAAAATAGTTGAGATTTTTGCATTTCAGTAAAAAGTGAAAAACAGCATGTATTTTTATCATAATTAATATATATATATATATATATATATATATATATATATATATATATATATATATATATATATATATATATTTGTTTGTACAGAATTAACTTATAAACTAATTAACCGAATATTTTCAATTTTGGAACACAGCTGCGAGGCAGAAAGGGTCGTAATGTAGGCTATATTTAATTTAGTTTTATGCAAAAGGGGTTAAGATAATATAAAAATGAAATTAGAAAGTGGAACTTGAATTTATTTTGGTAGTCTTATAACTTTCGCTCCCCTTACTGTATCTTTTAATCCTCACATTCTATAAATAATGTATCAGACAGGGGGGGAATAATTGTTATTTTCTGGGTTTTAATCTATACATACAACATTTATTGTTGGCTAGTTTTTGACCTAAAAGTATTATTTTTAGCTCCTTACATCAAATGACTTAATGCCTTGTCTGGAGCGATTTCCATGAAAAACAAACCTTTATAAAAATGCAAATACCTTTGATATGTTGTGAAATTTTAACAATTGTTATTAGACCTTAATTTATAATTATTCTCCTAATTTCATTTCCTTGGGGATAAGTTTTTTTTGAGGAAATAAGATGTGAGTGAATCCTGTCCCTACAAATGTATAAACACATATACATATCTGATATGATCCCGTGAAAGGGATATATACAGTTTGAAGTGACTGAGCGGTCTTGCTACAGTTTGAGTTAAGTTGCCACATGGAACAAGTATCATAGTTGAAGTGGGTGTTCTTAGCGCCAGGCTTGCATATCATTCGACGTCTCTCCCAGGTGGTTAATCCTACAAGGAGGAAAGCCCCGGATGTAGTCATATTCATTGCATAACTTACCCCAAGCCAAATTTTTTTGGAAAATTTAGCATAAATATCTCCTCTTTTTAGGGTCTGGACATAATTTATTCACCCCTTCCCCTCCCCGAGTTTTTTCTTACTCAATCCTTGCCGTGGTGACATTTAACACACTGGTATTTCTGGCTTTGAGTTCAGGGATACCCCCGTGAAAATGCTGACTTATCAGGAGAGGAATTGTAAACAAGTTATAAGATTTCCATTTCTTCAGTATTTTCCGTGACCTCTGTAGTGTGCCTGGGTCTTAATTGATTCCATTGGATTTGCATGGAAATTTTTCTTTTATGTCATATATGACCTGACCCATTCTTTTAGTTACTATTCCTTATTCCCAAAACATGTGTCCAGGTTTAAAGTTTTTGAAGAAAATTTTGTCTTCTGGCCTATAGACATCAGTCATCTGTTTATATTTCATTGATGGTTTCTTTGCCGGAATAGGCAATTGCCTATCAACCCCGGAACATCTTCTTTTTTTTTTTTTTTGCGAACAGTAACTCTGCCACTGATAAATGTGATGTCGTGATTGGGTTTGGTATGATTCGGTAAACTGTATAGTTCTTTCATTTTTTGTTCATACTTTGATTCTTCTTCAGAGCTCATTTAAATGTGTCCACAAAATTTTCTGTCATTCCATTCAATCTTGAATGATAAACTGGTGTTGTCAGTATTCCAACGTGACTAAAACTTCCGTGAAGTACGTTTATTGTATTTGTTGCTATGTCATCGAATGTCTGCACTTCACAATTTATGGCCACTTTGTGAAACTATCCACCATAACCAAGTAATATGATCCATTTATAAGCCTTGCATATTCGATATGCAATCGAGTCTATAGGACATAAGTCATGGTTGAATTTTTACAAGTGAATCCCTTGTTGCCCTTTGGTATCCTCTACAATGTTTAAATAAATCACCATCTTTTTATACATTCCTTGTTATGTGAAAAGAAAACATAAATAAATAAATAAACCGGAGAGAAAAAATTATTCATTTTCTGTAAGTAACGGTAAATCCTAATGTGCTTCATTTGTTTTTTTTTTCAACTTGTTTTCATTAGTTCATCATTAAACTTTTTTTTTTTCTAAACTAGTGAGTTCGTTTTGAATCTTAAATTGCTGCTGATATGATTCTGCAAAAGGGATATATTTGAAGTTTGAAGTTACTGGCCGGTTTTGCTACAGTTTGAGTAATAAATCTGGTAAGTCGCTCCCTGGAACAAGTGTAATAGTCGAAGCAGGTGTTCACAACATGAGAATTGCATACCTTTCAACGCTTCTTCGCGGTGACTTTACCGATCTGTACTTATGGCTTAATCAGCCAACTATAATCTTGCAAGTATGCATATTCATTACAGCAATACCTACATTTATATAAATAGACATTACCTTCTGATCCAAGGTTGACGTAAAAAAGGCAACACTTTTATTTTAGGCGTAACATAGAAATACTACACTATAATTTTTAATAGAAGTACAAATCTACATGTGAATAATTTTCTGGGTTTGTTTTATAATTTCGTTGTATTTTAAAATATTTCCAGTAAAGTCATCTAATTTTAGCTAAAATTTTAATATTTTATTCGTTGCTGTAAGAAAATAATGTTGATTTTTGCATCATTTAAATTTACTATATAATTTTTACATATATATTTATTTGAACTTATCATTTGTTACTATTTTCAATCAAAGAATTCCTTTTTTTTACATAGGCATTCCTTTGTTCTTTGTTAAATATGTTGTTATAAATTGAAGTTGTATACAAGTGAGAAAGAATATCTTGTATTAGTTCAAACTTTGTTAGCATAAGCAGCTCTCTAAATTCAGTTGAGCATTCAGCTGGAGGCTTATCAACGATTGGGCTTTGCAATGTAAATCTAGATCATTTGTTGCATGGAGTTTAAAAACTTGAAAACTCATGTCATAGTCCCCACTGCCATTTGCAGTTTACAGGGAATTAAAAGTGTTTATCAAAGATTAGAAAAATTGGTAAAAAGTTAGTCGTAAGTAATCAGATATTTCCGGTCTAAGACAAATGAGAAAATTAAATCAATGTATCCATACTTGAACATATTGTAACGTGTGTCTAAAGTGGATCTTTAATGATGATCAGCTCAATGATCGGGTCAAGTTGAAATGCAAAAACATTTCCCAAAACCGTGCGTCGTTTATATGACATACAGAAGGTCTTTTTAGTTTGTGGCTTATAATTTCCTTACTTAAAACATTGATGTCAAAACACACATAATTACTTTTAATAACAATACTTAACATCTTAAAAGTACAAAAATAAACCTTATTGCACATATGCTTTTATCTGACCAACATTTAGATTCTGTCAAATTTTGATTTCAGAAAATCGCTATGTTAAATTTTAACATATTTTTTTATAAAATACATATTTTGATGGATAATTAGATGATTCTTTGATTTTGGGTTTCTTTACAATTTATGGTCATTAACCGGCTCATTTGACATAATGGTTAGTACTGACTTATGAATCATGATATTGAGGTTTAATTCTTAGTTAAATCATACTAAGGACTAAAAAAAAAATACTACGTGATGCACTCCTGCTAAGCACTCAGCATTTAAAGGTGAGAATTAAAGGGTAAATGAAGTAATCTTAGATGTAGTAGATAAGGAAAGGATGTCTTCGGATAGACTTACTATGATCTATCGTTTTCTAGTTACAAAAAGTGGTCTCTAAGTATCCTCCATATAATAGATTGTGACAGGGGAGGAAACTATTAGCCACTAGTGAAACTGAAAATGGCGCTAGGTAATCATACAACTTAATGAAAGTAGAATTTCTCTCAAAAATCTATAACTGAAGCTAGACCAGCAAACACAAGTTGTAAATATATTGCTCCTTTAAAGCTTAAAAAAAGATTGAATCTGACATATTTCAATGGAAGTTTTACATGCTTAATAAACTGAAAGTGCCGAAAATAAATTAAAAAAAGAAAAGAATTGTTAAACTCTACATGTAAGTTTGAATTTCGTCTTCCCATGCAATTATTTGCTTGATCATTGAGCCATTTCATTCCCATTTTATCTCAAATAGAAATGGTAGATTCCAAGCATACAAGTACAAATTTGATATTTTAAAAAATGTAATATTGAACATAATTTCATCTGACAGAACCTCTTGAGATTGACTTTCTTTTTATCCATTATCCTGTGATGCATTTTAAGTTACATACTACAGCAGTATGTCATTAGCAAAATGGATACCGTGATGAGCCATGGGATTGATGTCAAGTTGAAATCCTATTGGATATATTGTGGTCCTTTATGCACTAATACTGTCGAGAAACTCATAAGCCCCCCTTCTCAAGCCATAGACAAAATAGTAACTTGTTTTCAATGTATTGTATCATGTTTTTGCTTTAAATAATTTCCAAACAATTTGTATTGAAACTCGAGGACCAGTGTTGATGATGTAAACGGAATACATCTTTGAGCTGATCAAAATAAGATTTCATTTACCATATAGTTAATTACAAGTTGCTATAGATCTATACTTTGTCCTCGTTATATTTGATCTAATCTATGGTTGGTGTTACTTATGTGGGTTGGTTTCAATCCTCAAGGATTTTCCTTAATATTTCAGCTGTTTTAATTACGGCATTGATTCCAATTACTTTTAGTCTTTTTTGTAGTTTTTTTGTAATTGTTACTAGTGTCCCTTCACCGTATCAGCGGGGCTGTAGAATACGTTCACTGCCCCCCCCCCTGCAGAGAGTAAGAATCTCTTGCAATATGTGATGTCTTAGGATGGAAGCCTGGTGGTTGAAGGATTTGGAGGTCAGGTTTAAGCACATTAACTTCCCTAACACTCCACTTTGGCCCTTACTTTAGTTAGACGGGAGGTCAAAGAGGCCTGATCTGATCAATCAACAGGTCATGTTAAGCCCCATCATAGATAACTCATCAGAAACTTAACAAAATACTTATTCCCCACCCACTTAAAATTACTCCCAAGTATATAATGGCAAGAGATGGGTAAAGGTCAATCAATTGGTAAGACCAAAACTCTTCACATATGCTTTTGTCTAAACGAATTAATTTTAAATAATTTAGTCAACAGAAAGTTCTTGAGATTTTACTGACCAAGAGAGTATGTCTTTAATTTAACCCCAACACAAGCAAGGCGAATGGGTTTCCCTCTTGCCATGTTCCAATTATGGACTCCGAGGTGGGTAGGGAGCACGATAGATGAAAATGAATAAATTATTTATGGAAAACCAAAATAAAAATTACTATCTTTTAGGTGCTAAATAGCGGAAAAGAAACCATTCAGATATCTCTGATCTCTCCAGCTCAGAGGATGAGAAAATGAATAACGGAAAAGCCTTACCATGCACAAAAGAAATAAATTTTCCAAGATTCCTGATTATTGTATTACTAGAAAAGAAAAAAAATGGTGAGTTATCACGATTCCTAATAAAGAAAATACTAAACAACAGAAAGACTCCTAAAACAATGAAAAAAAAAAAAAGATGGAAACATCTTAATAGAAGTCACCAATCAGAAAGATGCCCAAAGCTTACTTAAAATAGATAAATTCCACAAATACAAATACAGTTTGCCCACATGAAAGACTGTATATATCTAAAGGAGTGATCTGAAGCTAAAAATTATGTCTAGCAATGGAAGAAGAAACAAAAAAGGAACTGAAAAAAAAAACAAGGAGTAATCAACCACATATGTATAAATATAAAAAGGTATGGTAGGCTGATTGTGACAAATACATATATTTTGTATTCCCCAACGATACCAAAAGAAGTTAAAATTGGATAATTAAACGTAAAAGTAGAGCAATATATACCAGCTCCTCTAAGATGTTTTGATTCCCACAAGTATGGACACTACATGTAAACCTGCAGAGGGGGAAAAAAGATGTGGAAGGTGCGGGGATAGAGAGTTAGACCACTCAGAGGAAGAGTGTGCCAATGAATTAAAATGTACAAATTGCAAGGAAAACCATCCTACATACTTCAAAATATGTCAAATATGCACAAAGGAAAAGGAAATAACGGACGTACAACAGAAAAGAAATATAACTTCCCTAGAAGGTAGGAAAATAGTTAAAACATATTTAAAAGATGAAACATACGCGGAAATAACAAAAAACACAAACAGACCACATCAACAAAATGAAATATACAACGAATTTAAAGAGCTAATAAATTAATCTCATTACACGATGAAGAATGGGCAAAATTCCAAAATAGCCTCAAAGAAAGATACCTTGGTTCAAAAAAAAGCAATAGAAATAAGCCAAAACATAAAAGATAAGAATCCGTCTACAATTTAAGCACTTAAAAATATATCACAAAAACATGCAAAACAATTAACAGATACCAATAAAACAAGTAATAAAGCAGTAAATAAAGAACACTTCAGGAAACAAGAGACTCAAACATAGTTTCCAAATGTTAAAAATAATAGAAACTGATAGCCATACAGAAAATATAACAAAACAAAAACAATTCCAAAAAGATAAGAAAATAATGAGTAAGAATCTAAACCAATTCCCAAGCGAAACCAAGATCTACTTCCAAGCTCGGACAAAGAAAAGAAAAAATCTCAACAAGACCCTCAACCAAACACACAAGCTCCAACAAAAAAAAAACCCTGCTACCTCCAAAGAAATGCAGGTAGATTAAAAAGAAAAAATACATGCAAACAACCATAGGACAAAAATAATCCAATGGAACTATCACGGTTTGAAGACTGTAGTGAAAATTGAGTGTGACTGCAGTCATGGAGGTGGGCTGCTGTGCAAACTCAAAACCCGAGCGATGGGAGACGAGAAGGCGGCGAATGAGCAGGTTCGATTGCGCATTAATTTGCATAAATGAGATAATATAAGGCCGGGAGTTAAAATGTTTGATAGTGTCGAGCTGTTGTGTTCTCGAGAACCGGATGAAACCTGGTAAGAGTGGAGAGTGTCGCTGAGAATCGAGTCCAGGTTTTTTTTTCGATTAGAAAGACAAATATGAACAAACTACTTTTGCTGCTAGCACAAGAACACCCCACAATAATTTGCCTTCAAGAAACCTTCCTGAAACCAGACAACATCAATATTAAGAACTACCATATATTTAATTAAGCTCATAACTCTAGGGGCAGGATATCTGCGGGAGGGTAACAATTCTAGTCAGAAACGATATATCTCACAGCAAAATAGACAACAATCAACATCCAAGCAATTACCATTAACGCCATTCTACATAAAACAATGACGGTATGTTCTCTGTATATCCCACAAAATGAAGACATGGATAAAAATGAATTGAAAAAGAAACTGATTGACCAATTACTTATACCTTTTATTTTATTAGATTTCAATAGTCATAACATCCTGTGGGGATGTAAAGACACTAATAAAAAAGAGCAAAACGTTGGAAGAGCTTATTAACGAACATGATATCTGCTTCCTTAACGAGGTGCACCTACACACTTTAACCCAACTAGCGGAAACCATTTAGCCATTGGCCGAAGCTTATGTTACCCATCAATACATACGGACTTTAAAAGGAAAGTATATGACGACACTTATGGCACCAATCATTTTCTGAAACTGATAGAAAACCTAAAATCCAACAATGAAAAACCTCCTGATGGAAACTAAATAAGGAAAATTGGCAAATATTCAAAGAAAAATGTAGGAATAGGTTGAATCACACTGACACAAACAATGACTTATTAGAATATTTCACAGAAACAATAATCGAAATAGCAAATGAATACATCCCTAAAACCTCAGCACCTTACAGGCTTTGCTGGTTTGATGACAAATGTCAGGAAGCAATCAAATTGTGAAAAGGGGCTTTAAAGAAATTCCCAAATCAACTCACAACTTCAAATCTGAATATAAAGCTCGTAGGGTAATTAAGGCAGCTAAAAAAGAATGCTGGAAAATTTATGTCAGCAAATTGAATTCCCTCGGAACCAAGAGCAATATGGGAGATTATTTGAAAAATCGCAGGTAAACATCAAACACCAATTAAAGATCTCCTTAAAAATAATTCCAGAATAACTGATAAAAGGGACATAGCAGACTTACTAGCTGAAACCTTTCCCAAAATTCATTCAATCAAGACCATAACACAAAATTTATGACAAACAAAATGCTAAACAGCACAAACTAAATTTTAAATCGAAAAACTTAGACGATTACAGTAAGCTTCTTATGCCAGCCGAATTAAAAGATTCTATTAAAAGATCCCACAACACAGCCGTAGGACCAGATGAAATCCATTACGAATTCTTGTGACAACTCCTTACAGAATCATTAAAATTACTACTGAGAGCATTTAACAAATTGTGGACAGAAGATGAATTGCCAGACTTATGGAAGCAAACCACAATAATAACAATCCTGAAACCAGGAAAATACAATTTGAACCTGCAAAACTATAGACCGATCTCATTAACATTATTGTGTAAAATAATGAAGAGAATAATAAATGAAAGGTTGGTTTGGTATCTTGAGCCCAACAATCTTATCTCCAACCTACAATGTGGATTCCATAATAAAAGATGGTCCTGGATATGACCTTAAACTATATCCAGCGGTGAGGCCCCAGCTTGCGGGCTTTGGGGAGTGTGAAGCCATCCTTTAATTGCCATTGCTCCCAGGTCCACTCTGACTTGGAGTGGTCAGAGTGGACCTGTTAGGGTCCCAACTATGGGTTAAATAGAAACCAACTTGAAAACAGCAAATATATTTTATTAAAAAATTTTTCTTCAAAATCTTTGATTCAGCATTAAATAACCTGAAAAGGGTTGATATGCCATAAAACAAAAACAACCAACCAATCCATAATAAAAGAAGAACAAACGATCACATAGTCTGACTGGAAACAGCTATAAGCGAAACATTTATCGGGAAGGAGCACCTCTCAGCCATCTTTTTCGACCTAGAGAAGGCTTATGACTCTACATGGAATTATGGAATAATGAGAGACTTGCGTAATCGTGATTTAAAAGGCAATTTATAAAAGGATTCTTATCCGGCCACAAATTTAGGGTTCACTTTAGATCCACTTTCTCTGACATGATGAACCAGGAAGAGAGAGTCCCTCAAGGAAGCGTATTATCTGTGACACTATTCAATGTTAAAATGAACAGCATTGTGAAGTGTTTGAACCCTGGCATAGAGGGATCCTTTTTTGAAGATAATCAGGTGTATTGCAGATTAAAATATATATGCACCATTCAACTCAAACTTCAACAATGCCTAAACAAACTGGACAAATGGCCAACGGAAAACGGATATAGATTTTTCCCAATCAAAAACTAAATGTGTACATTTCTGTCATAAGAAATACTTCACAATGACCCTACACTCGTAGATGACCCTACTCGTAGATTGTTCTGGGGTAACTGACACCCCTATCCTGTCTTCACATGGACTCTCCCATCGCTGTGAAAGGCAGCCATTTTGGACTTTCTAATCAGAGATTCCATGCCAGCCTAATCGTTGACATGACTTTACCGACTCTCCTGTTTGATATTGTGAACCCCTAAAATAAGGCCACAACATAGATGAACACAAATTTCTGGGATTAATATTTGATAAAAAACTGACATTCATCCCCCACCCGAAGAACTTAAGAAGTAGTTGCAATAAAAGACTACAGCTACTATGTTTTATAGCTCATGCAGAGTGGGGAGCAAACCAAGAACCTTTAATGAAATTAGATCTTAACTGGATTACAATAGTTTTATATACCAATCAGCTATAAACTCTTACCTAAAGATTTTAGATTCAATCTGTCATAGAGGCCTGAGATTGGCACTCGGTGCTTTTAGAACGTCCCCAGTTGAAAGTTTTTTTATGCAGAGGCTAATGAGATTCCTTTAAATGTAAGGGGTCACAAACTGGTTGCCCAATATTACACTCAATTAAAAGCACACCCAAATAATCCAGCATACGAAATTACATTCAATCCAAGATATAAGGAGTCAAACATCTCATCAAGCAAACAGACGAAAAAACAAAAATAACTTCTCTCTACAAAACAACTCAACTAAGCCCTATAAATAAATATTTGAAGATATAAATACCTTGAAACTCCAATTTTTTTAAAGATTATTTTTAATGGTTAAATTCAACATAACATCAAGATTTTGAAAAAAAAAAACAAACAAAAAAAAAAGAAACAAAACAACTAAACCAAATGCCATAAATAGATACTTGAAAATATGAAAAAGATTTAGAACATAATTTTTTTTTTTTTTTTCAAAATCATTGGATTCGGCATTAAATTACCTGACAAGGGTTGATATTCTTTTATTAAATTTTTTTTTTATTA
The DNA here is from genome assembly GCF_053919585.1 of Euprymna scolopes. Taxonomy (NCBI): domain Eukaryota; kingdom Metazoa; phylum Mollusca; class Cephalopoda; order Sepiida; family Sepiolidae; genus Euprymna; species Euprymna scolopes. Next base: position 45,796,232 of record NC_136492.1, read on the forward strand.
TGTTTTCACCACAAACAAGGCACTTTGATGTAGGGGGCTACTAACTGGGACATAATTGCAGGGATAATATTTAGGGAGTTTAGCAGCAAGATGCCTTTTTACATTACACTTGAACGACTGTACTGACATGCAGAATGTCAGTACAGTCGTAGAAACAGGAATCCGGAAGTGTATTCCAAAATCTAGCAGTTCTGGGAAAGAAACTATTAGTGTAGAAGGCTTTCCAGCATCTTTACTGAGTAGGGGTGGGAGTTTGCTGCTTGTCTGGTTTGCTGGGAGGTATTTACGTTGAGGGGTTAGAAGGGCTTGTATTTCATTGGAGTATCTACTATTAAAATACTTGTAAAACAGACAGAGGGATGCAACATTCCATCGATGGGACAGAGGTTAAAGCCTAGCTGACAGTTTAGGACCAGTTAGGTTAGTGACTCTCCTTTGAACCTTGTCCAGAAGTGAGAGATTAGTAGCAGGTGAACCCAAATGTAACACAATACTCCATACATGGTTGAATGGTTGCCTTGTAGAGGTACAGGATACTTTCAGGCATAAGTAACTTTCTAGCATGGTAGAGAAATCCCCACCTTCTTCGCTGTATCTGTTCCAACTCATGTTTCCCGTTGAGCGTTAAGCCGAGGAGTTTGAAAGAAGTACTTTAAGGTAATGTATCATTAGCCATAGCTATTTATGTTGAGAAGGTTTCTTGTAATTATTAAAGGAAAGTCTTGGCAGCATTGAATGTTACCGTCCATTTTTGTCCCCATTCCACTACAGATTGGAGGTCTTCCTCTAGGGTTGCTGCCATTGCCTAAGATATGTGTTCATTCATTTTTCCCTCATGCCAGTTACAGAGTGTGGTGTCATCAGCAAATATACCCATTTCCAAGACAATTTTATCAGGGAGGTCATTTATGAATATCAGGAATAATAAAGGTTCAATGATCGACCCCTGAGGTACACCTGCATTTACATCATGTTCTTTTGATATACTAAAACCAACACAAAGTCAAGTATCTGCAGAATGTCTTCTTGGTTCCTCCTCTTCTCTTTTCTCTCTCCCAACAATCGAACACAGCATATAATAACAAAACTCTAAAGCACGTCTGACAGCACTGACTTCTGCCAACAGTCTGCTCCTCCTCTTAACAACACAGGCTTTTTATATCGCAAAATCGTTCACCTCTATTTGCATATTCTTCTAACTCACGTGATCACTACTCTATAAATAAGAGTCTTGACCGTTTCTTTTCTTTCTTTTTATTTATTTTCGGTGACCGACCCGCACGTGGTCTATCCAGGTAAGTCACGCATTTCTCCACACTCCCCCCTGATCTCATGATAACAAACAGGACATGCGGGCAATCGTCGTTGGCGGGTACTCCTTCGAAGAAGCACTTCCTCATTGCTGTTTTCTTCATTACCACCATCATTACTACCAGTCTGTTCCATTATCCCGTCTCGTGGTTCCATAGGCGGTGTCTCACAATCAGGGCAGGGGGGCAGTATCCGTCTTTGTCGGGTACTTCTCCGAAGAATCGGAGGCGTCATCTCCTCGGTATGCTCCATCATCCCTTCTCGCTGGGTTTCGCAATCACGGGGGGTGGGCAGTATTCGTCTCTGTCGAGTATTTCAATGAGGCATTACTTCCTTGTGTCCATCGCTCTCCTCACTATTGTCATCAGTATGTCCCATCATTCCCTCATCTGGTTCTGTTGGTGGTGTTTCTATGCTCACCTGAAGGGGCAGTAAGTGATCAGGATCATCTCTGAACGGTGTGTGATCCTCCTCATCGTCCTCAGAATCAGAAGAGGTATAACAAGGGCGGATATCTTTTACGTGACGTGGTATGCCACCAATCAACATGGTCTAAGGACTTATGATTTCATCTATTTTTCCCCGGAAAAATTTTGTAGTGCACCCAGCATTTGGGGGTTTTATCCAAACAAGGTCTCCCACCTGATATGGTGTATTGACAACACTCACCACTGATGGTATGGCATCAACTCCTTTCACACGCTGTTCATATTGGTAAATCCCATTGGCTGGTGCAGTTGCTGGTGTTGCATTGTCCTTGGGTGTTATATTATACCAGTACACAGCTTCTGGAATAGAGCACTGCGTCCTGGCTGCAATTCTTTTGATGGTGCGGTGACACCGTTCTGCTATACCATTACCCTCGGGATAATATGCACACCGATAATGCATTTTAATCCCCCATTCGTGCACAAATTTCTGAAATTCTTGACATCGAAATGTGGCGGCATTATCAGTCAGAATTTCAATCGGGGCACCACGTTCAAAAAAGACGGCTCTCAACTGTTGTATAATGCTGGCTGCATCCTGTCGTGTCAACAGGCGCCATATTGTGAAACGCGTCGGGCCACAATCCGTCATGGTCAAAAAATGTTTGCCCCCATAATGTGTTATGTCCATCCCTACTCGCTGCCAGTTGCCCTCCACCTCGAGCTTCCCTTTTTGCCATTGGGATGGTGCCGGATCAATTCTCTGACACTCTTCACACGAACGTATGGCTGCTTTCACTGATGCTTTTGTAGTTGCAGGGCATACTCTTCGGACAAAATATGCAGTCCTCTGAATTCCAGGATGTCCAATCTGCTGGTGTATCATACGGATCTGGTCAGGTGTTAATTGATCCGTTACAGTCGCGCATGTTTGTTGTTGAAGATCGGATCCCTGCCTCATTGCATCGATCCACCTCTTTGGTACTCGAGTCAAGCTATCAGCCAAATTCTGCATCGACGAGACTAACGTAATGTCTACCTGCAAGCTGTATTCGTCAACTAGACGCTTAATTATTGCTAGTCTCCTTCGTACTAGCATTTCACTTGCAGCTCTAGTCTTAACTCGAGCCTTTCCAGTCAAGGTGTCGGTTAACCAATGGTAAACACACAATGAGTCAGTGTGGAGATGCACAACATTAGTCTGCCATTGCAATGCGAGATTAAGACCTTTTAACGTGGCATCAAGTTCTGCCAAATTTATATGTTGGGCATCATTTTTCGGACGAAGCCAGCATGCATCTTCCACAACAACACCTAGTTGCTCCAACACGACACCTGTAGCCAACGAACTTGCGTCAACCCATGCATTTAGTTCGTTTCCAGACACTTGCCACTCACCCCGGGCAGGGTCATTCCTATGCACTCTGGACAACATTTCAGCCATCATTTGTTGGAGAGAATCATCATCCGCAACATCGTCCCATCCTTTTGTTACTGTAGTCACTCGTCTTTTCACCACTCCTGTTGCCGATCGGAGCCATCCACAGACAGGTAGATGTCCTACCAATTTACCACAGATAGAAAACACAGTACGTCTTGTTAATACATTGGGTAACTTTGGAAGTGGGCTCCCTCGTTTCCATCGCAACGTATTGCCCTCCTCCCAGACCTCGAGGCCTAGCACGGGCACTCCATCCTTTAGGCGCTTAGGGTCTTTGCTTATTAACCCAAACGCTTTCAGTTTTATTCGAACTGCATCCGCAGACATTATGTCCTCATTAACATAGATGTCATCTATGTAGGCTGAAGCAGCTTTTGCTGTGGTCTCATCCTGCATCAAAACAGTTTTAATAATGGTTGTCATAATCAAGGGTGCTACGTTTAGGCCAAAACCCAAACGTGTCAAACAATATAGTTTTCCCTTGAGTAGTACTGTCTGAAACGGCCATAATGACTCATGGACACGTATCTGCAGGTAGGCCCTCTTTAGATCCAGAAGTGCTACATTGCTCCCTTTTTGACGCCACTCTCTCAGTTTAGCAGCGCACACATCTGCGTTTCCGGTAAACGCATCAACATGCCGATTCAACTCTCGGTAATCCATTACGGGACGAATTTTTTCTTTGGTAGGTTGTTCAACAGCCATGAGCGGAATTAATCCCTTGGGTGGTCCCAGACGTTCCTGTGGGTATGGTATTAACCAACCGTTGTCAATCCACATCTGAAGTTCTTCTTCATATGCGGCCCTATTCTTGGTAGAAACTGCATACTCTGGAATCGTGTTGCACAGCCGATCTGGTTCCTGGCCCATGGCCCATTTCCACTTTGCAGTCCACACCCTTTCGTTGTCATCAAATGTAGCACAGAAGTCCTTTTCTTCAATCGACATGGCTGCACAGACGTCTTTCCCTTCTCCAAGCCTGATACCTCTAGCTGCTGTGATTGTAACGCCTCCTAGTGCTTGTATTGCATCAATTCCAAGCAACATGTCGTAGCCAAGGGGTTTCTCCTGCATCACCAGAACGTCAACTTTAGCTGTGTCACCCTTCTCAGTGCAGATTGTGACTGTCCCTTCACCACAACATACCCGTGATAAGCCATTAATGGTCATAACGCCAACTGGGTTCCTCCGCCACACCGGACAGCAATGGGCACTAACTATAGACCGGGAACACCCCGTGTCTATAAGTGCTGAACACTGCACATCATCAAGTTTAACGCTAATGACAGGCAATCCTGTGTTTATTGGTTGGCAGGGGGCAAGGGTAGCGATAGTACCTTGCCCCCAACTTCGTTTCCCGAACAGTTGCGAGATATGTGCCCAAACTTATTGCAGCGATAGCATTGCACTGGTCTCTTTGATTGTGGATATACACCTCTCCTATCACTCCGGCACTCTTTAGCAAAATGATTGGCCTCCCCACATTTATAGCACACTGGGGTGGCATGCTTATTACTATCTGGAAGAGAGTCCACATTGCCTCCATGTCGAAAACGAGCTGCTGCTGCAATTGGTTCCTGTTCCTTACAGATGTTTCGAGCTCGGGCCAATAACTCATCAGTTGACAATTCATCGATTCTTGATGATGCCCGCAACAGTTTACTGACCTCCTCGGGTAGGCCTACCAAAAAAGCACAGCTTAATATTTTATCGTTGACCCCACCAAACGGTACAGATAATTTTCGCAGGTCGGCTAGGTACACGTCGACTGTTTCCTTGGGTTGAAGTGTCCGGCTCATGAACTGTTGCCACGCAACAAACGGATCTGTACCAAATGCTGTATACAGGCTCTGCTTGATTTCATCCCAGTCTGGTTCATCCCCGAGTTGTTGGTAGACTGCATAGGCCCCTCCGGTTAGCCTCAAAGGGATAACTGTGGCTGGTTCTTTAATTTTGCACAGTTTACAGATTTTCTCTGCCTTTTCAATCCATTCAACGACAGCCGGTCCAGTGGTAGATCCGTCGAACTCGGGTATTAAGCGAATGTCGAATCTGTCCATTGTTAGTAACCGCACACCAAGCGCCGAGATAGCTTAAAACCAACACAAAGTCAAGTATCTGCAGAATGTCTTCTTGGTTCCTCCTCTTCTCTTTTCTCTCTCCCAACAATCGAACACAGCATATAATAACAAAACTCTAAAGCACGTCTGACAGCACTGACTTCTGCCAACAGTCTGCTCCTCCTCTTAACAACACAGGCTTTTTATATCGCAAAATCGTTCACCTCTATTTGCATATTCTTCTAACTCACGTGATCACTACTCTATAAATAAGAGTCTTGACCGTTTCTTTTCTTTCTTTTTATTTATTTTCGGTGACCGACCCGCACGTGGTCTATCCAGGTAAGTCACGCATTTCTCCACATCCGTGACAACCTGGATTCTTCTCTTATTTAAGAAGGATTTAATTATGTTAAGTATTCGACCAGTGATACCATATGATCTGATTTTCATGAGAAGACCATCATGCCATACCCTATCAAAAGCTTTAGACATGTATAGGCTACTGCCCTTCCTTCTCCTACTTTGTCCAATGTATAGTATATACATTCAGAGATTACAGTTAGGATATCTGCAGTAGAACGAGCTTGCTTAAATCCATATTGTTAGTCAGACAGAAGTTTAGCAACTATAAGGAAATGGACTAGAGCTTGATTAATTATGGACTCAAATATTTTGGTGAAAAAAGGGAGGAGGCTAATGGGGTAATAATTTTATGGGTTAGTTCTTCTGTCAGAATTCTTGTAGACTGATACTACAGAAGCAGTTTTCCAGCCGTCAGGAAAGCAAGATTCGTCAAAGCATTTGTTTAGAGAGGACTGGAGAAACCTCAGCGGAGCATTTTTTAATAGTACAGTCAGAATGAGATCAGGTCTACATGCTTTTGAGGTGTCTAGGTTTTTTATGATATTATGCACTTGAGAAGGGGTGATTTTCAGATCATCTAGTGTGGTGTCTGCCCGCAAAGGTATCAGTGAAGGAGTGGTTTTCGGTGTCCAATGTAGAGTTTGGGACAAACCAACTGGTAAGCATGTTAGCCTTCTCGGTTTCCATGCAAACAACCTTATGATCGTTGGATAGTGGGAGAATTGTGGATTGCCCATAATTTACTACACTATTGTAGATTTTTCAGAAATTACAGGTTTCTAATCCTTGTGCTTCAATGCGTTTTCTGGTGTATTCTTTTTAGCTGTCGTTATTTCTTACAAGTCCTTCTAGCTGCAATAAACTTTCAACTGTTTGTATTGGACTTATGTTGGATAAATTTGCGGTATGCATGCTGCCTTTGAGCAATAGCAGCTGCATAAGTAGAAGTAAACCATTGGGGAGAGTGGGGGTTGCTATAGAACCTCTGTGTGGGAACATGTACTGTAATTGCCACTTTGAGCCACTCAGTTGTCTCATTTTCACACTGTTCTGCAGAAAGAGAAAAGATATTTCCCCATGGGGCATCTCTGATGAAATCCCTGATGGCTTCTCAGTCGGTCTTCTTATAGTAACTTGTCATTGTGAGCAATGGCTCTTCAGCTTTGGGTCGAGAATTTAGTGTGATTTCTACCATTATCACAGCGTGATCAGCATTCCCAAGTAGGCTATGGGCATTTGTTACACAATCATTGGGAACTGTGGTCAGAAATAGATCTAGAAGTGAAGCTTATTGGTGTTGCTGATCTGAGAAACGTATTGGAAACATAACTGTCTGTGATAAGGAATGAGATATAGAGAAGCTATGTGTTATGCTACCAGCTGTGTTTGCGTGAGGAGAGAAACCAAGCCAATTACTGTGGTGGACATTGAAATCGCCAAATACATGTATTTACACGCTAATATTGAGGGAAACTGTGGTATCTATGGTGTCAGCGACTTAATTTTTTAGGGTACAGTCCTGGATTGAAGCAGAGCAGTAAAGAAAATATAAGGAGCTAGCGCTATGTTGCAGATTAAGTTGAAAGTACATAAAATCCTGGTTGTCTGATTCTAGTTTAGATTCTCTAGCCAAGGGGAGGATGTTTCAAATATAGACTCCAATTCTCTGCATATGTCTGTCTGAATCCTTATGGCAGAGCGGGAGATAACCAGGCATGTTAAAGTGGTTAGAGGGGATGGAGGAGTGTAGGTTAATTTCATTTAGTGCCAAGGTATCCGTGGTGTTTGCTAAGAGAAATGATTCGCCATCATCTAAATTAGTTCTAATACCATGAATATTTCTGAATGCAAGACTCAAGGGAGGAGGCAAATTGTTTTTTTTTTAGTTTACACCTGATTCGATCGTAATTTTTGATTGAACTGCCATTTTATTTTATTTAAAAGTTTTGATTGAACTGCCATTTTATTCTATTAAAAAGTTTATTTAAAAATTTAAGGGGGAGAGGTGCTGAACAAAGTGGTTGTGTAGAATACCAAACATGCAACAAAAGTAGACCATCAGCCGACGTCATCTGCAAGAATGTGGCCTCAAGAAAGCCCACCAGAGATGGATGCAGAGTCCTTTTCTATGCACAAAATGGCATTACAACCATTTTGATATTATACAACTGATGATCAAGCCGCTCTAAATGCTACCAAAGAGTTAGAGCTCCTGTACTATCAGTAGGAATCAACAGCCAAACTGTCAAACCGGTACCATCAACCTGTCAAACAAAAATCACCCCAATCCAATTTCATTGGCATATATGGCACTCGAGCACATCCAAAGTGCCCAGTTTTAGGGGATGAGAAAGAGGCGGGAGTGGGGAACAACATTCATTGCCCTAGTCAGAAAACAAAATCAACCATTGAGTGTTTCTGTCGAGTCCCTGTGATCGCCCCTCTGCATGTGGCTAATAGGCAAAGAAGGAGTATGAAAGCCAGACACTAGGTAGAGCCTATCTACTCCGTAAGCAATTTAGGTTTGCAAACTGGTAATTTGTTCGAGTCACCAACTCTAGGAAGGTCGTCAACCAGGACTTAAGAGGCCTCCCTCCCCTTTATTTAGTGCCAAGACATATGAGGTCAGTAGTACAGGTTTAGCTTCAGAGTTTTCCTAGACTGATGACCTGGGAAGATCTATGGGTATTTCTGCAACCCCACATGGGTAGTTATGATCTATTTAGTAAGTATTAAAGGTTATATATCTACTGTAAAATTACACTCTTCAAAGAAATTGAAAAGGATATTACTATGCTTTCAACTACTCCCTTTTTTCAGTAACAATATAAGTAAAAATCATGCGGTGGAAGCATTTAGATTTGCAGCTTGTTGATTTGAGAGAGGAGTTAATATATAGTTAAAATATTGTTCATATGTTAATTTAGGAATAGGATAAGTATGATTAAAAGTGATCTTAGGAATTAAGATAAAATTTGATGCACAAACTCTGAATATTCAAGTCGGTAAGAGGGATAATAAATGTACTTATTCAATATAGATTAACATAGCGATATATCTATGATTTGAAGTACATTTCAGTACAGGTATAACTGGAATAAAGTATTAACTATGGAGAAGTCAGTATTTATAATTTTATATAAATAGAAATATGGACATAATTACAGTAGATACGAGCATGCCATAGAACAAACTCAACCAACCAACTAGTGTTTCTATGATTATTTATCAGCAATGTTGAAGTAGTCATCCACATAAATGTTTTCTTTCTCTTGTTTTTGACGTGCATTCAATTAATTTAAAAGAAATAGCAATCTTATTCACCATAGGTACTATCCTTAGTTTCAAATATATTAGTTGCAAAATTAACTTTATATGTTTATGGACGAAATTTTTGTCTTGAATTGAAAGCCATGTTTAAGTTCAGAAGAGTTTCCGACAGGAAGCTATTCTGTACAAGTCCTGGAGATGAAGAATTTTCAGTTGGTAACTGTTCTGTACAGGTGTTGGACTTTATAAATTTGCAGGCAAAGAGCAAAAGATCTTTCTCATGTTGATAAGAAAAAAATATGTGTTGGAATGCTCAAAGATTCAAAATTTTTATGGTACAATTGTGGTTCTTGATTTGCTGCAAGTAGAATGTGGCTTAAATTGATAAATCACTTCCTATCACCAATGGCTATAAGTAGAATCTCCCAACTCGGTGATCATATGTTTCATATACATAAAAAAAATTGCAACATGTAACTCAAACTACACAGTTTTATGAAATCCTGGTCACCGTATCACACATGTAACGCTGTATAATCCTCATATCATCACAAATGTAAGATAGCCTTGACAGAGTCATGGTCACAGGACTCCACGAGTTATTGTCCACAGTAGCTAGAGATTACAAATATAACATTGTTCAGTCTCGGAGACTTAAAAAGTATTTAGGTCATTCGCTGAATGCCAGAACTATGCATATATCAACAAATTTAGCTCGGAGGTCCATAAATACATACAGATCTAAATCCCTGCAGCAACACGATTTTCACTCCAATGGGTTTTCGGAAGTATTAAAACAATCCTTCCACTCTCTGGGGCATCTCTGAGTTTGGTCGTCTGGTCGCTGGTCATGTTTATGATCTCTTCTTTCACCAAAAGTTACTGCTGTGGGGAAAATGGCTTACCGTACAAACGTCCTCGTGTCTGTCCTGTGAGTCGCACGTGTCAAGAAAGAAAGAGAGAGTCCATCATGGTGGCCATGACGTTTTGTAGTGAACGAAGTCTCACGGGATCACATGTGCGTGCCTCATAAAATAGGTCACTTGTGGGTGGGAGAGGAGGGAGAAATCATTTGACATTTGAGAAGCGACAAAGTCAGTTGGAAGAATTTGTGTGAGCAGTGATTTTTGCCTGTTGATTGACTGCAAGCTACATCGGCCCATTTTTTTGCAATGGACAAGTTTGATCTAAGATTGATACCAGAGTTCGATGGCTCCTCCGCTGGACCCTCGGTAGTTGAGTGGTGGGAAAAGGCTGAGCTGGTCTGCCGGCTTTGCAAAATAAAGGATCCCATGCTTGTCATCCCATTGAGGCTGACCAAGGGGGCATACTCCGTTTATCAACAGCTCGGGGATGAACCAACTTTGGAGGAGGTTAAGGAGGCACTTTACGCGGCCTTTGCTACAGACCCTTTTATTGCCTGGAGGCAATTCACTGAATGGCGGCTTGGGTTGGATGAGACGGTGGATGTCTACTTGGCGGATTTAAAGAGATTAGCTGCGCTGTTTGGTGGAGTGACTGAACGCATATTAAGTTGTGCCTTTCTCACAGGACGCCCAGACGACACCAGCTGACTGCTGTGAGCATCATCAAGTATTAGTGAGATTGGGCTTCAGGAATTGTTGGCTAGAGCCCGCAATATTTTAAAAGAAAAAGATGCAAAGCCAGTGCTAGCAGCCGCAGAAGCATCTACTCCATTAGAAGAGGACGTAAACTGTTATAAATGTAGCGGGCCAAACCACTTTTCTAGGGACTGCCGAAGCCGAAGCAGTGTAAAGGACACGTCTGCTCAGGAAACACCAAAACATATGCATTGCTACTGGCGCAGCAAGCTAGGTCACGTAGCAAGGAGTTGTCCGGGAAACGGACAAGGGAAGTAAACTATAGCGTCAGTATTCTCCCCAAATCATTGACACTAGCCTCTTGTGGAGTTAGTGTCATTTGTACACATGTCGGTGATGGGCCTACAATAACCGTACGAGCCCTGGTTGTGAGCAGGTACCTTCTTGGTTATGACCTGCTGTTAGGAATGGTCGTTATCAAAGAATTGGGTGGTGTCCATATTGATTGTGAGGGTAAGGCAAATTTCTCTAATGCTTGCCTTGCTCTTGGTGCATCCATGAAACTGGAACAGCCTGACTTTCATGCGGAATTCAACCAGCATACGAGATCCTGGACAGTTTCTTGGAAATGGTCGGACGAGCAGCCACCCATGAAGTTGTACAATAGGGGTTCCGCATATAAAATTCCCCTGAGAGTTTGTGGAGAATACGATAAGGAACTACAGACTTGGAAAAAAAATGGATGGCTAGTTCCCTATCCAGAGAAGGAATTGGGCCCCCCCAAAGTGTCTGATCCCATTAATGGCGGTTATCCAGCATAATAAACAGAAGTTGAGGCCGGTGCTCGACTATCGGGAACTAAACAAGCACTAAATCCTTTTACAGCCCGCGTGGATGTATGTACCGAGAAGTTGAGGGAATGGCGGCAAGCAGGATCTAATGTATCTGTGCTGGATCTTCATAAAGCATACATTCAAGTGCATGTCCATCAGTCACTATGACCCTATCAAACGGTGCTCATCAAGGGAGAAAGATATTGTTTAACCCGCATGCGATTTGGACTTAATGTGGTACCATCAATTATGCAAAGGATTGTTGATGCTATATTGACTAAGGATGAGCGCATTCAGCGGGCAACATCTTCATATATTGATGATGTGTATGTGGATGAAGAAATTGTGCCTGCAACGCGCATAAAAGAACATCTTCATAACTTTGGCCTTCTCAGCAAGGAACCAGAAAGGCTATGGGACGGTGCAAGAGTGCTTGATTTGCAGGTCTGGCAAGAAGATAATGTCCTGTGTTGGAAACGAGGCAATGAAATCTCAGGTATGCCTTGTGTTTTCACGCGACGGAATGTATTTTCATTGTGTGGAAAGTTGGTTGGACACCTTCCTGTGGATGGCTGGCTTTGTATTGCAGTGGCATTCATCAAACGGAGAGCCTCTGACGTCACCACTGGATGGGATGACAAAATTTATGACGCCCCTCTCAATACAATGGTCAGAGAGGTCCTCACCAGAGTGCACAAAGAGGATCCAGCATGGGGCAGATGGTGTGTTGACAACCAGGACCATAGTGTGTGGGTTGACACAAGCTCTCTTGCCATTGGCGTGTTGTTAGTCCATGATGGAGCTGTAGTGGGAGATACTTGCTGGTTGTGCCAAGAAAAGGACTCCCAACGCATAAATCTGGCAGAACTCGATGCAGTGATCAAGGGAATAAACTTGGCAATCCTTTGGAAGGCAACCACCTTGCAACTATTCACAGATTCTGCTTGCATCCATAAGTGGATTTCAGACACTCTTGCCAGACGGGCTAGAGTGCAAACCAAAGCAACAAGCGAGATGCTCATCCGTCAGCGGCTCAACACGATCATGAGCCTGGTGAACGAATATGCACTATCAATGGAGGTGTCCATGGTCAGATCCAGCATAAATAAGGCAGATTGTTTAACAAGGGTACCTCAAAGATTGCTTGATGCCATAAAAAGAACTGTTGAACCTACGCAACCTCCCTGTGCCGCATCTATGATCCCTGGTCAATCTAATCGGATTAAGGAAATCCACCAACAAAGTGGGCATCCTGGAGTCAAGCGGACCCTATATTTTGCTAAGTTGGTTGAACCAGAAGTGCAAAGAGCAGACATCATGGAAGTGGTCAAAAACTGCGTGGAATGCCAGTCCATTGACCCAGCACCCATTCGCTGGGAAAAGGGAAGTTGGAAGTTAGGAGCCACTGGAGCCGGTTAGCGATAGACATTACTCACCACAATGGCGAGGATTTCCTGACTCTCATTGATTGCAGTCCGTCAAGGTTTGCCATATGGCGTATGGTCCGTCAACTAAACAATATTTTCCTTGAACGTAGACCTCCAACAGAGATATTGCTTGACAATGGTGCTGCATTTACCAGTAAGCAGTTTAGGAAGTTTACTGACAGCTGGGGAATACATCTGAGGTTTTGATGCGCCCATGTACCTAGTGGAAATATGATCATTGAACGAAATCATCGAACTGTCAAAACAATCGCAGCTAGATCAGGCTGTACAGTGTTTGAGGCAGTTTATTTGTACAATGTAACCTTGAAAGATGATATTTCGCCGTCTACGGCGCCAGTTGATACATTGCATAGGTATCACGTCAGGGTGAAAAGCATAGAGACAAACCCGCTACCTGAACTGGAAGTAGCTGGAAAGAGAGTGAGGAAAGAATATGTTGTCTCGATCAAAACTCCGCGAGGCAAGTGCACGACAAGGTATGTTGGGTGAGTCACTGAAATAATCAGCCCACAAGTGGTGCAGGTCGACGGCGTGCCCCGTCATGTTAAAGACATATGGTTAGTAACGCAACCATCACTAGACAACATGAGCGAATCAGAGTCAGAATCTAGCGAGGCATCTGTCTGGATTGCAGCACCACCATCAGACAGTGACTCTGAGATTAGTAGCCTCCCAGAAGAGACAGAGATGCTCAACCCTCAGACCGTAGACAAAAGCACAAGTGAAGATGAGGCAAGTGTCGATCCCCCCCCTCGAAGAAGCACCCAGTGAAGATGATCACCACCCCCTTGCCATCTCTGAGATCATGAGATCAGGGAGGAGTGTGGGGAAAATGGCTTACCGTACAAACGTTCTCATTTCTGTCTGTCCTGTGAGTCACACGCGTCAAGAAAGAAAGAAAGAGTCCATCATGGTGGCCATGATTTTTGTAGTGAACGAAGTCTCACGGGATCACGTGTGTGTGCCTCATAAAAACAGGTCACTTGTGGGTGGGAGAGGAGGGAGAAATCATTTGACATTTGAGAAGCGGCAAAGTCAGTTGGAAGAATTTGTGTGAGCAGTGATTTTTGCCTGTTGATTGACTGCAACTGCTGGAAGAAATCATCATTGGAAAGGTCTGACTTGAAGATTTGTGCGAAAAACATGAATCATTTCAAAACAAATGTCGAAAAAGAAATGACTAACAAGCCACTGATAATCGTTTTCTGATAAAAAATAATTTATTTTGGTTAAGTATTCCAATAATATATACAGGGTGACCCAAAAAAACGGACTCCAACTCTAAGTAGGCCCCGTTTCTTAATGTTTTGTCTAAATGAAATTAAACTTTGGTCATAACTAGTTTATTATATTATATTCAAAACATCACACCAAAACACTAGGGTCTTTGGCTTTTTTATCTCCGTTCTACTGCATATGTTCTAGATGGCCTCCATTTAGCTCCATGCATGTCTTGAGGCGCAGACCTAATTGGTAATGGCTCTCATCTCCTCCCTGATGACTTCCTTGAGTTCTGTGATGGTTCTGAGTTTCCCTGTGTAGACTCTATCCTAAAGATAGCCCCAAAGAAAAAAATCTGGGGGGCTTAGGTTCGGGCTATGGGGTGCCCACTTAAAATCAGTCTTGAGACTGATCACTTGGCCTCCGAAGTTCTCTTTCAGCCAATCTCGGGACAAGTTTGAGGTGTGAGAACATACTCCGTTCTTCTGGAACCAGAACTTGCTCATGAGCGAAGGGCAGATGGTCTGGAGCTCACTCTTGAAGGTTTTCAGGACCTCCACATACCGCTCCTTGGTGACTGTCACTGCTGCACCAGATTCTTCAATGAAGATTGGTCCGATGATGCCTCTGGCCGAGATTGCAGCCCACACTGTGCACTTAGGAGAGTGCAGGCGCTTAGTGGCTACTTCATTGGGTCTGGAGGACCCCCAGAAGATATTAATCTTGGAGTTTGCCTTTCCATCAAGATGGAAGTGGGCTTCATCTGAGGTCCAAAGAAGGTTAAGGAAACTTGGTGTCTCCTCGATCTTCTCAAGCATCTTGACTGCCATAGCTCTCCTCTGCTTCTTGTCTGAGGCTGTAAGGGTCTGCAGCATCTGTATTCTGTATGGGTAAGCCCTGATATCGTTCACCAGCACTCTCCTGCAAGTCTCACGAGACATACCAAGGGACTGACTTTGCTTAAGCACAGAGCGTTTCGGACTCTGCTGGAGAGAATCTCTCATTCTTTCGACCAGCTTGGCTGTTTGCTACTTGGGACGTTCCTAGTGGCTTGGGCGGTTCTCTCTGGCAGTGTTGAAGTTCTCCATGGTCCCATACTTCTCGAAGTGGTCCACCCAGTTCTGAATTCTGCTTTTGGATGGAGCCTTTTCACATTTGAACTGACGCATGAAACTGTCCTGGATTTTCTTAAACGAGCCTGTCTTGTAGTAAAATTTAACACAGTGTATTCTTTGTCCCAGCTCCCACTGGGGTTTGGTGTACTCACGGTCGTTGATTCTACCATGTCTTGTAAAATACGAGCAATCGGTGAATAAATAAAGGAGATATCACATAAAATGTTCACGGGGCCCCGTTTTTTGAGATCACCCTGTATATTTTACCAATAATTTTTTATATATTCAAATTCGGTAATATTCATATACCAATAAAATCAGAGTCAATATTAATTGACTCAATTAAGCTTCATGATTATCGGGTTTTCATAATCGAACATGCGTATAATATATTTGCAAAAATCAAGACAACAAAATATAAAATAAGAACATCATATGGTGTATTTCCTTATGGTTTACAATTGTTTCATAACTATTTGGACAAATATAAACATATTTAAAAATATTCCAAAAATAGCCACTCTTCAGACACCAAAAATACATTTGTCATATATATATATATATATATATATATATATCCCTATTTTAAGGGAACAAGCAATTTGGACTCATCTCGTTCACTCTCATTTTATTTCTTTCTTGATTTATTTTTTCGATTTTCTTTGAATTGAATAAGTATCCCACTTCCGTATTTTTTATTTTTAAATGATATTTCTACTATTTTCTATTTTCATATTCATTTAATGCTTTTTCAATTTTTATAATTGTTTTTCCTCTTTGATTTATTCATTGATTTATTCTCCATCTCTTAAACTACACCTTTCAAATTTTAGTCTCTATTTATATGTATAGCTATTCATTTCAATTTGCCTTAGTTTTGTATAAATTTTTACTACATGTTACGATATAATAGTTTTCTTTTTTACCTTCTATTTTTAAGAATAAATGTAAAATTAAAAGCTTTATTCAAATAATTTTAGCTAATATTTATCTTCACCTCTTATTGATATGTAATTAATTTAAGTGTTTAATCTATCATTTTCAACCTTATCTTAATATAAACATGATATTTTTATTTTTTAATTTCAAATATTTCGTATTATTCATTATATTGAGACACTTAATCCAGTAAATATATATAAAATAATATCCCTAAAGAATTTTACAAAATAATTGATAAGAATTTTCCCTAGCTGTAAGCAAAATTAAGATTAAGTAAAATAATTAATAAAAACACAGTTAAACTTTCATTCTCAACCGCTACAAATTTAAGTAAAACTAAAATAATTTCAAATAATGGTACAATTAATAAAATAGTGAATAATAGTAGGATTGAATCAGGAGAATTAAATATTGAGAAAAAATGTAACGGTAGAATACCTAACGAATGTCCATAGGAAGGAAATAGCTATATTTGGAACATATTTAAATAATATAATGTTTAAATTTGTCCAAATGGTAAAGAAACAATCATAAAACATAAGGAAATACACCATATGATTTTTTAATTTTACTGTGGGGGTCAAAAGTGTTTGTAAATTGTATAAACTGATAAATTAATGCTTCTATATTTTTGAATATAATAGCTATGTTACTCATTGTTCGATATGCAAATATATAAAGTAAATTCCTAAAAACGGAAACCAAATAATCATATTCTGGGGGAAAATATGGATTTTAAAAAATTTCAGTAATTAATATGGGCCATAAGAGTTTGCAAAACTCATTTATTTCAAAATAAATAACATTTTTAAACATAATTTAATTTGAAACTTGTGTCATTATGGTAATAGTACCATATGTTGATGACATATTACAAGAAAACCACAATTATTGATGAAATAACAATAAAAAAAAACAATACAAATTTTTAAAACAATTTAACCCTTTATGCGCTTTCTTCCATTCTTAATCAAATCCATCATCCTCCTATCAACAGAGGATATTAATTTATGTACTTGTTGGGGTGTGATTTCAGAAGATACCTCTTTAATCCTCTCCCAAAGGTCGTTTTTACTAAACCTTTCTCTTCAGAATCGACCAGAGGTTCTTTAGGAAATTCAAATCCAGGCTCTGAGGTGGCCAATCCATCAGACATTCACTAGAGATCCGCTGGGCTGAAAGCCAAGCTTTTGTTAATCGAGAAGCATGGCTTGGGGCATTGTCTTGTTGAATAATGAGATTCTGGTTAGCAGCATTTTGTGATTTCAACCAGGGCAATAAATTCTGTTACAAAACCTTGCAGTAGTTCATTTTGACACCTTCAGGGACAGGAAAAGGGCCAAGAATCTCACTACCAATCATTCTAGCCCAAATCATCACCCCCCTCCTCCCTTTTGAAGTCTGAATCGCAAGTGCGACCTATTACCTTTAAGAAGCCATCCCTTGGTCCAACCGTCAGGGCCGTTGAGGGTTGCTCTAGCCTTGTCAGTCCAGAGAACATTTTGAAAATTGTTTTTTTAAATAATCGCTTCTGACAGTTGATATCATTCAAAGAAGGACATTTTTTCAGTATTCTCTGGTCTGCTATTTGTTTCAAAATCCGATTTCGGGTCCTTTTAGAGATTCCAGACACTCCTGCATGGTCGAAAATAGCTTTGCTTGTGTTGTGTGGGTTTGCTAGCACACTCCTCTTGATTTTTCTCAAATGTCGTAGTGAAGTCACCTTTGGTCTGCCGCTTGTGTGCTTTTTTCTTCCATCTTTGCCGTCAATACCGAAACGTTTCACAGTTCGATGATCTTGCTTCAAATGTTTGAAATTTCTAATGTAGACTTCTTCACAGCAAGTAATTTAACAATTTTACCGTTCTCACTATCTGTCAGCATATTTCCTTTAGCCATTATTAATAAATTTACATTACCTGCATAAATTTTTGGCTCACCTGAAAAGAGAAAAATGTTTAGCAATAATTAAATTCTGTTTTTTCTTTTGTAAAATATAGTAATGAAAATAAACAGAATAATAAGTAGCAAATGATGAAAGAGGTCAAACTAAAAAATAAAACAAAATTAATAATGAAATTGAGAAAATAATTGGTCTGCCAACTCTTTTGTCCCCCGCAGTATATTTTGTTGTCTTGTTTTTGCAAAAATCTAATATAAATGGCTATATGTCGGTCTCAATATTTTCAAACTCTATCAGCTTCGAAACTAAAAGTCACAGAGCAACGCTAGGGCCCTCAAATGATTGGATTTTTATGGGCCGTTCTCTTATGGGTCTTTAACCAGTTACATTTGTTTTTAAGGGGTCAAAAATGGGTCAAAAGTGAAAAAATCGTTAAACATTTTGTACACTCACTTTATTTTTTTTAATTTTTAATCATTTTATGTGCATGCCACATTGGTACAGTTGTAACGTCATCAGCTTTGAATGCTACAGTTTCGTTTTCGATTTTAGCTGATGGCACCTAAATGCTCTTTTTTTGCTTTTGTAATCACGACTCTATAATAATATATACTAAATCTGGACAAATTAAAATATCATATTTAAGGGTATTTAACGTGCAAGCAAAGCCCCTTCTCCGTCAGTGTGTGTGTATGTATATATATATATATATATATATATATATATATATATATATATATATATATATATATATATATATATAGTCCTTTGTATTATATTTCTTTCCCATTCTGCATAGCTAGATTTTTTGTTTTCTTCAGTTTAACACTTTTTGGTTGACTTGTGGGGGCGAGAGTAACTTGGCGTCTGATAGTGTTCTGTTAGAGAAATTGCAACATGAACTAAAGTGCACTTTATGTGGCAGATACTTTCTGTCAAAATCTGGTTTTGTTAATCATATGAAATCACATAATCAAAGACATGGACGACAGTTTTATGAGGAAGCTTCTACAGCACATCTGACAACGCTAAGTTGGCATATGTGTGGACTAATCTGCAAATCTAAAAGTGGCCTGACACGGCATTCAAGGATTCACAATATTACCATGCGATCACCTTCACAAGAAGGAAAGTTTTATGCCACATTTGTGAACTTTCATGTAGGTCTAAAGCTGGATTGAAGAGTCATCTACGTGAACACGGACGCAAAAACACTTAAAGAAGAGATGGCAAACTTCTGTCAAGAAGTAGCAATCATATATATATATATATATATATATATATATATATATATATATATATATATATAGTCCATATGCAAGAAAGTAGAATGGGCAGCTTATATTTCTTTCTCATTCTGTATAGCTAGAGTTTTTGTTTTCTTCAGTTTGGTTGGCTTTGCGGGGGGGGGGGGAGTAACTTGGCGTCTGGATTGTCATAAATTCCTCAGCATCTTTCAGGGGCCAGTCATTGTCTGAAAACTTCGCTTTTTATTGAGTTTCATTTTGCTACACTCTTTCTACTTGCATCGTAACCTAGCTCCTTTATTAACTTTTTTCTTTCTTCTCTTCGAAACAGAAAGAGTGGTGAAACAATTTCCTTTCTCTTTCTTTTTGATCTTTTCTTGACCAAAATACTTTCTCAGAATTATAATTTTACTGGGAGAATGCTTTATTTATTTGTCAAAACACCCTACTTGACCTGTAAATAACCTCTTTGCCATCTGATATTTTTTTCAACCTATTTTCCTAGAAATTAAAATTCTACCACTTGCTTTTTTTTCTTAGTCATAATGATTTGTGATGAATTTAACAGTAAGGTACCAGCAAGGTTATTTAGTTGCACCTGGGACGTGCAATAGCGGAACACACATGTTCATTAGTAGACTGTCTAGTAACCAAATTCTGTTGGTCTTCTCTCTCGAAGTGGTTAAGACCTGATTTCATCCATATTTTTTTCAATTACTAACAAGTATACTCCTTTCACACTTTCAAATTGTTGTGGTATCATCCTTATTTGGATATAAAAATGCTTTGGTTGTAATTCACTCCAAAAATCGAGTATTAAAAGTTACACTGGCGATATTGTATTTCTGTAATATAACCTTTTTAAACATACATGGCGTTTACTTTGCTTATTAATAATGCTATTTGAGGACATAAGACAACTATAAGAATAACAAAAATTTAAATGAAAAAAGCTAAACATTTTATAATATAAACGAACTTTCTTTAATTTCTTTTCCCTTTCGCACTTTTCTTTTTCATTTCCTTTGTAGCAGTTAAACTTTGCTCGGCTATTTTCTTTCACTGTAAACCCATGTTTCTGCACAGTTATTAACCTGTTATACCATGAATATACGTGGCATATGATGCATTTCTGTTAAACTATCTATGCATTTTTTCACGTGTTTATATCGTTTGATTAGAGTTCTCAATAAAAGCGTTTGCATAAGTGCGTCCTATTTAACACAGAGCAACATTAAGCTCTTTTTTTAGCATTTTGCATCATTTTTTCTGGGTATGAAAACTTTTTTTTCGTGATAAATTTTTCAAATTTTCTTTTGAAGAAGTTGTGGAAGATATGATGATCCCAATCCTAGATCAAGCGATGGAAATGGCCCCACTTTGCTTCATCCTCATCATAAAAGAGCCCATCTTTGCATGATGTGCAATTTGAAAATTAAAAAAAAAATGTTTAAATCATAAGTTGTGAGTGAGGATTTGAACACTGTTCCATGGATGATAAATATTGTTGTTAGCAGAGACGACTCATGATGTCTTCATTTTAACATTTGAGACAGCTAGTCTAGAGATGTCGTTATGCAAATGAAGTTGGTTTGAATAAGTTACATTTAAGTCGATAAAAGAAAAGCACATGATTCGTATTTTGTTTCCGGAATTTATTCTGAAGTTAATGTTGTGAAGAGCAGAATGAAGAGAAGGAGAACGAAGAGAAAAGAAAATGTCCAGTGATCTGTGAGCTGCATTATTTTAACTGAGGTAGCAAGTCGATTACTTTCATTTAATTGAAATTGGGTAGTAACGCTTCCCTGGTAGACTTTCAAAAATCCTTTTCAGAATTTCTATAGAAAACAAAATCAAATCATTGTAAATTGTTTTTTTTTTTTTTTGTCTGGATTTTTGAATGCGAAATTATTATTTATATCGCTTTTCTTTAAACTGTTGTCTTCACCATTCATATTTATGTTTTCACTATGTTTCTATATTCTTTTGATACATTGTTCATTTATGGTGATGTTATATGTCTCTCTGTTTAAAGCAAAGTTGACTGTATGTGTGTCATTTAAAATGGTTGATCTAAGAGCCAAACTAACAACTGATTTGGTATCAGCACTTTCGATCCGATGTCTTTATCGATGTCAGAAATTCTTGAATGTATTTTAAAACTCATTAAAAATTAAAACTGCATAAAATAACATTAGAAGTAAATGCCCCGGCAATTTTTAGCGTTTGTTTTCCGGTTTAATATATTCTATTGTTAGTTGTTCAAGCAACATAGGCTCTTACTACACATAACAAAAATAAGTAAATATAAAAGTAACGATTGTTTTTCTTTTAAATTATCATCAGTATTTGGCATTCTTTCTTTTTCTTTTTTTTTCTTTTTTTTTTAAATGGATGATTTTATGATTTTATATTTATTTCTTTTAGACAAACTTTAGATCTATGCAGAGAAATAAAGCATATTTGGCTATGACCCGGGGAAAGGGATTATAAAAGAAGACGCGAACAAGTTTAGGTCGTAAGAATATATTGTATAAGAAAGTGAAATACAAAGAAAGGTTGTCGGTATTTTCCAACTGGTAAATCTGTAGTCTCGCCTTATATCGCGATATTTTTTAGAAGAACACATGATACATATATAATATGGCAACTCGGTATATCAAACAAAGAGAGACAATTTCCTAGAAAGGGGCAGACTACTCAAGTGATTATTATTTTACCATAGTTATTTCTTATATTGAGTTATTTTCACAATTATCAATTAATAAACACGCTTTTATTAATGAATGTGTACCAAATTACTTATCGTAAAAAGGTTAACAACATACACCCACGCACTTCTATTACATCTGCATTTCGTTTTATATTTGCTAACTCAATTTTAGCATTTTTGAAAATAAATGTCTTTCTGTGTTTACTTTTATTCCATAGGGAAATTATAATGGCACTTTTGTAAATATACAGCACAGTGTTTTTGTCGCTTGGTTAATTTTCCAATTTAACATATTTATATTTTCTTTGTCTTCCTACTATATTCGAATGTTCTCAATTATGGACGATTTTTATTGTTATATAAAACAAAAACAATTTTTGTAAGAGTCCAATTCATTTTCATTTGTAATATTCATGTAGGTTTTTTTTGTTTTCAAACAGCCTTTGTTCATTTCCCTAAGATGAGCATATTTTTCATTTTCTTTAATTTACCAATGTTAATTTTATTGGAAAACTCGGAATCTCTTCTTTATAGCACATTATTTAAGACAAGCTGTTTATTTCTCAAACGAAAATATGATTAGCATTTATGAAAATACGTTTGACATATTTGTAATGGCTATATTCTGGTATTCTAGTGACAGGGAGAAACAAAATCAAAGTGATCATAGTATTTTAATGTGAAAATCATTTATAATAAATAGTATCTCTTTATAAATAACATTATGTGACCACTTTTAGTGTATGTGTGTGTTGAGGCTTCATCACCGGATATAATTTAGTGTCATACGTAGGATCTAGAACTGAAAGCTAGTCATATTATTTTGTTTCAATTAATTTTTTTTTTTTTTTTACAAGGGGGTCACCACATATCAAGGCCTGAAGAACACTCGATGATAAGCTTTAATGAATGTAAGGTGGTAGTGTATTAAGTTGGGTAGAATTTAATTATTTAAGTGGACGGTTTAACAAGAACTTGTTTACATTAGACTTGAAGGCTACCATACTGTAGTCAGTTAGGGAGCAGGCCAATGGAACAGTGTTCCACTGGCGGGTAGTTATAGAAAAGAAGTTTTGTTCATTAAAATCTGCATTTATATTTAGGCACAGATCGAGAGTGGGAGAAATTGTTGATAGAGATTGTAGTTAGTCGAGTGTTTGGTTGTTTTTTTTATGGCATATCAACCCTTTTTGGATTATTTAATGTTGAATCCAATAATTTTGTGAAAAAAAAGTTTTTACTCTTCAAATTCTTTATCTCTCAATATTTATTCATCGCGTTTGGTTTGATTTGTAGAGAAAAATTGTTTTTGATTTTGGCATTACAGAACATGATTAAGTTTTTCGAAAAGAAAAGAAAATACAATAACATCAATGTTTCATGCATTTAAATCGAGAAGCCATTATCTTCAGACAGCCTAATCTGGTAGCACTAGTTCGTATAAACCAGGAGGAAAACTGAGTGAGAGAATCGAGGGTGGGGCGTAAGAGAAGGGTGAATTTCTTTCTATTCCGAGGGAACGAATCGTTTTAATAAATTAAAACGATTTCTTATTCAGCTAAGTGAACGTTTATAAATGAAGTTGACGCCATCCTTATGATTACAATTATAAGCAGTTATTCATAAATTAAGACAGTCATAAAAATTTCCATCTCTGAACAATTGAAGAAATATTTGCAAGACTGAAATTTTATAGTTTTTATTTTATTCATAAATGCTTCATAAAAGGTGTTTCTTAATAAAATGATATGCCTACAAAATCTTTGAATGCAGTAGTAGCTAAGGGTTCTCATTGAAAGAAATTATAAAGAAAAGCAAAAACTAGCATAAAAAATACAAAAGCTATATTTTAAGAATCATTATTTTTATTGCAGAATAACCAATGAATGCACCTGAATGTAAAATATGCCTACTGATTTTGGAATATTTTACTGATTGAAAACATGTTTTAAGTTATTATAGAAAAAGTTAATTGTTTTGCTCATTGTTGAATCAAATAATCCGTTATTCACAACTCGAGCAGTCGAGCACTCCATCGTTCGTGACACTCGAGCACTCCATCGTTCGTGACACTCGAGCACTCCATCGTTCGTGACACTCGAGCACTCCATCATTCATGACACTCGAGCACTCCACCGTTCGTGACACTCGAGCACTCCATCGTTCATGAGACTCGAGCACTCCATCGTTCATGACACTCGGGCATGCGATTGTTTGTGACACTTGGATGCACCATTATTTGTAAATTAAATTTTATTACAAATTCTCAAAAATAAAGCACTCAGATTCAATAATAACGGACAAAATTCAATTACTTTCAAAATATTTCTCTAGAAATGTTTTTCTTATTACAGAATTTTATTTTTAATAAAATAAAATGCTATTTTTTTGGCTGTTTATGGATCACTCATATACAAAATTACTATGACCATTGGATTTTTCTTAGAATTTATCACAAAAAAGTTCTAGTTTATCTTGATAGAATTTTTTACAAATTATGTTCTTAGAAAAAGATACAAGAAATATCGTATTATTGAGAAAAGAAAATATTGTATATCTGAAATCGATTGGTTATCTATCACGTGCATTGAAGACCACGATGCATGGTTCGAAATGTAATGTGGACCAGGAAAAATATAGCTCAACCTAGCCAGGATGAATTCTGTTGAAATAAAACAAAAACAATTAGGTGTGTGCGTGTCGTATAATTATTATCCAAAGTTGAATTAAAAATGAATGACAAAATTTTTATGTAGTCTAACTAACAGACGCCCCCGGAATTGATTTGTAAGAATGAATTAGAATCTCTGCGTAATCTTACTCCCAAGTCTTATATTAACATTTTCATTCTTATTTATTTTAATTTTTATAATTTTCAATTGATGCAGGCAAATATCTTTAAAACTCTTTATAGAGTTTTTTGTCAACGATTTATCTGTGTTGACTCCAAAATAAACATATATTACAGTAATTCTTTTACCCTAACCTGTTTGAGGTGATACTAAATCAGAATGCATAAGATTTGTAAGAGTATCTCTGAATAAGAACTGGCAAAAAGAGAAGGTTACTTACTTTTATATAATAGAGTAAATTGAATATTTGGACATTAGAATATATACGTCAGAAATTGAATATTTTTGCAGACACTCATTCTTTCAAAGCTGATGTAATTCTACGCAGATTATATTTGAAAATGTTCCTAGACTACCCGAGTGTTTTGGAGCATGGGTAGTTGGTCTCTTCAATGTAAAATGCTTTTATAAAAATCGTCTGATATTGTTTCTTCCCTCTCCATTCTTCAAATTTTTCTACAATCAATTTTGGTAGCTCTCACTGTTATACCTCTTTTGATAATTGCCCGTTTAAAATATTGTCTGCATAAGTAGAATAAAAGATAGATGGAGCTGCATTAATAATCGACATTTCAAGTTTTAGTACTTGTACTTTGGATAATCATAGTTAGAGTTGAGTAGATTCTCCTTGTTGCTATATAATGTTACAAGAAAAAAAAGAGAAGTGGGTGGAAATAATGTCGTCTAAGAGGCCATTTGTTTAGAGTAATAGACAATTAACATTGAAACTCTATGTATGATAATTCTTTAACATCTCCATTATTTCAATAGTTCTGTTCTGGTGCACCAATCATTGGCCCCTCCTTCTTGAACAGGATGCAAAAAAGAATTTCAAACTTGATAGGTCCTGCACTATATGCTATGCCTTTGTTTCATTGCCGTGTTATTGCATCCCTAGATTGCTTTACAAGTTCTTCCACAGAATGTGTTCCAATTAACTTATTGCATTGTATTACCTCATCGTATCTACCTTCGACCCAACGAACTATCAGCAAAATCTCACTTTTTACTGTAAAAGTTTTTAGATGCCAAGAAGATTTTCTACTATGATAGCGTTTTTCTTGGATCGCTAACCTTTAGAATTCTCTCTCTGCTTCTTCGATCGTATTAACATGCAGAAATTTTAATGTATTATAAACAAACATCTTGCTGTTCAACTTTTTACTCAGTCTGCCTCTATTAATCTGGTCCCTATCACAGTATGCATTAATGACAATACACCTTATTTAGTGTGAAAACAAACACAAATAAAATATCTTTAAGTACATAATCGTATTGACAAAGTATTAAAAGCAGCAGTTTGGTGAAGTTGATGATATAATTCTTCACAATTAGCTAGGGAGAAAGTTGTTTGAAATCAATTTCCTCTACATTGGTGGTTCTTATGGTCGCTGAGGAAACCGATTCTCAATCTGAATCATTCATGGATATTCATGGATGCTGTAGATATTAGCTGCCTCTTGCAGTACATGATGAGATCTGCAAATTTAATTTTCCCTAATACGAGGGCAGACACGTTCCATATAGCACTTTCTTTGGCACGTCTTATGCCAGTTTGTATGATTGTGGACTAGATTTTTGTAACCATTGTGATTTTCTAATTTTTTAGAATAAAGTTCATAGTGTCATGACATGAACTATATGTGACCAATCAATCTTAGTTAATGCTTAGCAAGTAGAATAATATCATTTTCTAATAAAGTATATAACTATTCATAATATTAGTGAAGCCATAGATTTTTATACGAAATAAGAATTGGCTGTATTTATTCTACTGCTTTGGGTATTCCATGTTTTAATTAATAATGTCATGTGAAAAACAACATAAATCTCATATAATATATTAGGAATATACAGATAAAAATCTCCTTAGTATTTAATGAAATAGACTCTCAAAATCTTTTTGAAATTTCATTTCTACCACTATCTATGAATTCATCCAGTTCCTAGACTTCTTTGCAATGGTTTCTCATCCATGGAACACATTACTGTAAGACTACTTCTCTGCTTACTACAATTTGGTTCATCTTCAAATTTAATGTCAACTATTCTTGTTATGAATTGACTTATAAGTTCATACCATTGTTCAATTTTAGGATTCCCATCAACTTGCAATCATTCCTATCTCATAAACCATTATTCTCTAGTGGCTCTTGACCTAAATAAATGAAGAGTTCACTATTAAGGAAATTCTTTAAAATATTTACGGTATTCATGCAGAGAGTGATCCAGACATAATTCAGCGCCTGCCCGGCTTTCTCCGGAACATGATGTCAACAGCCGGAGTAAGCCGAGCATCGCTATCTGATATAACATAAAGCTGAGCCAATGACAATGTAGCGCGATGGTTTTCAATGTGACGCACGTTCGTGCGAGTTGAAAATTCAAAGCAGCAAACGACAATTTGGAAGAGGAAGAAAAGAAAACAAATTAGTAAAAGAAAAAAAAAGCACACCATTTTGTACTTTCACGTCAGTCAAAAAACAGAAAAAACATGAATTTTATAGCCTTAAGTGAGAAGCTGAAAACACCAGCTGGAGTCCTCGACTTTTGTCAATAAAAAAAATTACTGGCACGGATGAAAACTTGTGCATCATGTGGACACAGATGCAATCTTAGTATAAGAGGAAAGGTAAGCGATGGCTATGCCTGGGGGTATCAGGCTACCAAATGCCGAACCTTTACATCAATCAAGTCTAGGCTGACAATTGTCATCATACTTAAAATAATCAACTTGTGGGCGTTCGAGCGAGCAACACAGAAAGAACTCCAGTGCGAATGCGGAATACAATCCACAACGGTCTGAGGAAACATCTATTTTAATATGAAAAAAAAACTATCTCACCCAGTTTTGTTTCAATTTTTCTAGTTTTCAGGTTTATCCTTGAAAAAAAAAACAAACAAAAAAACACACCCCAATAAACAACAAAAACAAATGTTTTGTTTCAACTTTTCAGGTTTTTTCTTAAAAAAAAAAACCCTCAAAAACAAACAAAAAAATTTTATTTCAATTTTTCTTGAAAACAAAAACTTAAAAAAAAATTCCTTGAAAGTATTTGACTTATTTTTAAACCTTTTCTTGAACAAAAAGGTCCTTAACATTATTTATTTTAATATATATATATATATATATATATATATATATATATATATATATATATATATATATATATATCAAAAAAACATTGTTATAACATTTTTCTTTACAGTTAATAAAACTTAAAAATTTAAGGTAGGTTTTCTTTTCTTTTGTTATGCTTTCATCAGCGATGCTCGGTCTAATTTCCTCAGCGTCACTGTTGGCGTCATGTTTGAGGAAAGCCGGACGGACTCTTAGTTGCTCTCTGCATGAGTACAATATTTACATTAGACCATTTTCCCCCTGATTAGACAATTTATTTCATAACTATATTATTAAAACTAAATCTACCAGACAATTAGTTTATTTATTCTAATAAAATAAAAATCTAATCGTCTGGTATATCTAGTTCTTGAACATATCTTTGCTAGTAAAATTCTTCATGTGAGGAGAGAGATTAAAGAAAACCATATTCTGTATTTAGAAATCACATACTTTTGAAAGTTTCAAATAAGTCACCTGTTATTCTTTGCTCTAGTAAATTAGTTAAACCTAAAAATTACAACCTATCTTTATTATCTAGATCATTTAATAAGTTTTGTCAAAATATACTTTTAAATCATGCATATCAATTATTTCACATTATTTTCCATGAATTGCCGTCTCTTAACTAGTAATATCTGATTTATATTGTCTATTGTTTTTGTTAACGTTAATAATGTATATTTTAAAGCACAAATTATAAAAAAAATAGTTCGTCCAATATAAATCGTAGAAAGTCTGGAGAAGCAAAGATAATTACAAAGTCTACATATATTAATCTTAATAAGATGAACATTACAAAAACAAACTTTTATTTGTTCAAAATAATCGATTGCTATGATCATAAGCATACACATACGATGATCTTTTTAAAGAGAAAACGAAACCTAATTAACTTTTAAACTTTACAATATGTAAAAGTATATCAATTTTTTTTTTACAAATTGATAATCACAAATCTCATTTGAATGATACAAATGATCATTGTCGTCATGGAGGATTGACAAATTAAGACAGTGGATAAAGAAGAAACAAAAAAAAATTTTTTAACTTTTAAGGACATCATGACCTTTTTTTTTTTTTTTTTTGAGGTCATAAATAAACCTATATCAATTATAAATGACCGTACTTGGGAGATTGTTTATAGCAACAACAAAATATTACATTCAGCATACTCCTTGTTGTGACCAATTCTCAATATTAATAGCAAAGGCTATACTTACCTCTTTTAAATTCTAGACAAGCTGGACTTGACTTTAGGACTTATTTATAGTAAAGAATACACTCTTTTCTTTTATACACAAGCAATAGTTTATTTTTTATTTAATAAATTTCAATATGAAAATATGTAAACTTTCTGGTTCAATTTGACGGGGAAGGAAAATAAAACTTAACCAAACACTTGAAATCACTTATGTTGTTAATATTTGCTGTGTCTCAGCTTGTAGTGCAAATAAAGTAAAACTCAAAATCAAATGATCTGGATTATTATTCTCATCTTGGTTTACAACGTTTTGGTCGATGTAGCGTCCAATTTTCTTAATCTGCATTTTTTTCGAACTCAGACATCTTTGTAGTACTTATGTAGAGAATAACCCATTTCTTTGTGGATGTTGCATGGACATATTCCGACAGTTTACGTAAACTCGCAGAATATACAGATGGCTGATCAGATTTTAACATATTAGTAAAAAAGAAAACGTGATAGAAAAAATTTATTATATAGCAATTTCAACGAGGAAAATGGAAATGCAATAAATAATAATCACATCCCAAGATCATTCACAGACATTTATGCTGACGACACTACCATCTATCGCAACACTTCAAAGGCCATAAATGACCAAGTTCTCTCTGATTCTCTCTCTCTCTCTCTCTCTCTCTGATCTTCAGCATGTGGTACAATGGGGAAAGAAGTGCCTGGTTAATTTTAATGCATTTAAAACCAAGCTTCTATCTTTACATCATCAACATTCTGATCCACATCTGGCATCAATTGAAATGAATGGCTTTCATCTTGGAGAGGTTCCATGTTTTGACAAGCTTCTGGGTTTGAACTTTACTCCTGATCTGAAATGGAACACGTACATCAAATTCGTTGCAAAGGTTGCTGGAAAAATGGTTGGATTATTCTACTGCTCCAGTAGATATCACACTACTGATGCAATTCTCTGCCTGTATAAGAACCCTGTATGTCCAAGGATGGAGTACTGTTGCCACATCTGGGTAGGAGCTGCTAGAAAGCCTTATCCCACCTTGACAGAGTTCAAAATAGACTTTGTAGCCTAGTGGTGGATGCCCTTTTCTCTTCCCTGCAACCTCTTTCCTACATAAGAGACGTTGCGAGACTGCCCCTGCTTTATCGTTATTTTCATGGCATGTTCTCGTCTGAGCTCAAATTTATACCCCCCCTCACCAAACTTTCATGAAAAACACTCGTCTTGTTGAAAACACTATCAATAATTTCCCCCACTATTTATCTGTGCCTAAACCTAAATGTAAATTTCATGAACAAAGATTCTTTCTTAGAACTGCATGCTTGTGGAACTCTCTTCCTTTTCCTTGCTTTCCAGCTGACTACAATACGGTCATCTTCAAGTTCAATGTAAACAAATTCTTGATGAGTAATCCAATTTACCCAATTTCCGCTACTAATGATTACTACAATATTGTCCCATTGACTACTGTACACTCATTAACCCTTATCCTCCAGGGATCTCCGGGCTTTTGATAAGTGGTGACTCCTTTGTAAAAGCAAAACATAAAATGAAAACTCAACCTACAGTTAATTTCATGAACAAATATTTAACTTGTGTAAAATGTGTAGCAACAAGTGAAAACGTTTTTGTATTTTTTTTAAAGAAATCTGACTTTTATGACAATGTTTTTTTGTTTTGTTTTTTTTGTCTAGTTCGTTTTTATTCTGTTAAGATTAGGGTGTAGGCTTTGGGGAAAGATTTGTCAACTACAAAGACGGATGAGAAGGGTTAGAGGAAGTAAAAAGAAACTGCTCAACTGGATAGCTGTTGGAAGCACATGCAAATAATCTTTATCATTTTCTCAACTTCAAGATACGACTTGGAAAAAGATGTCTCATGATGCAAGATAGTCTACTGCCTACATTGGCATTTGTGCACCTCAACGCAAATCCATCACTTACGATACTTCTGTGTGTGTGTTTTTTAATGTATTTTCTTGTACCTGTTCAACATCTACCACTGCTTCCGATTAATTTGCATTTCTGGGAAAATAAAATAACTTTTCCCAGCGAATGTTTCATAAGCTGAAAACCTGCTAGATTCCTCATGACAGCTTTACTAAAATGATTTGAGTTTTTGAATTGCTTAACTAATATTTTCTTTCAATTTATTAACTGTCGTCTGCTGCATTGGCTAAGTTTTTCTCCATATTCATGTTTTATAAACTGCCAGAATATGCCGACAAACATCCACGAAAAAGCAGGTCATTCTCTGCGTATGTACCATCTTTGTCAAAAAATTTTTATGTCTTAATTTGTGCTACATTTCAAATCTTTCATTTTCTATTTTATTTATTTAGTGATGAGGACTAATAAGTTTTATTCTAATGATATTTAATGATTAAAATAGTAATTTCTAGTTGATTTTATTGCAATTCAAGATGAAAAATATTGTACTGGAGTTGATCTGCAGAAAACAAAGAACACATGCAGAATCCACTATAGAAGACAAGGTAATTGAATTAGTAGATAACAAATAAGTCATAGGAAAAAGAAGTTTGTTTCTTTTCAAAGGTTTTAAAGACTTTCTCAAAATTTAAACTCTTCAATGAATAAAAATGACAAATTATTTAAATGCGTTTTTATTCGTCTTCGATCTCAAATCCAGTTTTATGAATTGATTACCTCAGTGACTTCCATAAAATATTTGAAATAAACAACGTGAAAGATTTTCATTCAGGTTTATTGAACAGTTTGAATTTGGAAAAGGTTTTAAAAGCATATATGACAACTAATTTTGAAGAATCAATTCGATCGGTTTCAGGCAAGTTCTTTTTATGCTTGAATGCAAAGTTTAGGTATATGGTGATGTTTTCCAACAATTTTCATGAACTCCGTATTATTTGTATTAGTTTGACCACTGTTATCATCTTAGATGCTATTCTCACAACGTTTCGGCTGATGTAATCTTTCTTCTCCAGGTGCATCTTGTTGAACTTGTGAATCCCCACATACTTTCTTATGAAACTTTTTATTTAATTCACATGGGTAGGTAGTTTTAATTCCGTCAGCTATGACTGGGTAGAAGTATTAAGTAATTTTTAGTATCACCTGCACTGCAGATTGAACCTTTAGTTTGAAACTTATACTGATTATTACATGGCTTGTATCACAGTGGAAAAAATTGTGAACATGATATCAATGCCGAGAGCAGTAATTCAATCTTAATCCCAAATATTTCTGAAAAAAATCTTTGAGCTTTGTTTTTGAACTTCATGTTGAATGTTTTTGAGAACAGGATGTTCAGCCCATGACATCTAAATAACAAGTTGTTTTATAATAGTTTATATACAATTCACTCCGTAAAAAAACACTAGATACAAAAATGTTTATATTTTAACACAATCAAAAGTTTCTCTACTTAAATACAAAATTGAGTGTAATGTGAACCCATGAGATTTCAGCAAAATTATAAAAAGTGAAAAATTAAAAAAAATTACATTAGTTGAATTTAAAGGTAAGAGAATGTTTCACACATTCACAATGGCCCATATCAAAATACCTTCACTTACTCAGACACCAAACCAACGGTTGCTTTTCAAAGTATCTTTTGTCCTGCTTTTTTTTATCAAACCTTTTGTTGAACTTTGCTTACGTCAACTATAAATCCCTTTTCACACGTATCTGCTTCTTTGTCTTGCATACTTGTGTCTTCCTATAGACAGTTCACCCAACATCATCAAGCCTGAACTTAACAATAAACTTGTCATCACAAAGATTTCACTCCACAACAATTTTCCTATTTTTCTTCAAACTTTACATGTGAATTTTGCATATCTGTAAAACTTAGGCATTGTTTATATCTGCTTTTTGTATTCCTGTTCTTCGTTGTGTATATAACTGCGATAGCAGTATCAGAATTTTTGTAGGAATTTTTGACACCCCTAACACGAAACTGCGAATACAATATAAAAATCTCGTAATTTCTCTGTTAAAAGTGGGTTATTTATTTTCTTTATGGATTATACTTCCAAAATAAACTATTACAGTTGTTTTAAAAGTAATAAAAATATTTTTATTTTTTTTTTAAAACAGTAATGAATTTTCCGAACTCAATATTTTTCAATTTTTAAACTCAATATTTTTAAATTTTTAAATTTTAAAAATCTATCAAAATTTTTCTATTGATTCTATTTTTACGATATTTTCAGGGTCAATGTGAAATTTTATGTTCTTTCCAATAAACCGAATATAATATTTTAGACAAACGTTTTTTTTAAATTCACGCCCCCCCATTTTCACGCCCCCCCCCATTTTGAAATGTCTATTAAAAAGTAAATAATTAATTTATGTTTAATAGGTTTATATATCACAAATTGAAGAGAAAAGGTCAATAAATAATATATTCAAATTTAAAACAAAAAAAAAAAATCAGTTTTTTAGAAATTTACCTGTAAAGTCCGAAGTTTAAAACCTTATTTTATAAGAACACATTTTTTCTTTTTGTCTTTTTTTTTTTTTTTTTAATGAAACCTTGGTCCTTGCTCCTTTAATTGAAAAAAAAATTAGGGCTTGAATTACATTTTTCGAGGAGTTATAAGCTTAGAAAGATAGGGGGTCGAATAATTTACGCCTCTCATTTTGAAATGTCTATTAAAAAGTAAATAATTAATTTATGTTTAATAGGTTTATATATCACAAATTGAAGAGAAAAGGTCAATAAATAATATATTCAAATTTAAAACAAAAAAAAAAATCAGTTTTTTAGAAATTTACCTGTAAAGTCCGAAGTTTAAAACCTTTTTAAAAAAAAAAAAACACATTGTTTTGTTTTGTTTTTTTTTTTAATAAAACCTTGGTCCTTACTCCTTTAATTGAAAAAAAAAATTAGGGCTTGAATTACATTTTTCGAGGAGTTATAAGCTTGGAAAGATGAGGTGGAATTATTCACTATTTTCACGAAATTTCTGACACTGCTATAACTGCGATTGTGTGAACTATCTTTACAAGGCAATACACCAATTTTACTGGCATAAATTAATACATTTTATTTATTTAGAAGAAGTAAAATATGTAAGATCTTTGTATACATTTTAATATTTAGGTAAAATATGCAGAATAAAAACCATATGAAATGTTTTATGAACATTGAAAGAATTGTTGACATATTTTAGATTAATTCCTTTTGATTTAAAACTATTCCAAGTGAAATTCTAATGAGATTTTTAATTTAACGCTACTGTCATGCAGAATTGTTTTGTTTAAGATTTGCATTTCAAAAACGCCATGGAATATAAGCAGTAAATAATTATTATAAAATTTAAAAATTTTATGAATTTTCAATCAAGTTAAAAGACATCCATTTTGTAGAGACAATTAAATTATTCCATAAAGTTTTACTCTCATTCGTTTCTTGTGATAAATGTTGCATGAATAATTTTGATTAAGGACAAATGATCTAAATGTATTCTGCGTTGTTCTATTAAATCGCTTAAAATGGATATCTATTGGTTACAGAGCAAATAAATAAACATTCGCTTTTATCGTTACCTCTTTCTATCGGTATTTCTAAAATATTAAGCAAACCAAAAATGAAGCTTACAGACTATATAATACATTAGTATTATATATTTTCTGATTGCAGTAATTTCGAACCAACCTTTAATTGTAGATGTATATAGTTGGTTTTCTTAAGCAGATATATATATATATATATATATATATAATGCACCTTGTTTTTCGCAAAGTTTATTTCAGGAAGAGATATAATAACAAGAATAACAACAATTGAAATAAATGCAGAAGACAATATGTGATATGTGGAGAGGACAAGATGCTGAACGAAGGACAACAGAAATAGTGTAGATGGATACAGCTTGTTCTCAAAATTTATTGAAAAATTTGTGATTGTGTTTGTACAGACGTAAGGTGGATAATTAATATATATATATATATATATATATATATATATATATATATATATATATATATAAGAATTTATAAAACGTTTATAAAGGGGGATATTTGCTGTGTAATGGTATGCACTAATATATATTATCTTAAAGTGTTGAAGGCAGTAAAACATTTAAGATGTGACCATGAAAATATTTATATATTTGTCTTAAAAAATGTATACGCTTTAAAATAGAGTAAAAAAAAATACAAAATAATGTAGGATGCCGCTTTAAAGCTTTAGTTCAAACTGAATCTCAGATATCCATTCTCCTTTAATTTTGAGGTATGGTGGGAAATTATCATATGATCAAAATCAATATCTAAATGATGTTAAAAAGTATGATTTCTTTTAAGAAACGGAAAGAAATATATTGGGAAGATTTGGGGGCCTAATATAATTTAACTAGATTAACAGCTAACAGATTTTACACTCCAAAGTTCTAGGTTAGTTATTAAATGTTCCCTGCTGATTTGAAAGATATTTGTGAACTAAAGTTGTAGTAGTCTTTAACTATTCTATCTATTTATCTCTCTTAATATGTACTAGCAGGGAGACCCAACGTTGAAGATTGAATGAGGATTAAAGACTGTTCTACACTTCTAATACTTTTATTGTCATCGAAATCAAATCAAAACGATCTTCTGCATTAAATGACCCAACGAAGGTCGATATGCTGGTTAAATCAATCAACCAACCAAATCAGTGAAATCGTCCATTTTTCAATCAAATCGACTGATTGCCTGCTCTGGTCGGGTGCACCAGAAGTTAAAGTTTCATATGTCTCCCTGCAGTGACTTAGTCCACAGTACATTGTAAGGAACCTTCTGTTGATTTTTATAAAATTATTCTTATACTAGCTGTATCCGGCCACGCGTTTCTGTTGCCCAGTTTGTTTAAATAGACCCCCCCCCCCGCCAATAAAAAAAAGAAAGAAAAAATTTGTTTTTATGAGCAGGAATTTGTGTGGCAATTTTTTTTTTCATTATAATAAAATATCCTTAAGTTAATTCAAAAAAATTGTTTATTTAGTTATTTATTTGTGGACTGTTATTCTCATCTCTTATAGTCGTTGATTCAGAATGTGTAAATCTATATATATATCTCTATAAAAGTGGAAGTGTGTGTGTGTGTGTGTACGTGTGTCTGTCTGTGTACACAATATCTCTGTCAATTTTCAGTCTGCCGACTCGAAATCTGATATACAGGGTAGCGAGATTTGGAAAAATCTTTGTAATCTGTTTTCGGCCAGAAATTTGGCTGTTAAGAGGTCAAAGTTCAACGATTTGACCTTTGAGAACTCTACCAAACTCCTCCGACAATTTTGGGCCTAAACACTTGAAATTTTAGATATAGGTTCCTTGGACATGGGTCTAACTTAATAACTTGATTTGAGCCGAAAACAATAAATGTTAAGGGGCTCATAATAGGGGTCAAAGTTAAAAAAATATTGACCTCTGCGGTCTCTACCAAATTACTCAGACAATTTCTGATCTAAACATTTGAAATTTTACATAAGGGGTATTCAGAGATAGAGCAAACTTTTTAATCGGTTTGGGTCGAAAATTTGAGCTACCAATATATAAATGTATGTTTGCATGTCTGCCTAAAACTTTCGACAGAGGCGACAGATTTTCACAAGATCAGTATCGTTTTGAAGCTTGGCCCTTCAGATGACAAATACCGAAAAATTGGCTAAAAACATTAATTTCTTCACCCTCAACTGGGCACTTTTCTAAACCTACATCACTTCTGGTTTGACGGTGGTCGTAACAGCAAAGACGTCACGTTTTTTTATCATTCTTTTCTTCCTTCACGGTACGGGTTCGAGCCTGCCTTCCTACTACCACTTTTTTATTTTTATTTTCTCAACACACGCATTCAAACACCCAGGCAACGCCGGACACCCATGCTAGTATATATATATATATATATATATATATATATATATATATATATATATATATATATATTGTGTATTTAGGCAGCATTTTTTCATTTAGACAGACATTGTTGAACAGCATGGAGTGTTTTTGCTTAATCGTTTTTCTTTTTTTTTTTTTTTTTGTAATTTCCCCATTTTTTTGTATGGTCGTTCTAATATCTCGGCCGAATTTGTGTAAGAAAGTTTCATAGTCGTTTTCGTCCGTCTGTTTTTATTTTCTTTTATTTATTTATTTATTTTTTTTTTTTTGCAAGTACTTTCAACTGATTTTCTTCAATCATCTTCAGGCAGTTTTTGATTACTGTTTCATTTAAAATCTGGATGCTTTTATATGCTTCTGTTCGAATTACATTTAAATTAAAAAAGCGTCTTGTGTGTAAACAAAAATGTTTTTAACATGTTAAAAACGTGGCTAAAATAAATGTTTAATGGTTTAAAAGTATGATTAATAAAATGGTATGGAAGTTAGTTTATTTTTATTTAATTAATTTATGAATTTACATTACACCATATATATAGATATACATATGTAACTATATGTACAAAGACGCTTCACTATTACACACACACACTTCCACACACATATTGGATGGTTATGTACCCAGGCAATTTAAAATGTTATTACTGTTTACTCACTGTAGAACATTTTAAAAATGGTCGCTACTGAACACTTTTGTCTTTGAAGTTTTGATAATGCCTTAATAAAACAAAATGCTGTTAGAAACCCACCCTGTAAATGTTACGGTGATATTTATCGAGATTTCAAATAATTATGCATCAGTGTGCGACCATTTTCCTTGTTCTCGTATAACTCTAGACACTAGTTGTTTTTCGAACCGATTAAACGTTTTAAAGTGAGTACTATTGTAGAGTTGAATGTAATAACCAAAGAGGAAAGCCCCCGTGTGTGTGTGTATCGTGTGGTCATATAACTTACCTTCGAATGGGATCTGAGAGAAAGAGAAATTAAAGATGGCAGCTATGGATTTATAAGGTGTAGTCTCATGGAATCTCACGAGATCTCATCTTCCACTGCATATGTATGCAAATAGAATGGGGTCAGTTTTCTGCTAAAATGTCTGTTGGCAGAGGAAGTGGGGAGAGATGTGCTGCAAGTTGAGAGAGAAAGTTGTTAGTGACAAATTATAGCTGGACTTTTGCGTATTGTATTTGGTTTATTTTGTTTTGTTGTTTACCAACCCATTTAACGTCAAGCTATTTCGGCATAATGGGGGACAAATTAATACTGGAATTCGATGGCTCGACGCCGGTACTTGACTGGGTGGAAAAGGTGGAACTGCATTACCTGTTGTCTAGTGTGAAGAATATTGAACATGTGGTTCCTCTACGTCTGTCGGGCGGGGCTTTTGCAGTATATCAACAGCTTAGTCTTGAGGAAAAACAGGATTATGAAAGGATCAAGGCGGCATTATACAAGGCATTCGCTATCGACCCCCACCACTGCTTGGGAGCAATTTGAGGCAAGAACCTTGCATCCCGGTTAAACTGTCAACGTTTATTTGGCTGAGCTGACGAAATTGACGTGTTGTTTGGTGGGCTGCCTGAGTGGGCTTTGGTATGCAAATTTTTGGCAGGGCTCCCAACCAGAGCAAAGCAACTCCTGTGGGCTAGCCCAAGCATAGCTTTATTGTCCCTTAACGACCTGGTAGACCAGGTCAGGACCGTGATGAAGAATACTTATGAGATGGGAGAACTGGTAGTCGCTGCTACACAGTGCGCATTAAATGAGGATATACTGTCCCAGGGGCCCGTCCTGCGCGGTGAAGTCATGTGTTATAGGTGCAATGACCAGGGCCACATTGTGAGGAACTGCCGGTGGCGACTGACAGCTATTCGCTGCTACCGATGTAATAAGACTGGTCATATGGCCTGGGATTGTTCGGGAAATGGGGTTGGGGACAAGGTGCCAGTATCGACCTTTTCCCCAAACAGAAATTAGACGAGGCGCTTCCGACCATTCAGGTCTATGTCAATGAGACATTGTGCTCAGCACTCTTTGACTCTGGGTGCTCTTGCACCGTAGTGAGTGCGGGCCTCTGCCGTACTTGGAAGAAGAAGACTACTTGATTAACCACGCTCAGTGGAGCAATGTGGACATGTTGCAGGGTGGGCACTGTGCACATTCGCACTAAAACTGGAAATTCAGCTAACGTCGAAGCGCTGGTAGTACTCGAGAAACCGCTCAGCTTTGACCTGCTCCTAGGCTATGACGCTATCAGAGCCCTAGGTGGTGCTCCCATAACACAGACAGGGGCAATACAGTTTCAGGAGAAGGTTCGAGTGTGTGCTGCTTTGAAGATTGATCAGCCAGACTTTATTGTCGAGTTTGACCAGCAGCAGAAGGCTTGGACAGTTGCGTGGAAGTGGTCGGAAAAGCAGAAACCAGCCAAACTGCGAAATGAGGTAAGAGAGTACCATGTGCCCGACCAAATGAGGCCTCCATATGAAGAGAAACTTCGTGATTGGATCAAGGATGGTTGAGTGATTCCCTACCCCTATGAGAAACTTGGACCTCCCAAAGGCCTGATTCTGCTGATGGCAGTCACTCAGCACAACAAAGCAAAGATGAGGCCAGTGATGGACTATCGTGAACTGAACGCGCATGTTG
This sequence comes from Euprymna scolopes, assembly GCF_053919585.1. NCBI lineage: Eukaryota > Metazoa > Mollusca > Cephalopoda > Sepiida > Sepiolidae > Euprymna > Euprymna scolopes. The sequence goes on from NC_136492.1 coordinate 45,835,790, forward strand.
ATGCATTCACGGAAGATGCTGACGTTTGTGCCAGCAAGTTACGAGAATGGCGCCAGCAGGGTTCCAATGTGTCCCTGCTGGATCTAAGAAAAGCATACCTGCAGGTCCGAATCAGTGAAACAATGTGGCTATTTCAGACGGTAATGTTTGCTGGCAGGAGGTACTGCCTTACCAAACTAGGCTTTGGGCTGAACATGGCACCCCAAATAATGAAGACTGTTATTAACACTGTGTTGTCACATGAAGAGACAATAAAAGATGGGACATCGGTGTACCTTGATGACATATATGTGAACGAAGACATTGTGTCATCGTCACGTGTGAGGGCCAAACTGGCTGAGTTTGATTTGACATGCAAGGGTCCAGAACGTTTGGTGAATGGCATTCGTGTCTTGGACCTGAATGTTCAACAGAAGCGAGGGACTTTGAAATGGAGGCACGGAACTGCAGTTCCTGTATTGCCCGATGTCTTCACGAGGCGAACAGTATTCTCCTTGTGTAGAAAACTTGTGGGGCACCTACCAGTGTGTGGATGGACTTGCGTGGCAACAGGCATCATAAAAAAGAGGGCAAGTGCAGTCACCAAAGGTTGGGATGATGAAACAGCCGACGGTCTGTTGGTTTGCATGGTGAAGGAGACCATCACAAGGGTAACGTAGGATGACCTCGCCAAAGGAGACTGGTGCCTGCAGAGAGAGAAACTGAATGTGTTGGTGGATGCGAGCTCTTTGGCAATTGGTGTGCTGTTGGAGAAGAATGGTTCTGCGATTGAGGATGCTTGCTGGTTGCGACTGGCGAGTGACGCTGCTCATATCAACCTGGCAGAGCTCGATGCTGTGATAAAAGGTATCAACCTGGCAATCCAGTGGAAAGTCAGGAAATTATGCATACACACAAATTCACTATGCGTGTACCACTGGATATCAGACACACTGAAAATGCGATCCATTGCTATCAAGTGTGCATTAAGGACATTGATGCCCGTCTGCCTGATAGGAAACCCAAGGACTGTATGAGTTAGGGGACACTGTTTGGGTGAAGCCTCCCAATAATCGATGCACCAGCAGCTTTCAAAGAGGGCGAATCACTGGCATTATCAGTGAGCAAGTTGTGCTAGTCAATGGTACTCCACGCCATGTGAAGGATATCCGGCCTGCCTTGAATATGAACCAGTTGGCGAGTAGCAGTGATGGTGAATCGTCCAACGATGACCTGTGGATCTGTCCTATTTCCCACGATGTGAACCCCAACACTGATGCCGATAGTTCCAGCACCACTTCTGAGAGCTCCGATGAAGATGAAGAAGTTCAGCTTGATGGTATGACTGTACGCCCTAACACTGATGCTAATGGTTCTGACACATTTTCTGAAAGCTCCAATGAAGATGAAGTAGTCCAGCCAATCCCCCTTCGTAGGAGTGCCCGCAACAAACGACCGCATCCACCATGCCAAATGTGTGGTCTGGAGACCAGAGGGGAGTGTAGAGTTGAATGTAATAGTCAAAGAGGAAAGCGCCCTCGTGTGTGTGTGTGTCGTGTGGTCATATAACTTACCTTCGGATGAGATCTGAGAAAAAGAGAAATTAAAGATGGCAGCCATGGATTTATAAGGTGTAGTCTCATGGAATCTCACGAGATCTCATCTTCCACTGCACATGTATGCAAATAGAATGGGGTCAGTTTTCTGCTAAAATGTCTGTTGGCAGAGGAAGTGGGGAGAGATGTGCTGGAAGTTGAGAGAGAAAGTTTTCAGTGACGAATTATAGCTGGACTTATGTGTATTGTGCTTGGTTTATTTTGTTTTGTTGTTTACCAGCCTATTTAACGTCAAATATTCAGATAGGTAGAAGAGTCTCTTACCTTTGATAACATTTCTTATATATTTAATGTGATAAAAACACTGAAAACTTATTCAGATGGGTAGAAGAGTAACTTATGTGGTCTTGCATAACATTTATTTGTTATACATTTAAAAAAAAATTTTTTACCACTTCTTCGTATGTAATAAAGAGTCAGAAAAGAGAAGACATCAAAAAAGAAAAAAAATTGCAAACTCCTTTACTGTAAATAATGTTTATAAGTATAGGATAATCTCAGGTATGAGGAATTTTACAGCATGGTACAGAGAGTTTGCCTTCTTTGCAGCAACCTTGGCCCGGTGTATTTGTTCCAATTAATGTTCTCTGTTAGTGTTAAGTCGAGGAGTTTGAACAACGAGCTTTATATATTGTATCATTAACCATGGTTATCAGTGGTTAAGAAGGCTTATTGTAATTATTAAAGGGAAAAAAAGAGCTTAGTCTTGGCAGCATTGAAACTTACCATCCAATTATGTCCACATTTGACTACAGACGGGAGGTCTTTCTCTAACTTTCAAATTATTTATTTATTTGCTTTTGACTCATGAATTTGTATAACACGAATGAACTCATTGTTTCTGTTGTATAACCTAAGAATCTTTATAGTCTGTGACTTTTGAAGATTTAATTATTGGTTCCCCGATTTATCAGAGAGGGACCTATGTTTTCAGTGGCGTCCGTGTTTCCATGCATCTGTTAGTCCGGACGATTGCCAGATAACCGCCCATTAGTTTTTCCTGAAATTGTATTTCATTAAATAGATGTGCACAGTAAAAAAAATTTTTTGGGCGAAAATTCCCGTTGCATCCGCAGGGGTTCAAAAGTGGCCAAAAATGACACGTTTTGCCCCATAACTTTTGATTCATCTGTTAGATTTTCCTGAAACTTGGCCAAAATGCTTAGGCCATTGTTCTTAATACAAATTCAGTATGACTGATCTTGGCAAATTCTGATTTACGTCCCCGGGAACTTTCAGTGCAAAAAAAACTCCCCTTTTTGTGGCTCTTTTCATATTTTTCAACTTAAACTTGATATGTCTAACTATATAGGGGGTTTTCACAGTGGTCAACTCAAATATACATGTGTTAAGGCTTAAAACTGCACCGTTATCCATTTGCACTCGGATTCGACATCCGCAGGGGCGCAAAAGAAGTCAAAAATGCCATAAAATGGTTAAAATGACTTTTTTTTCCCATAGCGTTAATTAAATTTTCCTGGAACTTAGCCAAAATGTGGAGGCCATTATTCTTAATATAAATTCAGTATAGGTGACCCTGGCAAAATTCTGGTTCGCATCCCTCTGGGACTTTTAGAGCTAAAAAAAAACATGCCTTTTTAGAGCTCTTTTTTCATATTACTCAAAAACTTGAAATGTCTGTCTATATATAGTGGTTTTTCCATGGTACTGCATTCAAATATACATGTCTTAAGGTATGAAACTGCACCGTTCGTCCATTTTCACTGGGATTCGGAGCTCAAAATAGGTCACAAATGCTCCCAAATTGCAAAATATGTCACTTTTAATCCCATAACTTTTGCTCTATCCATTAGATTTTTCTGAAACTTGGCGAAAATGTGAATGCAAGGTTGGACTTTCACACTTCTCACATTCATCATTTCTTCACTATTTTTTGTGGTGTCATCTCATATGCAGTACCAGAGGGGGACCACACATGCGTGGCTTGTTTTAATACAAAAGTTATCTGCTCTTTGAAAATAAAATTTAATTCATTGAAATAAGTCAATAATGCTCATAGTTATATTAGGGGTCTCCTTATAGTATTTACTAATTGATTATCACTTATTACTTCTATTAACTAATCTGTTATAAAAAATGTTTGTGATAATTCTCATTTTGTAAAATGTCAGCTCCCGTCCCCAAATCATAAATCATAGTTATCAGCTTTCATGAAAACATGAGCATGAGTCTTATGGATTGTTTCAGTATATTCGTATAGATACTAAAGAGATTGCATGTCATAAAACATCTCAAGTGGTTGGACTATTGAATAAAATTGGTTATTCGGATTAAGAATAACTTTTCACATAAATATAATAGCTATAATTTTTCCTCTTGTGAACAGAAGATGAAAATAGATAAGTTTGGTTTTTGGTATTCTGTTATTCTGGTTTTATTATATAAAATTTGACCTGATTTATAATTTTTTTGTATGCCAAATATTGATTAAACTGACTGGTAACCCATTAGTATTCAATGCCATTTGTAAAGTAGGAATTCTTTGCACAGATTATTTGATGTGTTTGAGAAAGATATTTGCTTCTGTTTTTGCTGCCAAAATCATATCAGATGGAAGAATCGTCCAAAGATTGATTAGTTTTAAAGGAATCTAGCATTTATTTTTCTGCGTTTGCTATTTTAAAATATCCTATTATTTCGAACTTGATTTTTGTTGATAATTTTTTTATTAGAAAGAATTAGTCACCCATGATGTGTAAAACAGGATGCATAATTAATGGCTTTAGTGTTGAACTTGACTTCCAAAAACCAATTCTGCAGACTGCAATCAAAAATAACATGTAATTTTGTTTTATATTAAAACCAAAAGTTATTTGTATTGAAAAAAAGAATTATCCATATAATTTCTGAATTATTTTTATATGTCTAAAAGTTATAAACATAAAATACTTTTTGTATATAATCTTATGTATAACAATAGAATTTTACATTTTCGTCTATCCATCAGAACATTATTGAAAATTTACTGAGTCAAAGTTTGACCCACCACCTTTTTCTAGTTGTTATAATTTAATTAAAATTATGGGTTCTTCATGATAAAAATATTAATAATAAATAAAGGCTCACATTCAGTGCATCAGATATCTGGACAAAATGTGCATAGATTAGCAAGCATTGAGCATCATGAAGATTGCTCTTCTGTCATCCTCATTGTTTTGAGGGCTTTCTAAATCAAAACCATTAGCCGGCGTTGTGTAAATAAGGGGGTGTTTCTTGTTTAAATTATTAAACTAATGTTCAAGTTATATGGACATTTTGTTATTTTAAATTATTTTGAAAATATTTATTTGAAGTTTTCTGTGGATAGTTGCTATTAAATATTTTCCGATATTTTCATTTGTGCATTTATTCTTTTTGCGAACTGTTATCTTCATCTTCATAGTTATTGTCGTTTCACCACGTTTTGGCCAACTTATCCTCTGGCCTTCTTCATGTGAGTAACCATGAATGGTGAGTCTTCTAACTTATCTTCAGTAATTACTGCTTTCCATAGTTGTTATCTCACCATGTTTTTACCAACTAATCCTCTGGCCTGCTTGTGTAGGATTGAAACACTATCTTCAGATAATGTTACCTGGAACTGTAGAAACTCAATGCTCCTACTGTGCCACGGGCCCTAAAGGGTGATCAAGGTTAAATTTTATGATCTTATAAATACGATTTTGTGTTCTTATCTGGTCTTCTATGTTGAGTACGTTCCAGATGGTATTTTTTTCTTTTTCCATTCCCCTCCACAAAAAAAAAATCTAATCTTGATCACACTTGGGCCCATGGTGCAGTGGATAGAGGCATTGAGCCTCTACGGTTCTTGGTGATCATTGTCTGAAAATAACGGTTTCAATCCTACCTAAGCAGGCCAGAAGATTAGTTGGCCAAAACGTGGTGAGACAACAACTATGGAAGGCAGTAATTACTGGAGATACAGTTACGAGATTCAGTATACCTATCCCGTCATGCTTAAGCACCTGAAGAAGGCCAGAAATGAGTTGGCTGGAACGCGGTAAAACAACAATTACAAAGACAAGGATAACAGTCTGCAAAAAGAATGAATGCACAAATTATGAAGCCTCATTTCAAAGGATTAAAAAAAAAAAAGAAAATGTTTTCATTGTCTCCATCTCCATGTATAAAATATTTTGATTGCAGAAATTCCCCTCTGGATCAAAGTACCGTAGGTTTGCAACAAGAGATGCTACATACAAATTCAGTACATTTACCCTGATAGTCAGTATCTTATGTAGCTTATACCCGCCATTTTTGCCACATTCACTCGTGATAATAAACTGCTACATTGCATCTGAATAGCAACACCATCACAATCGCCACATCTATAGAGGAAGAAGTTCTTATTTTTCTCTCTCAATATTTAGTCCTTCTACCACTACCAGTTGAAACTGGGTCAAATTCTTTATTTTCCTACTGTGCTTGCACCGCCATTAACTTATTTTTACATACACATAACATACACTTTCCATTTTTTCAATTCTCAAATAATAAAGTCTCCCTCGACTTATTCTGTTTATTCTGATTGGCTAAGCTCTGACCATTCTTATATTTGAGATTAAAGGTATCCACATCCTAAACAAACACTAACCTACCATTCAAATATGGCGTCGCAATAATACCTATTTTTCCACTATGACTACATCGCTGTGCTCTTTTTCTTAGATTATGCCGACAAAACACATGGGGCATACACCAAATAAAATATATTGGTTCTTTTTGTTTTTACATGAATTTTCACTATTTACAATTACTGGTAGACGGTGAAATTTCAGTAGATGACAAACACACGGACACAGAAACACGTCGGCTGCAGAGAAGTAGATTTGTTTATTGCACATATGTGTATATATATATATATATATAGAAACTTAATTTTCTCTGCAAAATCTAATCGAGAATTTAGTCATCAGCATAGTCAGAAACCTGTAAAAATATATAGAGCGAGACAGTTAGGGAGAAATATAATATATATATATATATATATAATAGTAATATGGGGTTCAGGGATGAGAACAGGAGTTTCTTCGGTTACTAAATTTCTCATATGATACCAAGACAGACAATGCTAGTAAACATATAAATTTATTTGATGCTAATGTCGCAATACCTAAGTATTTCAATTTGTATTCGGTAGGAATTATATATATCTTTGAATAAATCAATATTTACATCATACCATGTGAGGATTGAGGTAATTAAATCTTGTCGGGTGTATAATTATTTAATACAAGTTTACTTTTAAAGTTGAGGCAATAATTAACATACATTAATAATTACTATTTACAGTGTCATAAGATGTAAGTAATAGTGGCAAATCTTTAAGATGTAAGTATTAATAAGAATTTTTTGTTTCTGAATCTTTTATCTTTTCAAGTTTTATTTTGTTAATCTTTGATAGCTTTACTGCAATTCATGTATTATACAAAATTATTTTTGAACTGAAATCTCTACTAATATAAGAGGCATGTTTTTGTCTTCTCATTAATTACTATTAGAATATTAGACGGCCAGGCAACCCCGTTAGTGTAATATATAAAAGGCAAAATGGGCACGAGCGTTTGTGTATGGTTGCGAAAGGCTTTTTGCATTGAAGTTCTTGTGTCAGTTAGATTCCGCAAGAAGTTTTCACATACTTCCCAGATCGTAATATCTCAGATTCACAAACGGGCACTGTCTCTATCTTTTTTTGATCGAGTTAAACAAAATTCCCATTGAATTGGATGTTTGTTTTGCTTTTTTGTATAAAGCAAAACTGTTTGAAAAAGCAACAAAGCATTTCAATCATCATACGTTTGATTGCCTATGCTTAAATTCAACACATACAACTTCTGCTTGCACGATGGCGACATCGGCTAACACACATGTTTTTTTCACCTTCTTTCCCTCCTTCATGTTACGGGTTCAAGCCTGCCTGCCTGCCACGACTTTTTTTTTTTTAATCTCACCTTCTTTTTCTCCTTCATGTTACGAGTTCCAGCCTACTACCACTTTTTTACTTTTTTAACATCTTTCTTCACTCTGCCGCTCCCCCCTCCCCTCACTGGGCTGCTTTTTATTCTCCCCCTTACTACACCACCGCAACACACCCAGGCAACGCTGGGTACCCCCGCTAGTTTTCCTCTAAAGTTCATTCTTATCACTTCCTCTCATGTTTTTCTTGGTCTTTCTTTGTGAACTAAACCTGCTATCTCAACTGTTTTACATATACTAATCCCAAACTCTCATCTATTCTTTCAATGTGGCAATATCATCAAAGCCTTCTCTTCTGCACACATCTCCCTATGATGCTGAGATTTAATCGTCGTCTGAAGTCACCAGTGGTAGAAAATAATCCTGATACAGATCTTTCGCTGAGTGGTTTTATATAAAAAAAATGTTTTTAAAGAATAATCTGTCAACGAATTATAAAACATTTTACTTTAATAGAAAATCTTGTCCTTCAATAGAAAGACCTTTTGCAGTTATGAATGAAAGAAGAATTAAACATATTTTTAAAATACATGTTACTTTTTGTTATATAAAAAGTACATTATTTAAAATATGTAATTTTATAGTTAATAATTTTGTTATAAAGAACAATAGAACATAGAAAAATATTTCCTTTAAAGTTAACTTTGTGATAAATTTCTTGATTACAAATATTTAATAATTTTTCATTGGCAAGATTTGTTTTCATAATAAAGAAAAAATATCGTAAATTTAAATAAAAATCGAATTCATGTTCAAGAATTTTTAGATGAGGATATTATTTGAACTATTACTCTCATCTTAAATGTTATTTTCAAGCACATCTCGTATTCAAAGATCTTTGTCAAACATGGAAACAACTGGCACAAGTGATAAAGGCATAGAGTAAGAATTAGTACACTAGGATAGTTTTCTGGGTGTTGAGGGTTCAATTCTCATAACAGCCAGTACTAAGTCTAAAATAATGTAGACAATGTATGACGAGCCAAACACTATCACGTCTAATGCACAAATGACACTGTGCCTGCGTGATGGTACAGGAAATCCGGTTTGTACTCATTTGCATTAGTTTGGACACGATAAAATCACTGGTAGAAGAGTATGGACTTTGAATAGACGTTGCTCTGGTCCTGTCGAGTCAGAACTTGGCAGACCCCATGACACATGTTCCACAAAGGTGACCTGTGCTACGAAGAGTAACACAATGACTAGTAGTCAAATCATGGAACTGCATAAGAGTTGTGGACATCCAAGCATCTGATGCACAGCATATTTCATTTGGCAGGTTTGCCCAACAATTACCAAAACTGATGTGAGGTCAACTATCAGAGAATGTGAGGAATGTTGAATGATTGATCTGTCCCCAGTTAATTAGGCACCAGAGAAATTGGTGGTACAAGCTAATTGGCAAAGGCTGGGGATTGATATAACACAATTTAAGCAGACATTTCCTGACACTCATCGATTTCGGTTCAGCGTATTTTACCATTTGGTGGATGTTGTCGCAGCAGAACATCAGACACATCATTCAGCATCTTGAGTCGATATTTTTTGAGCGTGGCCCACCGCAGGAACTGATTACTTACAATGACGCTGCATTTACCAGTAAGGAATTCAAGGAGTTTTTCGCTGGTTGGGGAGCATGCCTCCAGTTTCAGTGTACATATGTGCCAGCAGGCAATAGCATTGCAGAATGATGTCACCGCAGTATTAAATGGTTTGCAGCCAGAAAGAGATGCACTGTACAGGAAGCAGTTTATTGGTATAATGTCATGCCCAAGGATGATACATCATCGTTGACTGCACCTGCCAATGGGATCTGTAGATATGAAATTAGAATGAAGAACATCAGCTCAGTGTCCACGTTACCAGCCTTTGCACAAACTCAATACCAACTGGGTGACCCTGTATGGGTAAAACCACCAGGTTATCGATGCACATCCAAGTTCCAAGAAGGAACAGTAGCAGAAGTGATCAACCCACAAGCCATTGGTGTTGATGGTGTTCTGGGCCATGTAAAGGATATACAACCCCAGACATATACCATCCCCTCTGGTAATGCAGATGATGAGATTTCAGATGACACTTCATGTATTACACTGCCTGGCCGACAACCAACCCAAAATGGAGAACCCTCGGAACACCGACCATTCAATCTGGCAGAGCAGATGAAACTTCAGATGATATTGAGTGTATGACACTGCCTGGCTCACAGACAACACACAATAGAGAGACCCCAGAACCACTCTTGCAGTGAAGTACATGCTGAAGATTACCAGCGCGACATTGCACATGCTGTGATCAGGCATCAGGAAAGAGTCTAGACAATGTATGACGAGCCAAACACTATCACGTCTAATGCACAAATGACACTGTGCCTGCGTGATGGTACAGGAAATTCGGTTTTTACTCATTTGCATTAGTTTGCATCCCCGCAGATATAAAATACGTCAGATTTCCTTTGTGGCACCAGTATTTTTTTTCCTTTGATTCGGTCAATGAAAGAGATTTCGTGTTGTTCGTTTCAGAAAGAGGGTGGAGAAGGGAAATTAAATAGAACGAACTGAAAATAGAACATTTTGCTTCAATTAAAAATTATTTACTTTACACTTTTACTCAGTAATATCATCCTGTTGGTGCAGCTATGAATTCTCCAACTGCAACCCCATACAGAGAGGTAAAAATCAACACTCCCATAATGACAATCCCTGATGTTTTATGATTAAGTTCTGCTGGCTTAGCTATTCTTCTACTTCAACCCTTACCTTCGGTTAGACTGGAGAACATAGAGGCCTGGCTGGATCAATCAGCTAGTCATATCATGCTCTAGAATATAGATGCATACTTAACTATAATTCAATCTAATTTAAAAAAAAAAATCAAAATTTTATTTCATTTTTTTTATTTTTCTCAAATGGAGACTAGAAGACAGTAACTGAAAGTAAATCGTGTTGAGAACAAAAAAGATTACCAATGCCAAAGAGTAATGTAATTTGAAGGAAGTGTATTCTAAAATCAAATATTCTGCAAATATAAAAAGAATTATCCTCCTTATAAAATTGTGTTTGACAACAAATAACTCCTAGAAGATTGACATGTCGTAAATCAAACCAAACGAATTTACTCAGTCATAGTTGTTGGAACAAGAACAATTTAACCCTGTGGATTAAGTAAAGAGGTCAATTCCAAATTGTGTATGGATTTTAGAGTTCTGCAAGAAATACGGTATGATCACATTGACAAACCGGCTCCAGTTAGATCATGGAAGTTGAGCAACATTGAGCCTGGTCGGTACTAAAACGGCTGACTATTTGGGAATTCCAGGTGCTGTATGTACTCTTCGCTTATCTCAACATTGTTTCCAGTCTTGGGCCTCTCTTGCCACTGGACCCAAGAAGTGCCTATTCAAGTGAGGTATGGTTGGGAATTACACAACCCCTGCTTGCTTCACAATTACACATACAGCTACCCTTAACACGGGTATCCATTGTCTCTTGAGACTGAATGGAGGCATCAATCAACAAGATGTACCTTAAAATGTTTGGAGGTTACATTTGCTAAAATGTTGTAAGAATAAGATGAAAATAGCAATTTGAAAGTCTAAATAATGTGAATTAGAATTATGTCATTTTTCTCAAATCCTAGTACATATTAAATTCTTTTTAATACCAAAATATACTTCAAGTAAAATAAATTGTTTTGGACTATTAAAATAATTTTCAACGTTATTAATAATGTTTACTCATGCAGTTATTTATTATTATCACCCGTGTGTGACATAAATCATAAATATATATATCAAATCAAAGCTATATTTTTTGTTAAGGTAATGCTTTGAGCTCTATTCATAAGAAAATCAAACAGCTTAATTAGGAAAACGTTAGACTAAAGAACTCAAGATTTTAGTTTCGATTTTTGGTCATGACATCCATTTTATCTGTTGGGAATTTACCATCTACTCTTAATGTAATATTTTGCATTTCTAAACGTAGTTGAGATATCTGATATTTCGAAATGAGACAAATTCTTTAATTAATTTATCACGTTTAAAAACAATGTGAATGATTTAAAAATTATGACAGGCAAACAAAATCTCTAGTTATATATGATTTATTATCTAAATTGAAAATGTTGTGTGTTACTGTGGAGTAATTTAATTATCCCTTTTCTGAGTAAAATGAGACGAACAAAAAGGTAACAGGTCTCCTTAAGGAACAATTTGCTAAATATTTTCATGAGATGATATTTATTCTCCTTATCTATCAATATACTGTTAAAAAGTTAGTGTTTTAGTTTGTATGCAAATAAAAACATTTGATTGGTTGAAAAAAAAAAGAGAAATAGTTAGAGTATACATTACTATAATAGTAGTTCTTATAATATTTTACAATGTTTACAGCCTAGTTTGAATCTTGAGTAAGACTAAAAGGATAGAAAAAATCTGGATATGTATTTTATAAATTTAAACTAATTAACACAAACATTCCATAAATATATTTTTAAACTAATCGACTTCTTTTAATCTCCAAAATACTGGACACTTTTAAAGATTAGTTTGAAGTGAATGATTTTTTGCTTAAGAACAGGATTTGTAATGTTTTAAGCAATAAATCGATACATAAATACGTTCATTATTGTTTCTCATGTAAATACGAAGCAGCATATTTTTTCTGTGAAATTTTACAATTATTTATTCATAATAACTGAAAAGTGGTAGAAGTTAGTTAAAGACAGAACTTGTACTGTAATAACAGGACTCAAAGAAATGGATATAAACTAATTTGTATATTTTTAACTTGTCTTTGATTAGTAATTGTCTTGCATCATTCATTATTAAATAATTTTTTGAATTTCTTTCTACAGCTCAAATGGTTTTTAATCTTCTACATTCAATATTATGATAATTAGTTATAAATATGATAGATTTTTTTTTTTTTGTTATTTCAGAAATTAATGGTAAAAGAAAATCTGGAGCGACTGATAGCCAAACGTCTTAGAGATGTTCTGTATGACAAAGCATATCAAGTGTTAAGCCAGGAAGAAAGAAAACTCCAAGTTGAGACAGTAAGTATTTGGTTAAGTCCTAATTAAATTTACATCTAGCAAAATTGAAAGAGACTTTTAAAATAAATTTTTGGAGGATCTATAAAACACCTCCCTCATTCTAGAATATGTTTACTGATGTTTTCAATAAGTTAGAATATTAAAAATCAAATTTTGAGGTTATGGAAAAGGGTATGAAAGCAAAAACTTTTTTAATATTCAGCAAGTAGATTCAGTTTCTTAATAAAAGTTGGATGTAAAATAGTCTCTCCTACTTGATTGTTTTTACGTATAGCAATACTAACATTAAAAAAAAATTAGTAATGGTTGTTACGATTCATAGGAAGTGTCAACTAAAAAAGGCTCATTTATGTTAAATCGACATAACAAAATTACTCTTTCCAATTCCACGGCTAAAAATTCAGCAAATATTTTTCTTTTATAATCAGAAAATCTGGTGCCCAATTTTATAGATGTAAATGTGTTTGTGTATGTGTTTCCTATAAAAAGAAAGGTTAGAAAATTTACATAAAAACTAAGTGTAATCATATGTAAAATTTTCTGGGAAAAACAATGGAAGAAGTTCAGAACTGATAAGTGAGTGCCTAAGGGATGTATGGGACAGAAATCTGCTATAAATTGGGTAAAATTTAAATATGGATAAAATTTTCCATATCAGACAATAGAAGTGGTTCTGAATATCTAAGTGCCCCTACTCAATATAACTATGTGACAGAGTCCTGTAAGATATTAATGAAATATAAATCGTATTTTTCAATTTTTCTAGAGAAGACTATAAAAGTGGTCCTGAATGTCTACAGGCCCTACTAAGGGAGCTATGGGGGCACCTCCTCTCTTAAAAGTTCAAATACATTAATTCTTGGGGAAATGTTCCCGTGTGGAAATTTTATAGCAAGCCCCACTCTCCCCAATGGTTTACTTCGACTTGCGCAACTGCCATTGCTCAAAGGCAGCATGCATACCGCAGATTTAACCGACATAAGTCCAGTTCAAACAAACAGAAGTACATAGAAGCGAGAAATAACGTTAAGAAAGAAATAGCGACAGCTAAGAGAGAATTTACGGAAACCACTAAAAAACGCATCGAAGCACAAAAATTAGGAAATCGTGACTTCTGGAAAATCTACAACAGTGTAGTAAACAATGGGCAATCAACAATTCCCCCACTAACCAACAATCATGAGGGTGTTTGCTCAGCAACCGACAAAGCTAATATGCTTGCCAGCCGGTTTGCCTCGAACTCCACACTGGACCCTACCAACCATCCCCTGCCTGACTTTCCTTTGCGGACAGACGCCACGCTAGACGATCTAAAAATCACCCCTGCTCAGGTACATGCTATCATAATAAATCTTGACACTTCCAAAGCATGCGGACCTGATCTCATCCCAGCTGTGCTCAGCCGAAGTAGCTCCAGTTCTCTCCAAACTCTTCAACAAATGCCTTAATGAATCATGCTTTCCGGGCTGTTGGAAAACCGCTTCTGTGGTACCAATATTCAAGAATTCTGGCGAAAGAACTGACCCATCAAATTATCGCCCCATTAGCCTCCTCCCACTTTTCGCCAAAATATTTGAGACCATAATTAACCATGCTCTAGTCCGGCACCTTACAGACGCTAAACTTCTGACTGACCAATAATATGGATTTAGACAAGCCCGTTCCACAGCTGACATTCTCACTGTAATCTCTGAACGTATATACCATTCACTAGATAAAGCGGGGGAGGGCAGAGCGGTAGCTTTAGATATATCTAAGGCTTTTGTCAGGGTATGGCACAAGGGTCTCCTCAGGAAAATTAAATCATACGGTATCACTGGTAGAATACTTAGCATAATTGAATCCTTCTTAGACAAGAGAAAAATCCAGGTTGTCCTCGACGGTCGAACATCTAAACAGTGTGATATAAATGCAGGAGTGCCTCAGGGGTCTATTCTTGGACCTCTATTGTTCCTAATATTCATTAATGACCTCCCCGACAAAACTGCCTCTGAGATGGGTATATATGCTGATGACACTACACTCTATAAAAGGCATGACAGTAAAACAAATGAACACATATCTAAAGAAATGGCAAAAACACTAGAGGATGACCGCCAATCTGTAGTGGAATGGGGACATAAATGGATGGTCACATTCAATGCTGCCAAAACCAAACTGGTTTCCTTCAATAACTACAAGAAACCTTCTCTGCCACCAATAGCAATGGCCAGTGACTCCCTGTCTGAGAGTACATCTTTCAAACTGCTTGGCCTAACGTTCACAGGAAACATGAGTTGGAACAATTATATTGAAAACATTGCCAGGGCCGCTGCAAAAAAGGTAGGCTCTCTCTACTGTGCTAGAAAACTACTGACACCTGAAAGTATCCTATATCTCTATAAGGCCACCATTCGCCCATGTATGGAGTATTGTTGTCACATCTGGGCTGGTGCGTCTACTACTAGTCTCTCGCTCCTAGACAAGGTTAAAAAAAGAGTCGCCAATCTGATAGGCCCTGAACTGGCATCTAAGCTTCAGTCTCTGTCCCATCGACGAAACGTTGAATCCCTCTGCTTGTTTTACAAGTATTTTAATGGTGAGTGCTCTGACGAACTGCAGACACTTGTGCCCCCACGATGCAGACACCCTCAACAAATCCGACAGGCAGCTAAATCCCACCCCCACACAGTAGAGATCCCTAGATGCAAAAGATCCTTCTACTCCAGTAGTTTCTTCCCCAGAACCGCTAGACTCTGGAATTCCATTCCAGGATCATGCTTCCCTAACTGTACTGACATGCAGAAGTTCAAGTGCAATGTGAACCGACATCTTGCTGCCCAAATCCCTACATAGTGCCCCCGTAGTTGCTGACCCTGATAGTAGCCCCCTACACCTGAGTGGCAATGTGCCTTGTTTGGGGTGAAAATGTAATAAAAAAAAAAAAATGCTATGTGTGCCTCTAATTGAATAAAGACTATAAAGTTACATAAATTAACCAGTAAAAATAAAATATAAAAAGTGATATAGTGTTATGGGTAAGAGGTAAAAGGACATAGGTTTCATCACAGAATCTCAGACAACATTGGGTTTCCCTGACAGTCTACACTATTCTTGAGAATTGAAAATTTATTTTTGTTTGAGCAATTTTTTAATGGGTGGGAAGAATCATTGTAATATGTCAGCCATTGTTTTTGATTGAGTTTATTATGGCAACTGTTTGGTGTTTTACATGTTCATAGAAGAAGCTTTTAAAGAAACTCCTTGAAAGCAAAATGCTTGAGATTTATCGAAACTCATTGAAATGTGAACGGAATTGACTTCTAAAGCAATAAATAATTTTTATCATCTCACCTTCAAATCATTTATTATATCCATAATTAAAAGATACTTTCAGTTGAATCTCTCTGAAAGTTTTATGCTTCCCGCTCCCCTCCAATAACCCCATTGTTAAGCTGCCTGCCCACAATAAAATTGTCATCATCCAAATAACTATAAATTCCTCTACATTCAAACTCGTTTTATTCTTTGAATCAAACCTTGAATTAAAAAATTAGAAATATTAAATTATTTTACTCGCCTTTTCACAGAAATGTTTTTCTCTAGTGTTATCAATTGAAAAATCTGAACGTTTTCAATTAAAAACAATTCATTCAATAAAAATAGGCACTTTCTTTTTCCATTAACAAGATGTTTTGAAACGGTGCCCAGCAGAATTTTGTTGTTTTAAAAGAACATTGACTATAATGTTTTAAAGTGATAATAATCGTATGAACAGATTTTTTTAAAAGAACATTAATTTCTGCAATGTATTATCTTAAAAACGTGTGACTGACGGATGGACTCATTTCTAGTTAATTAAGATAAACTTGATACTTGTTATAATACCGCTGGGATTTAGTCTAATAACTATGTCGTTAACCGCGACGATTTTTACTAATTTATATTTTTTACTAACGAGTCAACGCTCATCAAGATCCAAAGAATAAGATTTAATAGATTTGTATCAAGTGAATAGTGAGATAAACACCTTGAGGATTGCAGATGATACTTAAAAAGACAAGTTGGAAAAATGATAACGTACATACAAATATGTAGTGAATTAGCATATGATTAGATGAATTAGCAAGACCCCTGGAAATTGCACATTATGAGAAATATATTTAATCAACAAATACGCTTTGATAAAGCTGATATTTTTCTGGATAGTGCATATTAGTATTTTGCACCGAAAAAACTAACATACAGCAAATATGAATTCATTAACATTTTGAAAGGAATCTTCTTTTACATTGATCAAAACGTTGTGCGAATAACATCCAGCATGAAAATTGTAGTCCAAATTATCAACCCTCATCTAAAAAGTTTGCAAACGTCATTTAACATTATTGCTATTATTTTTTTTATGTTATGCTCTCATCTTGTTGGGAATGAAAAAGAAGGTTACGCAACAAAAGAAAGGAAAGAATTCATGACCTTTAAATTTGAACATGCACTATCGAACCTTGTCTCAAGACGTCTCTAAAATGTGAATAGACAGATAAACACATCGTGGAGAAACGAAACACTAACACAATATTAAGGACATCTCTAGAGAAGATCCTAATTTACCTTAAATGTGCTTCTGGGTTGCACTTGCTCACACTACTGCGTTTATATTTGCACTCTATCGCCCCGAGAACAGTGGAATTACTATCTTTAATAGCATAACTTAGAAAATTGACCATGTCCTATCTGCATACCCCTCAGCTAACATTCACGTCTGTGGGGACTTCAATGTTCACAACATGGAATCGTTAACCCACTCAAACAAGGCTGATGACGAGGGGAGGTTTTGCCAAGATTTCTCCATTGCTTATGACCTCACTCAGATTATTCAAGAACCCACACAGATTATCCGAGTTCCCAGAACTTGCCCTGAGCTATGCTCATCTTCCATGCAGTCTCCACTGGGATCTTCCAACCACTCTGTTGTATTAGTTAAGATAAAAACAAAATGTAATAGGTCTTCGGACATATCTCTCCATCGTACAGTATATTGATACTCTATGGCTGACTGGGATAGCTTCCATACATTTATATCAGACCTACCTCTTTGTGCCATGTTTAAAAAGGATGTGTCCTCTATAGTATCAGACCTGACGAAATGGTTAACTGTAGGTATAGACAGTTTCATACCCTCGAAAAAGTTCCAGCAAAACCTTACAGCCAGCCGTGGTTCTCCCCAGAATATGCTGCTGCCATTGCGCACAGAAATCACTTTTTCAATTGTTTCCAACGTAATAGATGTACTGAGACTAAAGCAATTTTCAGGACCACCAGCAACCACTGTAAAAAAGTAATAAAGAAGGTGAGAGAGTTGTATGCTCAGTCCGTCAAATCCAAGGTAGCTGAGCAGCGGCTTGGTTCCCATCAGTTCCGGCAAATAGCAAACAGAATCCTCAACAGAAGTGTGTGCTCTATCCCAACTATCATCAATGGACCTGAGATAATCTCCTCAGCATCAGACAAAGCCAATCTCTTTGCCAAGAACTTTGCAGCTAATTCTACCCTTTATGACCAAGGCCACCAACCCCCAATATTTCCTCCTGTATCAGAAAACATGCTATGTGACATACAAATATCTGTACATGATGTAGCCAAGCTAATCAAAAACCTTGATTCCAGTAAGGCAACTGACCCTGATGACATTCCAATTATAGTGCTCAAAAGGCTTCAACCAGAACTAGCGCCCATACTTACAAAGTTATTTAAGCATTGTCTTAAGGAGGAATGCTTCCCAACACCTTGAAAACTCTCATCAGTATGCCTGTATTTAAGAATTCAGGTGATTGCTCATCACCCTCTCGGTATAGACCAAAATGTCTTCTATGCATCATAAGTAAGCTGCTGGAATCTGTGCTAAATAAAGAAGTAGTCAACCATCTCAGCAAAAATAGCCTTCTTAGTGACATGCAATATGGTTTCCACTCTGCTAGATCTACAGCAGACGTGCTTACAGTTATATCTCATAGGGTTGGCAAATCCCTCGATGGAGGCTTCATCTCCAGGGCAATTGCACTTGACATATCAAAGGCCTTTGATAAGGTATGGTATAAAGATCTACTTCACAAGATCTCCAGTCATGGTATAGCTGGAAATGTCTTAACTATTAAATCATTTCTCTCTGATAGGTTCTTAAGAGTAGTGGTTGATGGGCAGAAATCAGAAGCTCTCAGTATTAATGCTGGAGTCCCTCAGGGGTCCATCCTGGGACCAACTCTCTTCTTGATCTACATCAATGATCTTCTAAACCACATCCTTAGATCATTCATAAACATTTATGCTGACGACACTACCATCTATAGTAGCACTTCGAAGGCCGTAAACGACCAAGTTCTCTCTGACTCTCTCTCCTCTGATCTTGAGCATATGGTACACTTGGAAAAAAAGTGGCTTGTTACTTTTAATGCATCTAAAACCAAGCTTCTATCCTTACATCATCAACGCTTAGCTGCCCAGCTGCTATCAATCCAAATGAATGGTTCTCGTCTTGAGGAGGCTTCATGTGTTGACAAGTTTCTGGGCTTGACCTTTACTCCCGATCTGAAATTGAATACGTATATCAAATCCATTGCCAAAGTCACTGGAAAAATGGTGGGATCCTTCTACCGGTCCAGTAGATATATCACTTCTGATGCAATTCTCTACCTATATAAAAGCCAGGTTCAGCCAATGTGGAGTACTGTTGCCACATCTGGGCAGGAGCTGCTAGAAGCAGCTTATCCTGTCTTGACAGAGTTCCAAATAGACTTCATAGCTTAGTGGGGGATGCCTTTTTCTCTTCTCTGCAACCTCTTTCCCACAGAAGAGACGTAGCGAGCCTGTTCCTGCTTTATCGTTACTTTCATGGCAGGTGCTCATCTGAACTTCAATCTATGCCCCCCCCCTCGCCAGACTTTCATGAAAAACACTCGTCTAGCCAGAACCACTATCAACAATTTCCCACACTCTTTATCTGTGCCTATACCTAAACGTAGATTCCATGAACAGGGTTTCTTTCTTAGAACTGCACGCCTGTGGAACTCTATTCCATTTGCCTGCTTTCCAGCTGAAGTCCAACGTGAACAAGTTCTTATTGTACCATCCCCCTAAGTAATCCAAGTTATAAAATTCCCACTAATGTTTACTACGCTAAAATTACAATGACAAATTTATACCCACTAACCTTTATCCTCGAGTGGCTCCTGAGCTTTGATAAGTGGTGACCCCCATGTAAAAAAAAATCAAGATTTCTCATAAAACAGATATTGAGGCGGATAAGGTAAGAAAATCAAATACAGAGTGCTTTACAAATATTATAAAGGAACTGAGTGAAAATGTATAATACAGAATATTGGTTTGGGAGAGAGAACAGCCGTTTCGGACTTATAAATCTGTTGCAATCTGCTTTTTTGTTCTTTTTAGAGTTGATATAGTTTGTTTTCGGGGTGGTGATGGGGGGGTCTGTCTTTCAATGTGCTTGTGGCATTCGACAGGTTATATTCAGGAAAGGAGTTCTCTTGATATTGGTGTTCGTTGATATTTGATGGTCTGATATGCAAAGTCATTGCATACATCATCTATTTTTTTTTCATTTCTACTATCGTTATCAGGACTAGCAAGATTCGATTAGCTGCCGTCTTCTCAATGTGTCATGGGAACTACTTCTTAGAGTACTTTCTTTCATATTTTATTCCTTTTAAAGGCAAAACAGACACATGAATCTTGTTAAGGGTGGTCCTTTAACTGGTCATTAACGTACAGATCACTCATCATTCATACCAAATGTTTAGTGGGGAACAGTTAGAGCACAACCTTATCTTTTGGATTTCTCTCTCTCTCTCTCTCTCTCTCTCTCTCTCTCTCTCATCTCCCAGGCTGAAAAGGAATAAGAATATATCTTAACTCGGTTTTCCCTTCATTTTATTCTATTTTATCAAAAAGCATTTTAGACCACGTTTCATTTATTAAAAAAATATGACCTCTAAAATACTTGTTTACAAATGAAAAAATAAATCTGTATGCATCGAAACAAAAGGTGCCCTTTTCCTGTCCAACCAATTTGAATCCAAAATAGATATTAAAATAATGATGACATTAATGACGTAAAATTATTAAATTCAAATTGTGTAGATATTTAGAAATAATTTGTGCTTATAAAATTCTCTGGTGGATGGATTTATTGCTTAGCATATGAGCTATCCTCATTTGCGAAGGAGTAACGACGTAGCAGTACAGGTTTCTCTGTTCTTATACAAAATGCTTCGTTTTTGGAGTTCTGGATTTCTCCATTAAAAAAAATGACATTGTACCTAACCTTGCTCTCATGTGGAGACAAATAAAATAGTCTCGATACCCAAAATATCTTCACCTTTTATTAGGAGAGATAGATTTACTGTCTGTCATCTGACTAAGAAAAGAACAGATACTACACGTTGATTGTAGACTTAAAACTAGTTAATATCGATAAATTTTGATTACGACATAATTTTGTTTTAATCTTATTTGATTTTGGAGCAATTAATTTTAAAATGTGTAGAGGTTATATTATTAACAACCGTTGATACTTGATATTTTTAGGACTTTTTTTTAATTTAATTTTTATTGATATGACGATCTCATTTGTTAAAATAGGTGTAGGAGTATACATAAACGGAGGTACCTGTATATTATCATACAAAAAGATTCAGAAACAAGTGAACACTTTCAGATTTAAAAAAAGATCAGCAATATGATAAATCATAAAGTATTGAAAACAATGACTAATTCATTTTTCATTATTCTCTTTTATCACACAGGGAAATTTGCCTCTGATTAATATCTCTAATTCCATGTGTAACTCTATAATCAATTCAATAATAACTTGGAAAGAACCATGCAATGGGCAACCTTTTGAGTAGCTTAAATGGAGATTAAGATATGAGAATCAAGATAATTTCGAGGTAGCTGATTGATTAAAAGAAATTAGTGCATCTCAAAGAATAGAGAATAAGATCTTGAAAGAGATACAAAGAAAAAAAAAATATTGAGGTTATCTTCGATTTTCGAGGTTGCTCTGTGCATCGACTGATACAAGATAAAGGCATGAATTGAGAACATTTAGACAATTTGTAGAGATAATTTAAAAGTGGGTGTGTAGGTTATGAGTGACTAGGTTTAAGTGTTTTACTTTTAAGGAATGGCTTGGAGTGGCATTTATTGATTAAATCTTCTGCACGGTTTCATCTTAAAATTGTTTTGGACAGTAATGTTCTGTTTCACTTTAATTTAAGATAAAATAATTGATTGAAATAAGTTAATAGAAATATGCCAAGCTGTCTTGAAGGAATTAAAATATATCTTTTAATCTCATTACTTTACAAGAAGCAAAACAATTTACAAAGAGAAGTGTTCATATGAAGAGAATTTACATTAAAATCTAAATTATTAGTTTCGTTTTTTTAACTGCCTTTTCTTCAAAAGATGAGAATAGTTATTTTTAAGACACATCCGTAGGATTCTAAACTTAAGCGTGACCAGTGATGTGAAGATGTTCTGCTGATAGCTGGGATCAACTCTTTGATTATCTGTTCTGAAGAATCGAGTATAAATCCTAACTCAGAGAAATATGAGAAAAGAGATGAGGATTTCGTGCATTGTTTGCGAAAATCACCGTGATAATGCAGTTGTTTTGTGAGTCTAAGGATAACTTTAGTTTAATCTAAGCTCTGAGGTATCTCCTGCTTGTAAACACCTGTAGGTTAATTCTGCAGCAGAGATACTGGTTGTTCTCTTTCCTAATAGCATGTTTCGTCTCATTTTCTCCAATGTGTATAGATTCAGCAATCATGATTCCTTGTCACGTGTATGCCAAGGAGATCTGTTTTGGGGCTAGATTTTCCAACAAGTTTGAATACAAACCAAACTGTTTGATTGACCCCTTCAAACTGTCCTTGAACCGTTTTCACCGTCCTCTCATGTTTTTTTTTATCTTTAGCCAGCTCGTCATAAAGGAGTTGTTTTGAGTCTTGAATCTGACAGAAAAAGGAAAGGAGATTGTTTGAATATTATTAGATACCCAGTTGCAATTCTGGAGCTATTGCTTTGTCAAGCTCACTCCATTCCCAGTGACACAGTGTGTACGCTAGTTAGCTTAACAGAGCAAAAAAAATTATTTGATGATTGACAGAGCGACTATTGACAGAACATTATTAGAAAATACTAAAATTTTAAACCTGATAGAGTTGAATTACTAATGCAAAATAATTTTTATAAAAAAAAAGAATCGATAACAAAGGATAAATAAATAAAGTCAGAACTGTGTTATCATACGTTCTATTGACCTGATATGAAATATTATTGGTAATATTTGTGGGGAAGGATAGTAATAGTAGTAGTAGTAGTAGTAGTAGTAGTAGTAGTAGTAGTAGTATATTCAAAGCCTTTTGACACACTCAAGGACAAACCGACAAATGTGTCTATTGGAGAATGGAAGTTATAAAAGGTTGATGTGTGAATTCCAGCAAATGGTCAATGACGAATATGTTTGCAAGATCAGAAAATGACTAGTTTACTAAGATGCATTTTTGATTAGGTTTTGTTCTCCTGCCAATTATAGAAAGATAAAGAATCCATAAATCGTAGAACTAGCAGACATATGAAAGCAATTGCCCACTACCAATGAAATTGCAAGACAGCCAACTCTCATTGTGCAGTTTGATATTGCAAGTAGAGAATCTCTTCAGCTAGCTTGTATCAAAGACCATGAACTATGAACGAACTCTTTATTTCAGGACTTTTCTAATAGCGAGTAAAGAAACTGTTATCTCTTTTATATGGCAGTTTTAAATGTGTTCTTTTTGCTAAACCTTGAATGTTTAACCGTAATATAATGTTGATCTCTTAAGAATCACTTAGAATCCCAAGGTTTTTCATGATTAAGTGGAATTCTGAGCAAAATATTTTATTAATAATAATAATAGGAGGAGGAGGGAGAAGATGAAGAGCAGTAGTAATCTAATATATAAACGGCTATATGTCTGCCTGTCTGTTGGCGTGTCAGTCTCCATATTTTCAAATTCTATCTCCTCTGAAACTGAAAGTCGCAGAGCAGCGCTAAGGGCCTCAAATGATTGGATTTTTTATGGGCCATTCTTTTATGCGTCTTTAGCTAGTTAAAATTGTTTTAAGGGGTCAAAAAAGGGGTCAAAATTAAAAAGAAATCGTTAAACATTTTATACATTCATTCTAGTTTATTTTTAATTTTTAATCACTTTATGTGTGTCCCATTGGTGCAGTGATAACGTCACCAGCTTTGAATGCTACAGTTTCAGTTTCGATTCTAACTGATGGCACCTAAATACCTTTTTTACTTATGAAGTCATGACTCTATAATAATATATACGAAATCTGGACAAATTAAAATATCATATTTAAGCGCATTTTCCACCCGAGTAAAGCCAGGCGCCTCCCTCCCACTAGTGGTATTATAATTGTTATTTCTCCCATCATACACCTGTTATTCAAAGATGCTTTCTCAATTTAGGTGCAATTATATTCGGAAAATTTAGGAATTATGTCATTGTTATCATTGTTTTTAGTAGTAGTAAATGTAATACTAGAATTATAATTTTCACCTTCTGATGATGCACCTTCGATATACAGGTTTATTCCTGCACAAATTAGTATAAATCTCTATGATTGCAATTATTCTCAGTAGTAGTGGCTGTAGTAGTATAATTATGGTCAGTTGTTTGTAACCCACGTGTTTGATTATTAGCATTAGCAATAATAGGATTAGAAATCTTTTTTATATAAAAGTAGGCAAATGTATGTTTATATATTTGCATTGCAGGATTCATTTCTAAACTAATGACAGGTGCTACCAAATCAGGCTATCTGAATATTGGCTTCCTGACACAAATGCACCGTACATGAAAACATTTTTTCTTTGTCCTGTAAAACTTTGCAAAACTTAACTTTGTTCTGCAAAGCAAAAACAACACTACCCTCCCATCCCACCCTCTCTTTTTCTCCTTCTTCCATTTCCCTACTGGCTTCCTGGCTTAAAATGCATCAAACATAAACATTACAACCCTTACCGCTTTGAAAATCTCAATCATGTACTGCAGGAATGAAAATAACAGAATCCACTACAAGAAACCAAACCAAGCACTACGAACTAGTGATAAAACTTTCAGAGGGTAAAAGTCCCTCAATAAGGTTACCTGTTGATCTGTTGATAATTGGTGGCGATCTGTAATGCACTAAGGACGGGGTCCTAGTGGTTGAGCAGAACATGTTTAGAACATAATTATACTGTATTGCAACACACCACTTTGGCTTTTACTAGGCTAGACAGGAGGTTGGACAGGCCCAATCCAATCTATCGGTTGGTCATGTTTAGCATTAATTCAGACAAGCCAAACAAAAAAAAAAAAAACACCTACGCTTGCCACAGACAAAAAAACAAACTGATTTAATAAGCGGTGGCTGAAGGGTCAATCAAACTTTGACCAAGGCAACCAATAAGAGGAATAAAATATAGGGAAAATCCATATTTGGATGGGTGTAACTACATATGAATGCTTGGAATTCTCCCCACGTTTGAGTATACCAGCCATGTAGCCCTGGAGAACAGAAGCGAATGGGATTTATCCCCTCATTTTTCTTCCCTATAAGGGATTCCGAGGTGGGGGGGGGCATGGCCGATGAACCTTTTAGTTTTGTTACAAACAAAAAACACAACCAAGAGACTGCATATAGAATCTGAGACAAACTCGGACAATGATAATGAAGATAAAGCCTTTCCACACTTTATCGTGCTGGAGGCTACTTCCTATGTGCTATTGACTAGAATGTCATCCTTTCTTATCCCCCCAAAAAACATATCAAGCAAAATAACACCCCAAAATGTTAAAAAATTAAATGGAAAATATTGGTAGAAGTACAAACTATAAAAACAGCCTAAAACTTTATTACAACTACGAAAACTACATGAAATAAACATCAGATTCTATCCACATAAAACATTAAACTACTCCAAAGGAGTTATAAGAAACCGAGACATCTCGGTATGCATAACAGAAGAAATCAAAACAGAACTGAAAAGCCAAAGAGTCATAGATCTTAAAAGAATCATAATCAGGAAAGCTGGAGAAGTAATATACACAAACACCTACATTTAACATTTAGAGACAATCAATATAGGTTATGAAAGAAACAAAGTAGAACAGTACATTCCAACCCCACTTCAATGCTATAAATACCGAAAGTTTGGGCATAACAAACACCATATCCAAATAAACCAAACATATGGAAATTGCACTCAAAAAGACCCAAATCACACATTAGAAAACTGTTCCAATGAAACTAAACGTACAAACTACCTAGAAAACCATCCCTCTCACTCAAAAAATTGTGAAATATACAAGTAAGAAAAAGAAATCCTAATAATCAAATACCCCCCCAAAAAAGCTTCCAAGAAGCCTATACAGAAGTAACAAATTGCACCAAAAACACATATGCAGCAATAACTCAACAAGCAAACAATATGCACAACTACAATGGTCTTAACCACCCTCTAAAAATCCCAAACATAACAAAAGAACTAAAAATATGCTCGAAGAATTAAAATCCTTTCATCTGAACTAAAAATAAATCTTAACAGCCAAATAAAAATCAGAAATGGTCAACCCAGCACAAATGGAAGCAAAACAAAGGAAATCGAAAATTCTCTCAACAAAACTAAAGAATCACCCACTAAAGAAACTATACACACCCAACTCCAAAAACGTGACAGATCCAAGTCACTAACAAGAATGAAAGCAGATGTTAAATGTAAACACACAATATCAGGAAAAATGGAAATAGAACAAGGAAACAAAAACTTAATCCCTAACACCATAATAATAAACAAAAAACAGAATTAGTATTAACTGTAAATGAAAATAGATTTGAATTAATTGAAACTGTTAGCTAAGAAAGACAGACAAGACAGAATAAATAAAAAGCTCGAGACCCCCCTCCCCTCCAAAAAAAAAAAAAAATTGTTACTCGGGACACAGGCTCCAATAAGAGACAGAACCTCTACATACAAAGAAGATGGAGATTAATATAAATTAAAGAATTTTGATCGATAAAAATGAATAAAGTAAAAAACATTTTGAAAAAAAAGACATGTTAAAAAACGAGACCCTTAAGAACAACTCTGAAGTAAAACAAATTGATGACAGCAAGCTATAAAACAGATATAAAGGAAACAATAATTATATAAGAACAACCACTAGACACCTAAACAAAACATGAAAAATAAAATAACTCAATAGAATACAAAGGGGTTAAAAACCAACTGGAAGTTAGACCACCAAAACCCTTTTCATACAAATGAATACAGTGGAATTGCAGAGGTGCAAAATCAAATTCTGAAGAAATTAAACATGTAATAGCAAAATACAACCCCAGTATAACTGGCCTACAGGAAACCCTGCTCAAAGAAACGGACAATATCACCCTCAAAGGATACCACATCTACAACCAAACAAATATATAAGAAAGAGATAATCGACCAATAGGTGGCACCTCAATTATAATAAAAAAAAACAGATACCACATATGAAATTACAACTCCAAACAAACCTTCAAACAATAACAACTAAAGCTTCACTCTACCGACCAACAATTATTTGTTCAATCTACATTTCACCCAAATACAAAATAAATAAAACCGAAATTGAAGCAGAACGCCCCACTCCTTCCATTTTAATTTGTGGACTTTAGTGCCGACAACAAAATGTGGGGATGCAAAAATATCAACCAAACTGGGAAAATTATTGAATCACTACTGGAATCATCTGAATTATGTATACTCAATGACAAAATACATAGGTACTTTCACCCAAGCACAGGAACGTTCTCCCACAATATTTATGAACTTTCAATGGGAAGTACATAATGACCAGTGTGGCAGTAATCACTTCTCCAATTTTTCTCAAAACTCAGGAACCTGCAACAGAAGAAATAAAACCAAAATAGCAAATCTATAAAGCTAATTGGACCAAATTCAGCAAACTTTGCTCAACATTAATTAGTTAATTAGCTAAGAAATAGTTAACAAACGAGATTCAATGTTAGTTTTCACCAATGTACTAAACGAAATAGCAACCAAAACCAATCCTAAAATCTTCCACTAAACCACACCCAAAATCAAGGCCATTGTTCACAACAGAATGCAAAGAGGCGATAATCAACAGGGAAAAAATACTAAAGTTCTTCAAACAACATCTCACAAACACCAACCTCAAAAATACCAACAAACACGAGCAAAAGCGCACTATATTATAAAAAAAAGGAAAAAAAGAAACCTGATAAAATTATATTTCCAAACTAAATAACAACACGCCACCCCCCAAAAAAACATGGGAAATAATAAGGAAAATAACCGGGGGAAAAAATTGGAACATCAATGTTATGATTTAATTTGTTGTTAAGAGTTATCCCCCTTTGGATTGACATTCATAATAAAAGCGCCCTCTGTTTCATTTTCCCGGTCGATCCTTTCAAGAGCGTACGTGTATTTTACAGTTAATAAAACCTTTCTAAAAGGCAATTCTTTACTTACTGATACTATTCACTTCAATTTTATTAACTGTAAAAAAAAAAAAAAAAAAAAAAAAAAATTTTTAAAAGAAAACAATCAATACATAATAAAAATTATCTGGCAGAAGTCTAGTACAGACAAACAGAAGTTTATAGAAGTTAGAAGTAATTGTAAGAAAGAAGTAGTGACAGCTAAGAGAGAATATATTGAAACCCCCATAAAGCATATTGAAGCACAGAAATTCGGAACTTATGATTTCTGGAAAATCTTCAACAGTGTAGTAAGTAATGGGTAATCAACAATTCTCCTACTGTCCAACAATCACGAGGCAACCAAAAAAGCTAACATGTTTGCCCGGCAGTTTCTCTCAAACTCTACTTTGGACCCAGCAAACCACTCTCTCCCTGGTAGAAACCACACTAGATGATCTGAAAATCATCCTTTCTCAAGTACATGATATCGTAAAAAACCTTGACACCTCAAAAATGTGGACCTGATCTCATCCTGGCTGTATTATTAAAAAAATGCTACGCTGAGGTTGCTGCAGTTCTCTCAGAACTCTTCAACAAGCGCCTTAACGAATCATGCTTCCCTGGCTGCTGAAAAACTGCTTCTGTGGTACCAGTTTAGAAGAATTCTGTCAAAAGAACTGAACCATTAAATTATCGCTCCATTATCCTCCTCCCTATTTTCACCAAAATATTTGAGTCCATAATTAACCAAGCTCTAGTCTACAACCTTACAGTTGTTAAACTTGTGCCCAACCAACAATATGGATTTAGGCAAGCCCATTCTACTGCAGATATTCTTACTGTAATCTCTGACTGTATATAGCATGCACTGGATAAGGCTGGGGAGGGGAGGGTAGTAGCCCTAGATATATCTAAGGCTTTTAACAGGGTATGGCATGATAATCTTCTCATGAAAATCAGATCCTATGATATTACTGAACGAATATTTAACATAATTAAATCTTTCTTAAATAAGAGTAGAATTCAGGTTGTCATCAATAGTCGTACATTTACACAATATGATATAAATGCAAGTGTACTTCAGGGGTCGATCCTTGGGCCTTTATTATTCCTGATATTCATAAATTACCTCCCTGATAATATAGTCTCTGAGATGAGTATATTTGCTGACGACACCATGTTGTATAACGTGCATGAGGGGAAAACGAATGAACAAATATCCAAGGCAATGGCGGAAACCCTAGTGGAAGATTGCCAGTCTATAGTGGAATGGGGTCAAAAATGAATGGTAAGCTCATTTCCCTTAATAATTATAAGAAACCTTCTCAACCACCAATAGCTATGGCTAAAGATACATTACTTGAAAGTACTTCATTCAAACTCCTCGGCTTTACATTCACAGGGAGCATGAGTTGGAACAGATACATCGAGAGCATTGTCTAGGCTGCTGTAAAAGAAGGTGGGTTATCTTTACTGTGCTAGAAGGTTACATACGCCTAAATGTAACCTATACCTCTATAAGGCTACTATTCGTCCATATATGGAGTATTATTGTCACATTTGGACTGGTGCATCTGCTACTAGTCTCTCACTCCTGGACAGAGTTCAAGTCATCAACCTGATAGATCCTGAACTGTCATGTAAGCTGCAACTTCTATCCAATCGACAAAATGTTGCATCCCTCTACCTGTTTTACAAGTATTTTAATGGTGGATGCTCTGACAAACTACAAGCCCTTGTATCCCCTTGACGTAAATACTCCTAACAAGCAGTAAAATCCCATCCCTACACAGTAGAGATCCTTAGATATAACAAAACCTTCTACTCTAATAGTACCTTCCTTAGAATGCTAAACTTTGGAATTCCCTTCTGGGTCCCTGCTTCCCTAACTGTATTAACATGCAGAAGTTCAAGTGTAATGTGAACAGACATCTTGCTGCTCAACTCCCTACATAGTATCCCTGCAACTTATGTCCCTAACATCAAAGTGGCACTGTGCCTTGTTTGGGGTGAAAATGTAATTAAAAAAACTAAAACTAAATGGAAGACAAACTATAAATAAGAGAGAAATGGCAAATATAATCGCAACTAAATTTAGCCAAAACTTCATCTGAACACTACTCCCCTGAATTCTAAAAATATAAAAATAATGCAAAAAAGGAAAGTCTCAATTTCACAGGGGCAAATTAAGTTCAGTAGCTCAGGTCTGGTAGGGTTAAAGCACCTACTAGACACCACCGTCAACATTCTCCTACACATAATTAATGATATATGGTGGTCTAACAACCTCCTGAAACACTGGCTCATATCCAATATCATCCCTATTCCTAAGCCAGGAAAGAACCACATCGCTCTAACAATTTGTATCTGTGAAACCACAGAAAGAACTAAAAAAGATGAGGATAATAGTCTGCAATAAATAAGTTAACAGAAATGACGGTCAATACAAGACTGATGTGGCATTTAGAAAACTATAACATCCTCTGCAGGCATCAAATTGGATTTAGACAAAACCAAGATACTAATGACCAACTTATTCGACTAGAAACATTCATTTATAATGGTCTAATAAGAGACCACTATGTGGTCTCAATCCTTTTTGATTTTGAAAAAGCATACAATACCACATTGAGGTACGGGATCCTGAAAGATATTCAGAATATGGGAATCAGAGGAAACCTAGCAATGTTTCTTCAAGAATTCCTATCTTACAGAACATATAAAGTATGCTTGGGAAACATAACATCAGAAACATGGGTACCACAGGGTAGTGTATTATCTGTCTCCCTATTTCTAATTAAAATCAATGATATAAGTAAAACCATTAACATAGGGTTTGAAAAAAACACTATTCGTTGATGACTTCTTAATAACTTGCTCATCACTAAACATGCGAACTATTGGAAGACAAATGCAACAGTGCCTCAACAAAATAGATCATTGGATTAATCAAAATGGATTTAAAATATTCAAAAGCAAAACCTTATGCGTCTGCTTCTGTAGGAAAGAAAAATACATCTTGACTGACAGCTCAAACTTGATGGACAGCTAATACCAGTCGTACAATATATCAAATTCTTAGGAATCATTTTTGATAAGAAACTGAACTTCAAGGAGCACATTAGCAACTTAAAACAAAAATACTTAAAAGCAATAGACATCTTAAAAATAATATACAAACACAAACTGGAGAGCAGACTAGTCTACAGTGCTCAAAATATACCCTACACATATCAGATCCAAACTGGATTATGGTTTTGCTATATACAACTCTACTTACAAATCCCACAAAAAAACCCCAAAAAAACCCTATGAACCATGTAGAATAAAGTTTTGAGACTTAGCTTGGGAGCCTATCGAACCTCATTAATGGAAAACCTGCATGTAGAAGCCCATTAACCAATCCATACATTTAAGATGGGAAGAACTAGTGTTGCAGTATGCAACAAAACTGCAAAGCAATCTCGAAAACCCAACATAAAAAACTACCTTCAACCTACAATTTACAAACTTTTATTCAGGGAAACCAAAAAGCATACCCTCCTTTGGACACAGAATTAAAGAAATAATACCTCAAATCAATGAAAAACCAGACAACATAGTCATACAAAAATAATTTGATTTGTTTAGGTTTCCATAGGTTTTATTAGAGAGAGAGAGAGAGAGAGAGAGAGAGAGAGAGAGAGAGAGAGAGAGAGAGAGAGAGAGATAGTTTACTCATTGGGGAAGAAATCCTGTAAATAATTATTTACTTAGTTTCTTACTTCTTAATAATAGCGACGCATGGGCAGAATCTGGAGGTAGCATTCAATTAGATTTCGATATTGTTGAGTGCACTTCATCTTTACTACTCCCAGCGATTGATTGACCAAAAACTATGTTCTGTCCCCTGAACACGTGATGCTATCGATGTCCTGTTATTCGACACATGCATTTCTAATGCATTTTATCTAGGCAGACAACATTTGACCTCCCTGCTTCAATCACACCATATCTGCAACTAATGTATTTACGTTTTTTGCCAGGTTATCATGACATGTACTATGCAATCCTGACAACAATCATGCTAGTTAACATAATCGCTATCTATTGATATAAGGTCCCATTGTATAACAATGATACTACTATTGTTACCTCCTATTAAACGCCAACCATATCAAGGATTTTGCAATTCTGAAAGGGGATTATAGAGTGAACAATAAACAAACGGTTCTTAATTTTAATGAAATTTAGACATTGCAGTGATAATCTTGAGAAGCAAAAATGCATGAAATTATCATGTGGAAAACTTCGAATCTATTGTTTACATTTATGAAAAAGGCAACAAAAATATTTTATTTGAAATACCATATTTGATAATATATTTCAAATATTTTCGCTAATAGTTTAATAATTTCCAAAATATTAAATTGCTTATAGATTATAGTTAAAATTTATGACAAATCTATATTAATATCTAAGAGGTTCACAGTAGTGTAATTATGTATTATTGGCTAATAACAATTAAATTATATGCCAAGAAACATGGTTGAAACCTGCTGGTACTCTCTGAAGGAATGTTTTGAAAGTGCCCTCTTAGTCTGCTTAATTTTATTTGTTGTCTAGTTACTTTAAATGTTGTATAAAATATACAGTCACTTATAAGAGTAGCAACATATTAAAATATCACTGTGTTAATTTTGCCTCAATTTAATTCTTTTGAAAATAACTAACATAAATTTTACATTTCAAACTTGTATATATATTAAAATATAATCTATATAAATAAGACCGTAGATATGTGTGTGTGAATATTTAACCGATAAATTCTTAAATTACTGGTCACATAACATTGAAATTAACAGGAAATAGTAATCATGCACCAAGGATGGTTTCTAACAAGTAAAATCTTTTTTCGATGGATGAGTAATGTGTACAGACATATATTAGCAAGTTGAAATGCAACCTGTTCATTTCAACATGCCGACATATTACTTCTTTTTGCACATGCCTAAATTCAGTTCATTTTTTAAAAAGTTGTTTAATATTAAATCATTCTTACCTATATCTCGATAACTACATTAATATGAGATGTGGCTGGAGCGCTAAATGGTTTTGTGCCGATCCTAGCTGATGGCACCCAAGTCTTTTTTTTTTTCAACTGGAACCGTAGAGATTCAACATCTCTATCAACTGCACCAAAGAATCGTCTGAAGAAATATTGATTCAATCCACCCAAAGCTAGCCAAAGGCTTACTTGGCCAAAACGTGGTGAGACGACAACAACTACAGAAGGCAGTAATTGCAGTGGATGTAGTCAGGAGATTCAGAATTCCTATCCCGTCACATTTACCACCTGACGAAGGCCAGAGGAATAGTTGGCCGAAACAACTAAGAAAAGATGAGGATAATAGTCCACAATAAATAAAATTAACAATTTTGGGGCAGATTATAACAAGAGTTTGTTGACATAAGATTTGAAAATGACCAAGCTGTAATCAGTAGGGATGCAATCCTGCAGCAATGTGTCCCACGGATGGCTAGCTCTTGCAAAGAAGCGTTGTCTATGGAAAGTCAGTCTGATGCTAGCCACATAAAAGTGAAAAAAATAATCTCTTTTTATTGTTGAAAGATTGAAAGAATGAGGAAGTCTCGATGAAATATTTACTACCATTTCCAGCATTAGTCCTGGTATCTGAATGTACCCACAACTTGAAAAATTGTCTTTTGAATGCATAAAGATAAACGATTTTCTATCTGTCGATCAAATGCGTTCCAGCAATTTACTAAATTTTATTTCATTAATTCTGGGAGTCAAAACTCTTGCTTTTGGAACCAATCCAGTTTGATTTGAATCTCGTTTTAGTGATCTTTCATTATTCTATATATACTTATCAAGCAATTGAGCTCTCTTATTACTCAAGTATACAACCAGTGAATTGCTAAATGTCACAGTAATGTTGTTCATGGGCGATCATTTTGTCAGATGATTGCCAGAAAATGTTAATTTATTATCGTCTCTTATCACCTTCTCTTTTCTTCCTGCTTGATATATGGAATTGTGTTTGCTTATTGTTTCCAGTGTTATTATCTACTCTCAGCTTAACGCTTAACTCTTCTGGAATAATTTCAGACAATGAAGGAACGCCAAGAAGAGATAAACATTCATAAGGATATGTTAATGGCACAAATTAAGTACGTTAATGCTGAAAGACAAGAAATCAATATGGAATATAATGAACGCCAGGCGAAGATTGGCAAACTGCAAAATCGGTAAGTGTTTGTTTTTCAATTTCAGTATTTAAAAATATGGAATTAACAAATATGGGAAATTGATGATGTTATTATTAAAGTTTCTTAATATTGATATCTGTAAATAAAATTTAGGAAGTGTGCAGTTTAAGTAGATATTCCAACGAGAGAAATCAAAATGATTTTTTTTCAATTCTTAAACAGTAAAGTTTTAATTTAAATTACTTTTTAACCCTTTTATTAAAAAACAACAAAAAATGACTGATAGTATACTCTCTCCATGACTAAGAACAGAGCTTCCGCCCTGGGAACATTTGTTTTGTTGAGTCAACATGTGTCTGGAGTGGCAAGTTATACTGACGTACTTGTTAAATATCTCTTTAGAACAGTATTTTTTATTGTAAGCAAGTTTCACTATCATCATATAGAGTGTATGGCATTCCCATATGGTCAGCCATCTGATAATAGACAGATGCGATATCATTTAACTTGCATGATCTAATTAGAACAGGTGTGTTAAAATGAAGATTTTTAATTACTTTGTTTTAGTATCTGAATGACTAATGTAGTTTCTGAGCAATCAACAGTTGCAAATCAAGCTCTCGTGGTATTTTAGCATTTAGGTCAACACTAATACTTTTATGATATGATGTTACATATTAAGAAAGGTAATTTAAAACTCTTCATTTCCTCAAGGAACTTTACCTCAAATTAAAAAAAAAGGTTGAATTATGGTGCCATTGTTCATTTGAATGAAGATGGAATACAACAAAAGAAATGTCTAGACAAAACGTAGAAGGTAGTATTCAACGTTACACTCATATAATGGGCATATATATATAAACAAAAATGATCCAGGTCACGAACATTGATATCCTTGATATGATAAGTTTGGCATCTATCAAGGCAATGATTCTAGACTTCCTATTCAGATGGTTGAGCCACACCAAAAGAATGAATGGTCATCAAATTTAAAAACAAATATTTTTGATAAACTAAACCATTGAAATGTTTAAACAAAAGATATAATGATGTCATATCGGAAAGTCTGACATATTCTCAGCTAGACTTAGTGAAGCAAGCAAAGACTGTGATAACATGTTCTTTCTAAAATGACACAAACAACTTTGATTAACCAAAGCCAAGACGACTAAAGAGCATCATCAGATGCTGACACATCTCTATGACATCTAAAACTATTAGGGTCCTGTTTGCTTAGATCATGGCAAATCTTGGTTTGAAATATTGAGTCACTCCTGAATTCACTAATGCATACACAGATGTGTTGCCTTCATTAATGCAGAACAACTATTACTACTGCTACAGAAGGTGACAGCGGTGAAATTTGATTATGACATAGACTGATAACCCAAGTTCGATCCAGTCAGTTCAATAATACCACTTTAACTTAGGGATGTTGGCATCTATTAGGTGATCCCTCCTACAAAAATGTCAACAAGAGAATTAAGTCGGTCAATAAAGTTGATTCATGATAATTTACTTTAACTTTACTACATTATATATATATAGCGTGACCCCCCCCAAAAAAAAACAGGCCCAACTCTAATTAGGCCCCGTTTCTTAGTGTTTTGTCTGAACGAAATTTAACACAGTGTATTTTTTGTCCCAGCTCCCACTGGGGTCTTGGTGTACTCATGGTCGTTGATTCTGTCATGTCCTGTAAAATAAGGGCACTCGGTGAATAAATAATGGAGATATCACGGTTTTTTTTGGGGGGGGGTCACCCTGTATATATATATATATATATATATATATATATATATATATATATATATATGAGGGAATTAGATCGGAAGTCTAGAAGAGCAAAGTTTAATTTAATGTATTCTTTAAAGGAACATTGCTCAAAGTACTATAGATATATAATAAGCTCAATAGGTATATTTATCCTAGCGTTAGATTAATATTGAGGATAAAGATTAATAATTGTGAATTATGACTCAGTTTCAAAAGGAATAGCAAAGCAAAATTAAATTGAGTGTATAAGCGTTTCGGAAACGATATTCATTTTGTCACTATATATATAAATATGTAGCCATGTTGTTGCACTTGTTTTCTAGACACAAAAAATGGCAACAACATGCCTATATATATAGTGACAAACTTAAAAACAATTATGGACGCCCTCTGCACCATAAAGATTCATCTACCTTACTTATTACAAAAATATCCGCACTCCATTTGTGCATATATATATAATGTGTGTATGTATATAAAAGAGCGACATAGAATCTGGTTAGTATAAAAATGTTTGATCATTTGGGAATACTAGATGCTGTATGCGCTCTCTGCTTTTCTTGGCATTGTTTCCAGTCATTTTGAACTTTTTGTCACTGGAACCAAGAAGTGCCGATTCAGGAAGAGTGTGGTTGGGGATTGTGCAACTCTTGCTTCATAATTACATGTATAGGCACTCTTATAAGGGGGTATTCATTGTCTAATAATACTGAACGGAGGTCATGATATATATTTATAAGTTCTCTCCTCAAAATGTATCAATTGAAAGGATTTCTTGTATAGTAAGATTCACACATTGGTACGTGATTATAAAATTGATTCTTTTAAATCAAATTCCGATCCTTTTTAATAAGTTTATATACATTGAAACGTGTAGAACAAAATTTCAGTTGGTTCTGATAGCTTAAATTTGTTGTATATTGTCTTTTTTTTCGCTTCAAAAAGAAATGATATCCATCTTACCATCGACAACAGTCTAATTTTATGAAGTACTGTAGTTAATTAATTGTAATGTAGTTAATTAACACTTCTATAAGGTTTAAGAATATTAGTCTAAATTCTCAATAGAGAAAAATGATTGAGCAAATAACCAATTCAATTTATTATCATTACTTAACCTAACAACTTAACAATACTGTCAATCTTAATATGAACTAATTATTGTTATATTTGAAATAAAAAAATATTATATCCTTGTTGGAATGTAATATATATATTTATTCTGAATAGCACTGTATATTATTTTGAAATGTAATCCAAAGAGCTAGAACTACCAAATGTGACTACTTTTCATTTAGCAGTTTTCAAACTATCGATAGAAGAATGGACAGGCTTGGTATTTTTTAACCCTATAGGTTAGACTTTCAGAGTTTCTGCGAAATCGAAAGTATCAATGGACGATCGAGCTAATGTATGGCGTTATCTCTCTATATTATAAAATAGGATCATTTACCCCTAAAGAAAACGACATTATATCTTCATAAATGCAGACGCCACATAATGATTCAATACAACCCCACAACTAGCCATTATTTGATGTAGGTTTTGAGCTTACTACTAGTCACTTTTATTTGTTACCACAAATTATTATATTATTTCCTAGTAAATTTTATTCATACTTGATCTTTGCTGTGGGTAACACGATAATTACTCTCTCATTATTTACTAATCTTTCTCTCCTTAAGATTAACATTATGAACATTATTACATTTGTTACATTTCTTTCGAGCAGGCCGTTCATGATTGCTTTCTCTACAAGTACATCTGTCATTAATTTTCTGTTTTCATTTCTTATAATAATAATAATAATAATA
Organism: Euprymna scolopes; assembly: GCF_053919585.1. NCBI lineage: Eukaryota > Metazoa > Mollusca > Cephalopoda > Sepiida > Sepiolidae > Euprymna > Euprymna scolopes. The sequence continues at coordinate 45,873,795 of NC_136492.1, forward strand.
ATAATAATAATAATAATAATAATAATAATAGCTCGATCATAAAAATTCGGGCTCTGCCATTGGTTGTCCGCTTGCATTTCCTGGAATAAGGAATTATCGGTTTATGGTATTTTCTAAACACTACACATCATGGCATCCTTCATTGCAGAAAACAAATCCAGCTATTCCTTTACTGCTGAATTATGATTCCAACATTTTTGTAATTTTCATCTACGACGATCCAAATCCATTCACATCGAGGTAAACACTTGATGATTTACTTTTTCATAACCTTTGATTCTATGCTTAGCCTTTGTTTACACGTGGAGCCATGAACACTAATACACTCTTCGCTTACCAAGCCTTTTCTTACAGATCCCATTCTTCTACTTGAGACTACATTCTTATTTCTTCTTCCAATAGCAAACAAACCTACACACTTTATATTCAGCTTACATGACAAAACCGTATTTCATATTATTTAGGCCAAATATTTTCAACCATCTAGTGTTCCAATTTCTGTATTCGCACATATGGAAGCTGATAGCTACCTTTTTTTTTACACAGGAATCACCATTTGTCAAGGCCCGGAGGCCACTCGAGGATAAGGGTTAATGGGTATACATTAGTCAATGGGATTATAGCATAGTAAACATAAGTAGTGGGAATTTTTAAATTGGATTACTTAGGGGGACGGTTCATCAAGAACTTGTTTATGTTGGACTTGAAGACAATCAGATTGTAGTCAGCTGGAAAGCAGGCAATTGGAAGAGAGTTTCACAGGCGCGCAGTTCTAAGAAAGAAGCTTTGTTCATGGAATCTACATTTAAGTTTAGGCACAGATAAAGTGTGTTCATGGAATCTGTATTTAGGTTTAGGCACAGATAAAGAGTGTGGGGCCTAAATACACATTCTTTGCTTTATAGATTTCCCTCATCTGACACACCTTTAAGCTCCATTTTTTTTTTATGGCTTCCTGTCCTCCTTACAAACACAAACAATAAACTACTCGTACTGATAATACTGCTATGGTTTCTATTTGGATTATTGCTTATATTTTCATAGAAATCAGAAGTAGATATCCAAGTAAACGTATTTCAAGAAATGTAACTGTTGTATTGCTTTGTATAGTTATAAAATATCTTTGCTTTTTATACCGACACAAAAGATACATTTCTTGAAATACGCTTACTTGGATGCCTAACTCTGATTTCGGTAAATCTGAAGTACTTTCAGCTAACAATTTTACATAGAGATAGTGATTCTTCTTATTGTTAATTTTACTTTTTTTGATTTTATTACATTTTTCTTGCTGCAACGTATTTTAATAGTCACATACAGTACTGTAAAAAATTATTTTTAATTGTGTTACGATGGGCGTGCAATAAGTAATGCCCCTGACCTACTTCTACTAGCAGCGGAGCAACGAAACTTGACACACTTATTAGCCTTTCTCTACATAGGAACCACCCAGAGTTATGCATTTCTCCCATCGTTTGATGCAGTTCTGGAGACCGTTTTTGTAAAACATCCCAGGTTGGTCCTCCAACCACGACGTGACTTCAGCCATCAAGGCTGCATCATCTGGGAACGGTTTCCTTTCAAAAACAACTTCATGGCTGGGAAGACGTGAAAGTCAGAGGGTGCAAGGTCAGGAGAGTAGGAAAGATGGGTGGGATTTCATAACCACACACCTGTGCTTCTGATCTGGCGACATGCGAGTTGTGGACTGGAGCGTTGTCCTGCAGGAGGAGGGTAACTTTGCTGATCTTGCCCCACCTCTTAATTTTTATAGCTTCCCTTAATTTCCTCAAAAGTGAAGGATAATAAGCTCCTGTAATTGTGGTACCCTTTGCCAGGAAATCTGTCATCACTACTCTGTCCTGGTCCCAAATGACTGTGAGCATGACCTTGCCAGCGGAGGGCTGCACCCTTGCCTTCTTTGGAGGTGGTGAGTTCAAGTGCTTCCACTGCATTGGTCTCTGGATCATAGTGATGGACTCAGGTTTCATCCTGTGTAATCAGTCTTTTGAAAAACTTTGACTCATCTTCTTGGCACATCTCCAAATTCACCCTCGACCACTTGACGTGTTCTTGCTTCTGGAATGGTGTGAGCAACCTGGGAATCCATCTGGCTGACACCTTATGCATATGCAAATAGTCATGAATGATAGTTGTCACAGACCCTGTACTAATCTTGACATCTTGGGCTATTTGGCGAATAGTAATGCACTGATCTTCCAAAATGGCAGCTTCAACTTGACGGACAGATGCCTCATCAATGGCAGAAGGGGGGCGACCAGGTCTGGGAGCTGTTTCCACAGACTTCCAGCCATGTTTGAATTTACGATGCCAGCGTTTTACAAGATCATATGATGGGGAATTACCACCATAAGTTTCTTTCATTTCATCAAATGTCTCCTGTGGTGTGCGTCCTTTCAAATACAAAAACCGGATCACTGCTCGACATTCAACAGGCTCCATTTCACACCTGACTCAGTTCCAACACCTGTAAAACAGAAACCACAATTAGGTCAGAGCTGTAATTTGTCACATAACCCGTAGAGATATAAATCATTGCACATGCAAAATTTCAGCTAGATCAGATAACTGGAAGTGGGTCAGGGGCATTACTTATTGCACGTCCCTTGTACTATGTCTATACCTGAATTTTTTTACTGTATCTATACTTGTACTGTATCTGCTATTTACTGTTTTCATCAGTATATGGCAAATAAGACGCATGGGCCACCAATTCTGGTGTCAGTTGGTTACAATCGCTGGCAGCCATGTTGAAATTTCATATATTTTCTTTCATACCAAATTGATTTTGTGTTTACAAAAAACAAACAAAGTCCCATTTCATAATCGAGCAATTTTTACATCAAACTCAGGTTTTTACCGGAGACCAGTGCTATATGTTTCTGCTTCGCCTGTTCTTTCAATTAACAATTTACAATAGTTTACTTTAAATTATAAAAACATAAAAAACCCAGATTTTATTCAAAAGGTGCTTATGTGGGAAACGGGCAACGATTTCTATGACTATTCAGTAATTTCACATGATAATTTTTGTTATAATTACATTTACTATCATTATAATTAAGAGTATTGTTTTTTTTTATTATTATGAGTAATAGTATAATAACGTATATAGTTACATTTAATTGAAACATTGGTGCACCAGTGCCTGCCAGTCACCGCCCATACCATGAAGTGACAGTAACTACCTTAAAACCTTAAAAGAGCAATGACCACTATGGATAAAAGTGTTCGTCACTGGATTAGAGTAACCGAGATTTGAAGATGATTTACCCGCTAGTGCCATGAAGTGACAATAACCACAGTCGATTTCATTTCAGAGCAGTGCAATGAAGCACAACACTGCTCATGATCGAGATTTGCAAAGGAATCCAGTGCCAGCTAGTAAACGCAATTATCTGCTTCAATTTCATTTAAGAGCAGTCCAATGGAGGCAGAAACTGCTCATGATCGCCAGTGATTGACACTATATCACGGGACTGTGTTGTAAAGGAAAGGTCCACCAGTAAACGCCTCAATACAGCACTAACTACTAATGATCATTACTCCTTTCCAATAGCGACTGACACTGATCATGGTCATCAGTGAGTTTCAGTTAAAAAGGCAATCAATGCCCACCAGTAAACACAAGTAATTGCCTCAAAACAGCACTAATTGTCATTAACTAACAGTGATGCTAATCACAGCCAGTGGCTACTACTAGTTGCTACAGTTAGGCGATGCCAAATAATGGAAGCCTGATGATTTCATTTGAGCAATGACCGCTAGTGATTGTTATTTTCCAGGACAGGTAGTGACTCTCACCAACAACCGTAGATTAATTTTTTTTTTTGAGGGGGGGGGATCTGTTATTAAATCTAGTATACTTTTACACGGGTCCTGCTAGTATATATATAATATATATATATACTAGCAGTTTGGCCTGGCTTTGCTGAAGCCCTATGTACTGTTCATAACTTTATGTGCATATGTATATATTATTATATGTATATATTATTATCATATGTATATATTATTATTATATGTATATATTATTATTAGAAAGTTTGACTTGTCCAGGTAACCTACATCTAAAATTGCAAGTGTTTAGATCTAAAATTGGTGGAGGAGTGTGGTAGAGTTTGCAAAAGTCGACTCTTTCAACTTTGCCCTCTTGGCAGCCAAATTTTAGCCCAAAAACTGATTAAAAAGCTTGCTGCATGTCTGAATACCCTTTATGTAAAATTTCAAATGTTTAGACCCAAAATTTGTTAAATAGTTAACTAGCGACCGCAAATCTGCAAGGGTCAACTCTTTCAACTTTGACCTTTTGGCAGTCAAATCTTCAGTCAAACACTGATTGAAAAGCTTGCCCTATGTCTGAATACACTTTATGTAAAATTTCAAATGTTTAGACCAAAAATTGGCTGAGTGATTTAATAGAGACCGTAGAGGTCAATTTTTTAAAACTTTGATTCACATTTTGACCACTTAACATTTATTTTGGGCTTAAATTGAATTAAAAAGTTTGATCCATGTTCAAGTAACCTACATCTAAAATTTCAAGTGTTTAGACTCAAAATTGATGGAGGAGTTTGGTAGAGTTTTCAAAGGTCAAATCGTTGAACTTTGACCTTTTGACAGCCAAATTTCTGGCCAAAAACCGATTAAAAAGATTTTCCCAAATCTCAATACCCCTTATGTCAAATCTCAAGTCTGTAGATTGAAAATTAACAGTAGTTTGGTTGGGAAATGTACACACACAGACATACACACACACACAGACAATTTCACTATTACAGATATATAGATATATGAGTAATAATATAAGCTATCAAATGTAAGCTACAAATGTAAGTACTTTCTGCTAAACACAGTTCTGACAGCTAACTATAATTGTCCTCCTACTTAACACATAAATACCATATCTAATTTCATTCAAAACTGTTGAAATAGTTCTTGATTTGAATAATAATTGATACCTAAATTAAATTTACATTCAAATAAAAATAAATAATAATTTAATGTTTAAAAAATGAATACTGGAAGGTACTTTTTAATATGATTAAATGCATTTTGAAAACTAATCAGCCAAAGTTATCTAACACACAATAGAAAAGAAAGAAGTGACCCTAATTAGATTTACGAGGGGCTTGCAATAAGGAATATCCCTGACCCACGTCCAGTTATCTGATCTAGCTGAAATTTTGCATGTGCAATGATTTATATCTCTACGGGTTATGTGACAAATTACAGCTCTGACCTAATTGTGGTTTCTGTTTTACAGATGTTGGAACTGAGTCAGGTGTGAAATGGAGCCTGTTGAATGTCGAGCAGTGATCCGGTTTTTGTATTTAAAGGACGCACACCACAGGAGACATTTGATGAAATGAAATAAACTTATGGTGGTAATTCCCCATCATATGATCTTGTAAAACGCTGGCTTCGAGAATTCAAACATGGCTGGAAGTCTGTGGAAACAGCTCCCAGACCTGGTCGCCCCCCCTTCTACCATTAATGAAGCATCTGTCCGTCAAGTTGAAGCTGCCATTTTGGAAGATCAGTGCATTACTATTCGCCAAATAGCCCAAGATGTCAAGATTAGTACAGGGTCTGTGGAAACTATCATTCATGACCATTTGCATATGCATAAGGTGTCAGCCAGATGGATTCCCAGGTTGCTCACACCATTCCAGATGCAAGAACACGTCAAGTGCTCGAGGATGAATTTGGAGATTTGCCAAGAAGATGAGTCAAAGATTGACTACATAGGATGAAACCTGAGTCCATCACTATGATCCAGAGACCAAAGCCCAGTCAATACAGTGGAAGCTCTTGAACTCACTACCTCCAAAGAAGGCAAGTGTGCAGCCCCACTGCTGGCAAGGTCATGCTCACAGTCATTTGGGATCAGGACAGCGTAGTGATGACAGATTTCCTGGCAAAGGGTACCACAATTACAGGAGCTTATTATCCTTCACTTTTGAGGAAATTAAGGGAAGCTATAAAAATTAAGAGGTGGGGCAAGAACAGCAAAGTTACCCTCCTCCTGCAGGACAACGCTCCAGTCCACAACTCGCATGTCGCCAGATCAGAAGCACAGGTGTGTGGTTATGAAATCCCACCCATCTTTCCTACTCTCCTGACCTTGCACCCTCTGACTTTCACGTCTTCCCAGCCATGAAGTTGTTTTTGAAAGGAAACCGTTCCCAGATGATGCAGCCTTGATGGCTGAAGTCACGTCGTGGTTGGAGGACCAACCTGGGGTGTTCTACAAAAACGGTCTCCAGAACTGTATCAAACGATGGGAGAAATGCATAACTCTGGGTGGTTCCTATGTAGAGAAAGCCTAATAAGTGTGTCAAGTTTCGTTGCTCTGCTGCTATGGAAAGTGGGTCAGGGGGCATTACTTATTGCACGCCCCTCGTATACGATATTTCTCATGATTTGGGCTGAATGATGAAAACTTAATGTTGGAAAAAACGGCTCAGTTGACGGTGAAAGAAAACGTTACCGATTTTGGCAGATTTGCTGTTTAGTAATACAAATATCCTCAAACACATGTAATCACTAAAAGCGATTCGATTGATCGACGACAGTAAATCACTTGATGTAAACAGAAGTTTATCTACGGTAAAATTAAACCAACATTGTTCAATGTTTTTAAGATTAAACTGTGAAACAAAACACATTTAAACATTATAAAACTTCATCTTGCATTATTTCTTATCGAGAACAATATCTACTGTAATATTCAACCAACATTTTATTTTGATTATTCTATGTATTTAATTTGAAATTATAAAATAAAACACATTAAAGCAATTTAATGTTGCATTATTTTTTTTTATTTGTTTAACAACGTGGTTAATTTTAATTAAATTATAATCGTATGATAACAGTTCAAATAATCACGTAAGTATAAACAAACTCCTGTTTATAAAAGTTTATCTAGATGTTAGATAAGCAAGAAGAAATCAAACATTTTAGACAGTGTAAAAGCTTCCAAATCACACAAAATCCGGGTCTCGACTGTAATAATTGTGTAATAGGTTGTTTAACTTTTTTATTTTGTGTATAAAGAAACAATTCTAGTCCATCGTATGAAAAAGGAAAGGTTTTTCTAGCTAGGAAGCAGAAATAATGCCTATCAACATGTGACGATGTGTCGGAAAACACTAAGTATGGTGTATGTAAACACAAAGATGTAACACGGTAGCGTAGGTTTATAAGAAAAGTTAACATGTACGATATATTTAATGTCAAAAAAAATAACATTCTTGACTTCTGAACATGTTCTGATGGGTTAATATGCTTGCATTTGCGTTGTTTTATTAAAAACGATTGCTTGGTGTATAGATGGAAACCATGTTTGTAAATCTCTGGAGCGTTCATTTTTGTAGGAATATTTATATTTTTGAATGTATGAATAGTCAATTCTCAGCCATTGAGATTTGGTGGAATGTGAGAAGGGAGAAATCATTATTTTTGGAATCGGGTCATGGAAAGATTATGTATATAAGTATATGAGCAAGACAATAAGGGTGCAAGCCCATATTTGTCCAAATACCCTTTTTCTACTGTTAACAGAATGATCATACAATACCATTTTTTTTGTACTGTTAATAGAGTGATCGTACAATTCACCAGAAAGGACAAACAGTGCACAAAACCTCATCCAGGCCGTTCCAAGCCCCCTGAAATAATCTTGTTTTCTCAGCGCAAAGCTTCTAACATTGCAACACAGGCTGGTGTCAGTCCCAGAACAGCTGTCAGATATCTTCACGAGCTGTGAGAAAGCAACCTGTTCTTCGTCTTGCCAATATCAAGTGCAAAAAAGATTGAGCTTTTGAGATGGTGGAGAGACCTATGACTTTTTGGACCAATGTCATTTTCTCTGATGAGTCACGACTTGCATTATTTCCTGACAGTGGAAGGCTATATATATGGAGGCTAATTTTGCTAAATATGTTTTAATATTACATGAAGGAATCCTTCCAATATTCTGAAGTTGTAAAATGAACCAGATTAACTCCCTACTCATGGAAGACGAAGCTGTTTGTCACTTTGCTAAAGCAACGCAGCATTGATTGGGCCAAAATGGGATTAATAAATTACATGATCAAGTCAGTCCCCGGATATGAACCCAATTGAAAACCTTTGTGGCATATTAGACTGAAACCTTCGCAAAAAGAAAAGGATGCCATCTTCTAAGCCTGAACTTTTAGTATCATTGCATCTGACCTGGCAAGAAATTCCTCAAGATGATATTCGTCAACTGATCAATGGCCTGCTTAAAAAGGTCATAACATTACAAATAGCAAAGGGAATGTCAACTAAGTATTAGTTATTAAATTTTTGATCAGTTATTTTTTATTTTATTCTATAAATTATATGTTCATCGAAATAGGCTGTTTCTGTTGGTGTCTATTCTTTTCTGTCGTGTGTGTATATGCATAAATGAAATTGTGTGCAATAATTTATTATACTAATCACACAAGAAGAAACCAGGAGAAAATTTACAGTTATTTTATGAGAATTCGTTTTTAAAGAAAAATGTAAACTTGTTATCGTTTTTGAAGTCAATCGCATATCCACAATTGATTATATTAGGAAGTTTCGTACATTTTAAATGGAAAAGTGAGATTTTAATATTAATGCTAGTACGACAAATAACTCAACTTTATATTTATAGATAACTCAGAACCTCAAAGTACTCCCAAATAAAAGAATAAGAAGCACAAAGATTATAAAAGGAATGCCAAATATATTTACCAACTTGATTAATATGTAACAATGTATAGTATGTAAATGTTCAGTATAAGTTGTATATAAATTACTTGCATATAGTGATGGCCATTGTGAATTCCTATCTTTCAGTATGGGTGAATACTCGAATGTTAAAGAAAGATTATCTAGATACAAGATAACACATATTCGACCATGATTACAGACACTGTCTATTGTTTTGATTCAGTCAGAGGTCACAACTTTTCCCCGTTCATGTAACTAATAAGATAAGATTCTTTTGATTCTTAAATCGTGTTCATTCTCTACTTTAACCATAATGCCAAACAACCAGACCAGATGTAAATATTTGTAGACATAAAGAACTTGAAGCATAAAAACTTATACAAAATTTCTGAATTCATCATTAAATAATCAGAAAAGAGTTGATATGTCATAAAACAAAAAAATATATATACCAAACCGTAATGCTGCACAAATCAAAGGGATGTAATTTATGCAAACCCAAAACAATAGTAATATTCATACTAATTTCTTTACATATAGAAACAAGAAGCAGACAACAGCTGATTTTTCTTCCATATTTAGTTTCCTCTTTAAGGTATTTATACAAATGTTAACTGAAAAAAATATCAACCAAAATTTATAATACAAAACTGTCTAGAAACAACAATATAACACATCTCTACAAATTCAGTAAATTTTAATATATTAATGCAGTTTTCTTGAAGCATTGCACATAGTATATAAAGATATATTACGAAAAACGATTTCAATGAAAGGTGTAATGAATAAACATGAACTGAAAGAAAATTAAAACATATAAAAGTAAAAAATGAAATCTAATTTCAAGTTTTCTTCTGTTTATTATCCATATAATTATTTCATTTTTCATGATTATAATTACAATTTTACTTATCTTCAGTGAAATTTGGTGTAGGGTTCTTATGATATTTCAGAAAAAAATCCCCTTCTTCAGATGTGGCCTTTACTTCAGTTTCAAACGTTTGTTTCGTAAGTGAAATATTTTGTAGTGAAAATTCAATGAAGTAGAAACTTATAGATAGATAGTATACATCAATAAAACAATAGAACACAACTCTGCAAATTGAACACATATTGATTCTATTGGGAGAATATGTTAATAAAAAATATAACGAGTAAATTTATTGAAAATAAAACTAAAATTGGATGTCTTACTTGTATTTTTATTATAAAGTGAAACTATCAAATAAAATGTTTATATTTCATAATTTATTTTCTTTTTACTCACGTTCACCCCTAATAAGGCATATCACCACTTGGACGTAAATGGCTACTATTTGGGGCCATGCCTAGTAAAGATTAACAAGATGTTGGTTTACGTTACATTTAAATTTCTGCTTATCAGTACAGTCAGGGAAGCAGATAGCGGGAAGAGAATTCCAAAGTCTAGCTGTTTGTGGGAAGAAATTATTAAAGTAGAAAACTTTCTGGCATTTAGGGACCTCAACAGTGAAAGGGTGTGTTTTTGTTGCTAAGCAGGTTTGTCAGTGATATGTACATTGGATATTTTGAAGAAGTTAATGAAAAAATGAAAAAAACAGCAACCGTGGAATTTCAGCAAGGTTTCACTTATTATTAATTCTCCAAAATATAAGTGGTAGTTCAAACATTGGTGATCATAGTTCAATTTTTGACTGATCAATATTTGTCCTTGGAGATGATATGCATGCCACATATCTCTTCAAAGCCAAAGAAAATTTCTGACATGTTAAACTTCTTAGTTGTATTCTTATTTGGCTTCCCTTTCAAGCTCTAAATCATTGAAATACTGCCAGTATAATGTCTTGGAATAAAAGCTGTTAAGGATTTTAATGGGGCAGTCAGGATAAATCCGAGGGCATCTGTAAATGACTGATGGAAAGAATAGAGCTGAGGGCCATTCTCTAAATGCATGATTTTATTTAAAAATGGGAGAGATTCAGCTGGCCAATAAGAGCTTCTCAGAAATATTGCATAATCAAGAAGGATCTCATGTTTCCATAAATATATGTCAATATCTGCTTGGAGGCTGAGATACGTCTGTTTATGTTCAGGTTTTGTTACTGATTCTCTTTATATATTACAAGAAGAATATCAGGACGTGTAAAATTAATTCCACTAATCATCCAGTTTAACATTTTGTGTTCCCTTGCAAAGATTAAAATAAAGATATTATGACACTAAACCTTATGTCTAGAATATTTATTTCAACTTTAATCAAAATCAATTACATGCTTTTGGCTTTAGAAAATCTCTAAAATTTAAGGCTAAAGCTTAAAGAGTTTTAAGAAGAAATGGAAGTAAAGGTAATCTTGCTTAATTGGCGTCTAATGAAAATGAATCAAATTCAATGTAAATTGAAGATAGTGTCCATATTATGCCCCATAAAATCTTTTTTCTTAAATATTTGAAATAAGACCAAGCGGCTTTGTTTTAAAATTCATACTTCATAATTAATTTAGAAGAGAATCTTATGCATAGAAATATACACATACCGAAGTTCATGTTTTTATTTAATAAGATATAATGTCACTTACATAAGTTAACTTCAGCAATGGTTGTTGCATGCATTTTGCATCTTTGAGAATAATGTCAAGGGCGGTGGGGGGAGTATTCTTTGTAAAAAGAAATCTCAGAGAATCTAAACTTTTACAAAAAAATACAATTGAAGTGGTCCCGCATTTCTACATGTGCCTCAATGTGCTGAATCTCTATATGCCTATCTCAAGGGGAGCTATGCGTATAGAACTTCCCTAAAACATCAAATATGAAAATTTAATCATATGTATGAAATATAATTAAGAAAGTTTTCTAAAAATTTCATTTTTTTCCAACTATATTACAGAGCAAACAGGTGAGATAGGACACAGGCAAAACAAGAAAGTAAGATGATGATATTATGAGCATAGTGAAAAATAACAGTATTCCACATTAAATCCTGAGTAACGTCGGATATACCTGCCAATTGCTTAATATTGAAAATGTCTTTTCCAGAATTTCCATTGGAGTTTCTTTTTTGTTTTATTTTACTTCAGTTAAAGTTCTCAGAAAGCAAAGGGTCCCCTTCTGGGGGGGGCTAACACTTGATCTCTGTATGGGATAAATAGATATTCGAATATTTCAGTAAATTTTTCTTTACCTCTCAAACACCTGTTACGGGAAAATCGAGCATAATGCAGAAGTGATCATTTCCCACCCCTCTCTTTTTAGATTCATTTTGAATATCTGTTGGCCAAACACACTCACCTCATCCCATTGCTATCGAGGCATTCAGCAAAGAAATATCTACGCGCTAACTGTAGAAGAAAGTGAGTTAGACACCTCACCCTCATCCTCTCACCAAGTCATTCGTCAAAAACACGTGCCATGGTCACGACGAGAATCCATCCAGACGCCCCACCTCAATCCCAAACGAAGCAGCGTGTGGGCAAAAGAAGAAGAGAAAAAGAAAAAAACATTTTTGGCGGGAGTGACGTCGGACACGCAAAAAGTAGTTTTCAAAAAGAAATGGTCACATCGTGGAACGAATGTCAATAATAAAAATGCAACAAACACCAGCCAACATGATTCGCTTGATAACTTGGAAATTCACTTGATTTAATCCTAATTGCTGGAGCCGAAAAGGGAATACAGAAAGACTATGAAAACACCTTGGCTCAAAAACGTTGGGAGGAGACATATCCTCAAGTAGGACTCGTTGAACAGCAGCAACGTGACTTATGTGGTAAAATGGCGTTTCTCTCAACTGAACCTTATCCCTGGGGCCAAAAAGGGAATTCATCAGAACTGCGAAATCACCTTGGTTCAAGACATGGGAAAGATAAAACCGAACGTCGGTGGTTGAGGAAACAAGCAAGAAAGAAATATGATGAAAAACAAGGGAACAAGTGAACTTTGAAGGATGACGACTTGCGCGTCGGCGAAATGGAACTGCCTCACATTATAACACCAGAATATTGAATTTTGTCGGATACCCAATCATCGGTTGAATGCATGTCCTCGCAGTTAAGTACTAGTCAATATCCCTCCCTCATCTCACAAATGTCGACTTGTTGAACTGAACTGTTTTTATTTTGAAAGATTTCCACTGCCTCAAATAACCTAACCATTTTCCATACAAAAAAAAAGGGGAAAGATAAAATGGAAAGGGAAGGAAAGAAAAGAGGCCATGCTCATTTGAACAGTTTTCTTAAGTGTTGCACACCCCCTCTTTTGACCCGTTGGACACTGTCTGCATGTTTTCTCATTATTATTTTCTTTTAATATCTTGTCTTGATTTTTGAATTTTTAACGCACAATAAATGACATGCATATAATATATAAACAACCATGTTCCGTTATTCATTGCCTGGTATTTCATCAACCGTGAATCTTATATAAAAACATTCCACGATGAAAGTACTGTCCAGAACCTGGGTAAGTGCTACTGGGTTGTAACAGTTTTTCAGCCGGCAGGTACATCAATTATTTTATTTCATTTTATGATACGTTTTGGGGATAAATTCCCCTTTTGGGATTTACCAACCGGGACGTATTGTCACACACCGAGTTACTAAAGAAGTTAGGAAAATAATTTTCCTCTCTTCAATGGATCATTTAAATATGTTATAGTATACCTTTTTTGGAGTCTTTTGGTCATACCGGATTCCAGAACAAGAATTCATCTAGTCTGGTAGAGTATCCAGTTTTGTGCTGTTACTTGAGGTAACATCACTTGGAGGAGGTGCAGTATTCCTCATAGAAAAAAGTCAGTGTGGTTAGCCATACCAATTAGATCTTCATTAGGCCATAAATAATATGTAATTTTGAATATTTAGTCAGGGTTTACTTGTAGAGAAACGTATTCTCATATCAAGTTCTCCTGACAACAAATCCTTGTACAGAGACATTCAAGATTAGTATCTCGGAAGCATTCAAGTTCTCTATGTTGTCTACATACCTATAAAAATGAGAATGTCTGTGAGGACACTTCTCAACCTATATACTCAACGAATTTTTGATCTACAGACTTAAAATTCAGTATATAGGATATTCAGACATGTGGAAAACTTTTTAATGTTTTCATCTGACAAAAAGGGCTGCTATGGGGTAAAAATTGAAAAATTGTTACGTGAGAGTCATCAAATTTTTATCTGTTTGGTAAATATTTCACAAAAGCGCATGTGTGAATAGTTCACATTATAGATTACTTATGTTAAAAATAAGTAGTTTGAAAACACCTTTTAAAGATTGTGTCACGTTGGTCTAATGGTTATCGTACTTGACTCACTGTCCTTAGATTTTGGTTTCAATCTCTGCTTTTTTTTTTTTTGTATATACAAGAACTGAACGGTTTTAGAAAAAAAAACATAATACTCGCATGCACATTTCTCAGTTTCTGCATTAATTAATACATAATATTTCTGCACATTTTACAACCGGGAAACGCCGGACGGCCTGCTAGTATTATATAAATGTCATCTATTGACAGTCAGCATATTTTAAATCATAAATGCAAATTTGCAATTCTAAGTGTAACTTTTCACTCTTGCAGTTAACTTCCATTCTCTGGAACTGACTTTTTGCTTGTGAAGAATTTATGTAAATGTTGATATTTTGCCAGGGAATGCTGCCACTCTTCATTCATCTCAATTTGCTTCTGGCACCTGAACTCGAGAGACGTTTTATATTCCCTAGTGGCATGCATATTTTGATAATTAACTAGTCACCTAAGATTTTTTTTTTTTTTTTTTTACATAGGCATCACCACTTATCAAGGCGAAGAGGCCACTCGAGGATAAGGGTTAAAGAGTGGACAGTAGAAATAGGACAATATAGTAATTGTTAGTAATGGAAATTCGGTAAATTTGTTAACTTATATGGAATGGCACATCAAAAACTTGTTTACATTAGACTTGAAGACAACCATATTGTAGTCAGCTGGAAAGCAGGAAAACGGAAGACAATTCCATAGGCATGCGGTTCTGAGAAAGAAGTTTTGCTCATGGAATCTATGTTTAGGTTTAGGCACAGATAAAGAGTGGGGGAAATTAGTGATAGTGTTTTCTTCTAGACGGGTGTTTCTTGTGAAAGTTTGGCGAGGGGGGGCATAGATTGGAGCTCAGCCGAGCATTTGCCATGAAAATAACGATAAAGCAGAGACAAACTCGCAACATCTCTTTTTTTATGTCTTTTTTTTACATGGAGTTCACCACTTATCAAGGCCCAATGGCCACTCGGGGATAAGGGTTATTGTGTGTACCGTAATCAATGGGATAGTATAGCAATAGTATTGGAGAATTGATAAGGTGTCATTACTTAGGGAGGGGGGTCATCAGGAATTTGTTTGTGTTGGACTTGAAGACATCCAGGTTGAAGTTGGGAGGGAAACAGGCAAGCGGAACAGAGTTCCACAGGCGTGCAGTTCTAAGAAAGAAACTTTGTTCATGGAATCTTCATTTTGATTTAGGCACAGATAAGGAGTGGGGAAAATTATTGACGGTGGTTTCAGCTAGTCGGGTGTTTTTTGAAAAAGATTGGCGAGAGGGGACCAGAGAATGGAGCTCAGACGAGCACTTGCCATGGAAATAACGATAGAACAAAGACAGGTTGCAGGGAAGAGAAAAGAACATCTTCTACGAGGCTACGAAGTCTATTTTGAACTCTATCAAGGCAGGATAAGTCCTTTCTAGCAACTCCTGCCCAAATTTGGCAACAGTATTCCATCCTTGGACGTACCTGGCTCTTATATAGATAGAGAATTGCATCAGCTGTGAGATATCTACTGGATCGATAGAAGGATCCCATCATTTTTCCAGCGGTCTTGGCAACGGATTTAATGTATGTGTTCCATTTAAGATCAGGAGTAAAGGTCAAGCCCAGAAGCTTGTCAAAACACGAGGCCTTCCCAAAATGAGAGCCATTCATTTCAATTGATGCCAGATGGGGATCAGAGCGTTGATGATGTAAACTCTCTCTCTCTCTAAGATGTCCTGTTTATAAAATCATTTGTGTGATATTCTCCTAGGCAGTATGTCAAAGTGACAGCCTGAACTTCTCTAAAGACCCATCGATATTATTCAACAAGATTCTCTGCTTCCTAATATCTAACTTTATTCTATATCTGTTCTTGTGATCTGGAACCGCAAATCATTATTTCAGACTTGAAATATTTGATTTGCTGCTCTAATCCACACATTTTGTAATATAACATTAGTATTTGTAATTTGATATTGTTTTTTTTTTAAATTTTAATGAGTCATCACTTTGTAAGTCAAAAAGCGATTCGAGGATAAGGGTTAATGAAATGTGTGAATTGTCAGTTGAATGATGACTACTACAAAAAGACTAAAAATGATACATGAGAAGAACCAAATTTGATTATTGACAAGTATGTGTTGATATTGGACTTGAAAACGATCATGTTATCGTTTGCAAGGAAGCATACTCGTGCTGATATGGTTCACAGATTAAAAGGTCTTAGATAGAAATTCTATTCGTTCATTCTAGATGCAGAAGAAAAAAAGAAATGATATTGCCGTGAAAATCTTAGAGGGAATGAACCAAAGATTGGAACTCAGTCGAGCACTTTCCAAGGATGTCTTTACTGTGAAAAATGGGGGCTGTAGAGAAGAGAAGATATAATTTCTCATTAGATTTTTAACACGATTTCGTACTCCATCAATTCAAAACAGTGTGCTTTCAGCAGCACCCTCTCCATATTTAATAGCAGCATCAATAAACAAAGATTTTATCTCCGGATTATTTTATTTAAAAGAAAAAAGTGATATTTATTCTCAATTCAAAAATTAACATCGTGTGTAAATGAAGAGACACTAAAGAACTGCCACTTTTTAATTTGAACATTTATTAGTACTCTCTTTTGACAATGCCATGTTAAATCATGCAAAAATGTTTCTCGGGTTGCATCAGTTGATATGAAGTTGTTTATACAGCATTGTAGCTATTCAATTAATTGAAATAGTCTCTTTGTTTGACGTTCATTTTTTTTAGGTTCGAATTTAAAATTTTATTTGATATATTTTTGTCTAAAATCTATGCACATTCCTAACTACTAATGCTATGATACACATAGCATTCATTTTGAAATTGTTATACATTCAAACAGCCACAATGTGTAATCCTCATATGTTATGAGCGATATTTCTGACAAAAGGGAGAGAATTGTATCTTTTTGGGCCGGCTGTTGTTTACAGAGGGTTATATCTTAAGATTTTCAATCCTCTCATTGTATTCATCATTCAGCTATCAATCAATCAAAAAAAAATCAAGAATAAAGGTTTAAGATATAAATCTTAAACCTTTATTCTTGGGTGATTTTTTTAGCCTTGATAAGTAGTATTGGAAGCTTAAAACATTTTCTTTATACTTTAAGCGTTTCTTTAGTTCATTCATAAAATATTCTGTTGGCTGAACAATCCACTGTTTGAACGATTCAACGATTTTTTTTGTTTTGTTTTTTTAATGAACAAATGCCCTTTAACAACTGTTCTAATGTAAAAGCATTTTTGCCTAAATACTAAAACATACACACCTTATCATCGATATAATGAATGAACTTAATTTTGAAAACATTTTAATATAAAATACTACTACTATTGAGTTTAATATTTTCATTATTTTTTATCATATTTTATATTCAGCTTTCAAACTGGGCGCATTTTTATTAATTTACCGACTTGTTTTATCGTTACTAAATTTGAAGTTATTGAACTCCGAATTGTTAATGAGATGAAGTTATTTTTAATTTATTTAATCATTTTTCTTCATGTGAAGGCACATGGAATTGAAAAATTCTAATCTCTTTTGCTTATTGCTTCTGTATTTTAATTCCGAAATAATATGGCGATTGATGTATGGTTTGTAGATGTCAAATTTAGGCAGGCGTTTCTTTATCTTATTCAAGAAATATTCTGTTAGCTGTTTGAACCAATCAGCTTTGCTGAACATTTTTTGAATGAACAAAAGACCTTTAGAAATTGTTTTAATGTGTAGCCATGAATCATTTGTAATTGTACTTGGATTATTGAACCCATCTGCAGTAATTTGGGTTTCTGACATTTTGATTGGAATATTGCAATCAGTGATTTTAACATTTTTGCAATCGCTTTTTTAAACAAGTTTTTATTTTTCAGTTGTAATTCAAACATCAGTTCTATTTGTCTTCATTTCAGAGAATTTAGATTTATGGTATTTTCTTCCATTATTTTCTTTCGCCTTGAAACGAGAAATTTTGAGTCGCTTATTTCTCCATTGATTATTTTATTGTTTAGTTTCTTCTTAATATTTAAAATTTTAAATGTTATAAATCGCAAAAGAACATTTTTTTTAAAGTTAGGAAGCCGTATTTTTAGTTTCATCATTCATTCATGAAATTTATTCTATTTTGTTTTGCATTTTGATTGATCTAAACAAAAGCATTGTTTAGCATAAGACATTTTGTCAATCAGCTGATACAGCTGGCTGATTATCAAACTCTAATGTGTTGTTAATATTGTTATTAAATTATTTTGATAAATACATTCTATAAACTGTTATTGGATGCGCGATTCATAAGTAAATAGATTCTTGTAGTTTTTAAGATATTCTTATATCAGTAAATGACCATGAATACATGAAATGAATGGCTTCATCTTTTATCATAATTCATCGGATTATTTTTATTTTCTGTATGAAATTCAAAAAATTAAGCACCAATATGTGAGAATTAATTTAACAGAACATGGAATTTTGATAACATAGCTACGTTAAAAGAATAGAGAAGAAATCTTATGTTAGTAGATTTTAGTAAAATTGATGTATCAATGGCAGTTCATAGGGGAAGGAGTGATAAGAATGGGCTTGAAAGAAAGGATAAATAAAGACCTAACCAAAGATAAGTTTGGAAGTCATTTTCTACACTATTACAAATTTGTCAATGTTAGCCGCGTTTTAATCCTGTGAAGACGATAGCAGTTTTGCCCCTTTAACCATATGTGAAATTTGCTTCTCTAATCTAGCTTTGTGATAACATATATCGAAGCTGTTGGTAACTCAGAGTTATCTCTTCTTTGTTTATATAAAAACGAGCGTTTACATGTAATAGCTCTCTTTGTCTGATCATGCAAATAAAAAAGAGATTTGTCTCTTTTCATGTTTGTGTGTGTAAAACTAAAAACATGTTACGTGATAATTGATTTATCTTTTTTGTCAATCGTCGATATGACTTCCAATATGAATTTTGTTTGAAACTAATAAGGTATGTTATTATTTAATTCATAATTAACTATCAAAGCTTATTAATTAACTAATTAACCTACAAATGCATTACATGTGCAAAACAGGTGTTCAACTGAATATGATGATGATGGGCTTAGGACATTTTTTCATTTTGGAAAAAGATGCCTTT
Source organism: Euprymna scolopes (assembly GCF_053919585.1). NCBI lineage: Eukaryota > Metazoa > Mollusca > Cephalopoda > Sepiida > Sepiolidae > Euprymna > Euprymna scolopes. Next base: position 45,892,954 of record NC_136492.1, read on the forward strand.
AAAAGGTTTATTAAATAGATTGGTCACATTGTGAAACGATTCAATTTAGATGCTATTATCAGCGTATTTTATCCTTATAAGGCAATAATTAAAATAAAAAACATGAAACTTGATTGTTGGCCGGGCACTGTAATTAGGTGCTTTCAAGCCTTGGAAACGTTTCTGGAATAGTTGTTACGTCCGTAGTATGGCATTATTAGCTCTCTGGGTATAAACAGTAGAAAAATCGCTCTCAGTTGAGGGTTTTAGTTATCATTAATTCTCTCTAGAGAATTAATTATAGAAACTGAGACTGTCAGCTGAAATTAAAATGCCGGTAATGAAGAGTAAACGACCATTTTATAAAACATATATAATTTCTTTTTACATTTTGAAGAAACATAAAACTTGAGAATTAGCTAGTTTTTTTTTATACAAGCAAAATCGAAATTTCAACTGCTAAAAATGAAGGCGAATGAGAGGGGAAACATGAATGCATATCAAAAACAAAGAACAGAAAAATTCAGTTTACAAGTCCCAGGTGGCAGTTATTGGGTTTAGCGTTCCTGATCTTTTGACAGTTTCCTAGAGTTCTTGATTTTATAAACATTTGTCAAACTCAGCAAGGATTAAATCTGATTGAAGACACACTTTTTGTCCTCAACATTTATCCTTAGCTGAACGACGGGTGGCATTCTTTACCATGTTTTAATGGCACATTTGCGATTCTATGTCTATGTGTCTTCTTAAAAGTCAAGCATATGGTTTTCCCCTAATTGTATGAAACGACAGCTTCCTCAAAAGGGCACTTATATTACCATAAAAAAACAAACAAAGATAATATGATTTAAATGTCACTTTAATTAAAAATAAAACATTCCTTGCAAGATAAGCTGTGTATATGGAGCACATGTGTAATTCACATAAGAGGAACATATGCTTGCATGAGCATTATGATGTAAGAAGATACAGTGGCTCAGTCAAGGTAAAAAAAAGAATATTTTCTACTCCTGCAATTATAACCCAAATATTCATGCTTACTAGTGTTCATGGAAAGTATTAATGATAAATGTCCGAAATGTCTTCTGACACATGGGATGAGACGTAATGCTACAATACAAGGGCGTTGATTTAACTAAGTTTAGAATTACTGGCGACTATTTTCGATTGTCAATAGATAATTAATTTCCTGGATAAGTTTTCAATTTTTCGAACACGTGTTGCATGAAGAATTCACTCTCATTATTCGGTGATTATTATTTTACAAGAATCATATCCGGGTAGAAAATTACAATAAGTAATTTGAAATAAATTATTATAATTAGAATATAATTTTTAAAAGAAGCATCAGACGGGCAAAATGTATATCTGCAAACTTTGTCGTCTACTCAATTATTCAAATGTCTGACTAGACTTTATTTAGGAAAGAAAAGTAATTGTTATTCTTTAAAATATAATGAAATGCCAATATCTAGCTTTTTCCTCGCAAAATAATCAAAGATTAAATTTCTGGGTGAGCGCGTTTGTCTTTACTAATTGCTCCAAGCAGATAGCATATCACCTTTAGACGATTAAATTTATTAATAAAAGCACCTGTGTCTCTTCAACATTCCGCCATACTGTAGTGCCAAAAAACGAGACAAGGCCAATAAATATCAATAATAAAACCTTTTCAAAAAATATGAAGCATTTGTAAGTCTTTTCCCTGAATATGTGTAATTATATGATATTCAACACCCAATAGTCGATACAGGCAGTCTGTTCCATGTTTCGGTTATTCTGAGCGTAGAAAAAATATTTGCAAATGTCATAGCTGTGCCGCTTTCTGACTTTGTAGGTATGTGCATGTGTGTTACGCACAAATACACGCATTCATAGATCAAAAAGGTGCTCCAATGTTGTTATTTGCAAGATAGCTGATAATTATGTATGTGTTCATTAAGTTAGCCTCTTCATGCAGCGTTCCAATAAACTTTGTTCACATTTCTGAATGGTCTGCAGGTGATCAATGATATGACAAGTTTTCTAAGAAACCAAATGAATAAAATATTAATACCTATTTGGGCAAAGAGTTATGCACTTTATTATTTATATGAATGCAAACTCCATAACATTTATTTCCTGTCAATTTTCATTTCTAGCTTAAAAACAGGATTAACTTTTGATAATTTTTATTTCTTATTTTTGAAAGAGTTCTCATAGAAATTGCTGTCTTCCATTCAATTTTGTCAGCATCTTTGTCAAAAGATGACGAATATGGCACGAGATTTTTAATGGTTTCCTTCTGCGATTTTCAAATTTTCCTACAAATATTTTAAGGTGACTTTGGAAAATGCAAAATGATAATCATAGCAACAGAAATAACAATTGATTTTTCCAAAGTATGCGGTGCTTGGCTTGTGTATATATTCTAAGAAGTGACTGATGGAATCCATTAAATAAGCAGCAAGGAAAAGGTTTTTAAGATCATCTTAATATGGAATGCACTATGCTATTAAAATCTTACATGTGCTTCATAATTCACTGTCACTACCTGAGATATGGCTCAGTGAAAGTCTTATTGTCATCTAGTCTTACGTAAATAAAGATCTGATGATTTTGGCAATGCTAAATGCATCCTAGAAAAGTTACACTGCATATTGACAAAAAAGAGACTCTATTCAATGAGCAGCCATTTATATATATATAGTGTAACCTCAACAAATGTGTAGAACAAATTTACATAAGCTTTCCGAAAGACTGGTATTCTGAGACCAGTATTTTTCTAATATATATATATCGGTTGCATTGATTGGTTTCCTAGATGTAAATTCAATGAAACTCAATTAAGAGTGATCAATGCAAGACAGAGCTGGTATATAGTCTGTTTATTATACAAACATTATTGGTTACATATGTGCATACATGTTTCAGTGGAGTTTTAATTCAGGGAGAACACTTCATCAGACCATAGAAGAATTGATACGAAAACGGGTGTCAAGGTTTTTGTAAGATATTTGGGTGCAATCTACATTCCGGGCGGGAGGGATTAGGGTGTATACTTTGTGAATGTGAGCAGTAGTAGGGTTCTTTGGAGGTGTGGTGAGAGGAAGGAGGAATGCTGTTTCTCGTTTTTAAGCTGCCATTAGTATGGAGATGTTAGGTGATTCTTTCAGCTTGGCGGTTATTTATTCCCCTTGATTTAAAATTTCCTATAGGTTGCTTATATGGTTTTATATCTTTTATTGGTGGTGACTTTAATTTCCTTTTGAAAAGTGTTATTTTTATTTCTTATTTCATTTTTTATTCTCTTGCTTTTTTATTCGTCCATTTGTTTTTAGTTTCCTAGTTTTCAGAGTAGGAGTGAGGGTGGAAAGAAGTGCCGTTTCATGTGATTAAGCTGTTGACAGTTGGGAGGTGTTAGAATTATATTAGTATGATGGTTAGGTTTCTTTCTTTGATCTAAGATATTTTTATATTCCTATCGTTGCTACTATATATATGCTAGGTTGTTTTTCTGGTTGTCCTTTGTTTACTGCTACCGACTTCTATGGATAAGTGTTTTTATTTTTTATTTTATTTATTATTTATTTTATATATATTAATTAATTTACTTTTTATTCTTCGCTATTTTTCATTTCTTCATTTGTTTGTAGTTTTTCAGGGTTTCTCATTTATTTACTTATTTGTTTGTTTATATATAAGATATGTCCTTATGATCAGATTAGTAGTTATTTTAAAAGGATATATGGGCCTATTAATAAGATTTAAATAAAGGTGGTGTATTGATAGTAATATTTATATTTTTCCCCATACAGTGATGTTTGGGGTACTTATTGTGGCAAAGGTATTTATATGTATATATATAAAAATTATTTTCGATGGTTGTCATTTTTTATTTTTATTCGGATAGTTAAATCTATCTCTAATACTATAATATGTATATATTTGATAGGTTAATATGTTTAGTTCAAGGGGTTGGATCTTTAGACTATCGACATATATATGGGTGCATAAATAGCATGTATTTATTCATCTTTGTGAAGTGTTCAGTTCATTTAGTTCCCTGGTTAGACTATTAAGTTGTCATTTGGGATTAATTATGTGGTTAGTTTCCTAATGTAGCATTGTTTTTCGATAATAATTCCTGTAGGTACATATCAACATTCCATACACAACCCATGCACAACCCATAGACTATTTTAGTTAAACTTTTTCGGATGTTTAATTATTAAGTATATAAAGTGCACTCATCTTAATATAATTGTTGGCAAAATGTGTTGCTGCTCCGTTAGTTTGGTATGAGCAACGAACGTCTGAGATGGAGCTAGAGGGTAACTAGGGGATGATCCTTACCTTCAAATTAGCTAAGTTGGTTTATTTTAGCATCTTCTTCCATGAGTCGTTTTTAATTAGTAGTGTGTTGGCTTATAGTGAGTACAGTAATTAATTAATGGTGAATCTGGACCACTTTGTATCCAATTTCCTTTTTTACCTGGGTTCGTTTATTAATTAAGATATTATTAATTAATTTATTCTACATTCGATTGATTTAGGTATGTGCTTACTGATAGAGGGTGGGTGGTCGGAGTATGGGTGGATACATGTGGAGTTTGTTTTTTCCTTAGTGTATGCTTTGTAGGCATTGGTAGCTAAATCAAAGGTGATGTCCAGAAAGTTTATTTGTTTAATGTTGCTATTAATTTCCACTTTGAGGCTCAAATTCTTCATAACCTTTTGTACTGTTCTTCTGAGTAGAATAAGTAATAACTCCTCCAATGAGGAAATATTCAATAGATACAAAAATATTGGTCCCTCAATTTATCGGAGGGGGACCTATGTTTTCAGTGGAGTCTATGCGTCTGTTATTCCGGACGATTGCCAGATAACTGTCCATTAGTTTTTCATGAAATTTTGCCACAAATTGTATTTCATTAAATAGATGTGCACTGTAAAAAAAATATTTTTTGCAAAAATTCCTGTTGCGTCCCCAGCCGTTCAAAAGAGGTCAAAAATGCCCCAAAATGGCCAAAAATGACACGTCTTGTCCTATAACTTTTAATCCATCCATTAAATTTTTTTGAAACTTCACCACAATGTGGGGTCCATTGGTCTTAATATAAATCCAGTATGAGTGACGCTGGCAAAATTCTGGTTCGCGTCCCCGAGGACTTTCAGTGCTAAAAGCGCCCCTTTTTGTGGGTCTTTTTTCATATTTCTCAACAAAAACTTGATATGTCTGACTATATAGTGGTTTTTCACGGTGGTCAACTCAAATATACGTGCGTTAAGGTCTGAAACAGCACCGTTATCCATTTGCATTTCAGATTCGGCGTCCACAGAGGCTCAAAAGAGATAAAAAATGCCCCAAAATGGCAAAAATGACACTTTATGCCCCATAGCATTTGATCCAACGATTAGATTTTCCTGAAATAGCCAAAATGTGGAGCCTAGTGTTTTTAATATAAATTCAGTATAAGTGACCCTGGCAACATTCCGGTTCGCATTTCTCTGAGATTTTTAGGGCTAAAAAAAACATGCCTTTTTGGAGCTCTTTTTTCATATTACTCAAAAACTTTATATGTATGTCTATATAGTGGTTTTCCATAGTACTGAATTCAAATATACATGTAGTAAGGTATGAAATTGCATTGTTTGTCTATTTTCACTGGGATTCGGCATTCCCAGGAGCTCAAAAGGGGTCACAAATGCCTCCAAATTGCAAAAAATTACACTTTTTACCTCATAACTTTTGCCCTATCCATTAGATTTTTCTGAAACATTTTGAAAATGTGAAGGCAAGGTTAGCCCTTCACACTTCTTACATGCACCTTTTGTTCACTATTTTTCGTGGTATCATCTCACATGCAGCACACTAGGGGGGCACACATGTGCGAATTTTTATAACAACATGCTAAAAAATAGTGGATATAAAAATGCTGACATTAAATGCAATAGCAGTAATATTAATGCTCTTAGATCTAATAATTGAGCAAAGAAAATAATTTGGTTCACCCCTCTCCTTCAACCTCATGGTAAAAACGAAACTGGGGAATAAATTCTTTCATCTTTATAGATAAATACTTCCCACCTAACAGTACACTACATAAAATCTTTAATAAAAATACCCTAAAACGTAGCTGTACTGAAAACCTAGAGAGAATTATAAAAAAGCACAATAATAAAATATTCAAGAAAAACAATCCAATTACAGACTCTAATGATAGTGAATATAGAAAGACCTGCAACTGTCAAAATCCTACCGAATGCCTACTAAGCAATAATTGTCTCACATCCCCGGTGGTATACTAGGCTAGAATATACACTATAAAAAACTTGGAAACAGAAAAATTCTACAAATAGCACTTCAATGACCTTATGGTTACACACACTATCAATGAAAAATAAAGCATATTAAATGTAAAAGTTGAATCGGCTATAAACTGCAAGCACTTTGGTAGCTATGCTTTAAATAAACTATAAAAAAAACTAATAGCGACCCCCCACAGTAGTAACCATGAACTCATAACCCCTCTCTCTTAATATCTTAATTAATAAACAAACTAAGATAAAAGAAAATTGGATACAAAGTGGTCCATATACACCAATAATTAATTACTACACTCACTATAAACCAACAGACTCCTAATTAATAACGACTCTCATCTAATCATGGAAGAAGACGTTAAAATAAATCAACTTAGCTAATTTTAAGGTAAAGACCATTCCCTAGTTACCCTCCAGCTCCATCTCAAACGTCCCAATACTTATTACCATTGTTTTTGATAACATTTATTTGTTATATATTTGTTTTTTTGACAACATTTTTAAATCTATGTGTATAGTAATACAAATCTATATATATATATATATATATATATATATATATATATATATATATAAAACAGGCTCCTTCAGTCTTTGACAGACTATGGATATCCACGTAGCGGTGCTTGCGCATGAAATTTTTGTGGCAAGAGGTGCGCAATCTCCAATCACACCTCTCCTGAGTCAACATTGTTTAAATACCAGTGGCAAGTGAAGTGTATGTACAGGACGACTGGAAACAAATGCCGAGATAAGCCGAGAGCACATACAGCGCCTAGAATTCCCAAATGGTCACCAATCCGGTACTAACCAGGCTCAATGTTGCTTAACTTCGATGATCTGGCGAGAACTGGTCTGTCAATGCGATTATGCTGTATATATATATATATATATATATATATATATATATAATCTTAGTACAAGATATATATTAGTATAATAGACTGTTGTCCTTGTGTGCTTAATGTTTATCTTAATGGTGCATGACTCGTTTGCTTTGGTGCATGTCGGAACATAATACACGTAACATGACGACATACCTGTCTGCTGCTGATCGTTTCTCTGGGATTTGCCAACCGTCCTTTGGGGAGCTAGAACGTGTTTAAGGAAACGCTTCAACACAAGAACCCAAGACGATGTGTGTTTTTATATATATTCACTTTCAGACATCCCGTCATTAGAAATGGGGTGACTGACGATCTTTGGCTTGTGGGTTCTCTGACTCCATTCTTAGACCATCACTTCCTTCATGGGGAGACCTCCTTATCCCATCTTGCTTGTTCGGCATCTCAAATCCAACTTGTGCAAACCGGAACAGTCAGTTCTTTGATGAGACAGGAACACGTTCGAAATAAATATTTCTTTTTAGTGCACAATTGGACCATGATACTTGAATTGTGCAATTTAAACTTAAAGCTATTATTTACAGATAATGTTATGGAATCAAGAGTAGATTCTCTACAGTGTGATGTAGACTACAATGCATTTTGGAGCAAGTCACTGAGGGAAGGCATATGGAGCTTCCTCTTGGTACACTGGAAGGGGTGGGAGGGTGTAACGTTTGTTGATCCTCATTCAATCCCGGACAACGTCGGGTCCCCCTGCTCTAATGTACATATATTAGAAGACTACCCGTCCTAGGATCGATATAATTAATTCCTTGAAACACACAATTTTGTACAACTTTTATGCCACCTTATGAAGATTAAAATAAAGACCTAATGGATCAATTCAATGCTAATTTGATGTAACTGAATTTTCAAATGGAATGTTGTGCCCACCCATATTATATCCTCTAAAACTCCTTCAAACGAAAATAAAAATTGAAATTTAGGGAATATTAATTAATTGATTTATCTTACCTATTGTTGAAATTTCCCTTAAATAACAAAGGTATTTGAATTTTCACGAAGATTTTCAACCCCTTTTTATTTTTTGATATAAAAATAACCTAAATAGACCCCACATTTAGACCTATTACATCTAGCATCTGTGTTCAAAACTCATAATGATCAGTTAATTAATTTCAAAATGTATTACTGTACATACAAATATACAAATATATCTAACTTTAAAAAGATATATTACACATTTACAGACACACGAGGACCGATCCAACTGAGGATAGAAGGCGGACAACAAAATAAGACTGTCAAAATGGAAAAATAAAATAAAAATTCAATGTTAGAAAAATAGTGAAAAATTAAGAAATTCGTCAGAGCAAACGGTCAAGAAAATTTTTCAATCCATTTGTCGATGATATTGAATATATATTGTTTAGACTTAGTTACTCCTACTGATTTTTTATTTAGTGACCAACAATCCTTATCAAACTTTACATATTTAGGTATCTAATTAGAAACGATAACTGGTTCATATTAGTACTAATATAACGTTGAAACATGCTCAAATCAGAATGTATGGTAAAATATACAAACCGCTGGAAGGAAAATCTGTCTTGGTTAAACAATATCAATAAAATATTAGTTAAAGTAAAATTACAAAAATTGTCAGGTCTGATGCCCGAAATAGATACACATACCTGAAGTAGTTTCCAGTTATAAAAGTAACAGGAAAGATAGTGTATCAGAGGGTGGAGACAGTCTTTGCTTTTGGTTGACAGATTATAATTATATTCGTTTGGACAACACTGTATCGTCCAAACTTCTGACTCCCATGTCAGTTTCTCTAATGTTTGTTTTCATTGATATTTTTTTCTTTTATGACATAACATGAATCTTGACAATGTTTTATTATGTTAACTTTGTTTCCTCTCTTTCCAAACTAAATATATTACTTTACTCTAAAGGGTCAAATGCCCATATATCAAGCTGCGATCAGATTATGACTAGCAGACACTTGGCAGAACTTATTGTTTTATTTTGCTTGTCTATTGAGTTTTCTTTTAAAATGCATTGCCAATTTTATATTATTGATTCTCTCATCCATTTGCTACATAAATAATTTATAAATGCTTTTCTTAGGGAAATAAAAATAAAAAAAGAAACACATTTACCTTAATTACCTGCAAAGAAACAATTAAACCAAGGAATTTATGGTTTATTTATTTTATATATCAGTACATATGCACTAAATATTTTTCTTTGTATTATGTTGTTATATGGCTGAAATCTTGTTGATATGCCAGTTCACATCAAATCACTGAAGTTAAGCAGCACTGAGCCTGGTCAGTTCTTAGCTGGTGATTATTCAGGAATACCAGGTGCTTCAGGATTTCCATTCAACAATGCTATTAAATCCAGGAGAAACACCGTCCGGATCGAGGAGCACTCATTAAAGTTGAGAAAGTGGAACTACTACTATTTTTTTATTGCATTTTCACCCCAAACAAGTCACAGTGCCACTTTAATGTAGGCGTTAATATCTGGGACATAATTTGCAGGGATACTATGTAGGGAGTTGAGCAGCAAGATGTCTGTTTACATTATGCTAGAACTTCTGCATGTCAGTATAGTCTGAGAAGGAACTCGGGCAGGAATTCCAAAGTCTAGCAGTTCTGAGGAAGAAACTATTAGAGTAGAAGTGGGATTTCTACTATGTAGAGGTGGGATTTTGCTGCTTGTCAAAGGGAGACAAGGGCTTGTAGTTCATTGGAGCACCTACCACTAATACTTGTAAAACAGGCAGAAGGAGGCAACATTTCATCGATGAGACAGTGGTTGAAGCCTAGCTGATAGTGCGGGACCTATTAGGTTGGCGACTCTCTTTTGAACCCTTTCTTAGGGGAAGAGACTAATAGCAGATGCACCAACCCAAATGCAGCAACGATACTCCATACATGGGCGAATGGTGGCCTTATAGAAATACATGATACTCTTAGGCATAAGTAACTTTCTAGCACAGTAGAGAGAGCTCACCTTCTTTGCAGCAGCCTTGGCAATGCCCTCAATGTATCTGTTCCAACTCATGTTCCCCGTGAACGGTAAGCCAAGGAGTTTGAACAAAGTACTTTTAGGTAATGTATCTTTAGCCATGGCTGTTAGTAGTAGTACTACTAGTATTATTGTTTATATACTGTGTATGATCAAACGGTTATGAATAAAAAAAATTAAAAATGAAGGAAAAATTAAAAGACCATATGTTTATTTGGCCAGGTATTCGATATTTATTTTATCAAATATCCATCAATGAAATATCCGTTTCGCCAAAATATCCATTTTATAAAATATTCGTTCAACCAAATGTCCATCAATGAAGTAGTTCATTAATGAAATTTAGTGTTAGAAAGATTACATTTCTATTTTAATTTAAAGTAAGGCTAATTATCTGATATTCTGATGGCAGCCTTTCCCCCCGTTTGTACCATCCATTCATCAATTTTTAATCTAGCTAAATTTTTGCTGATTTTCATATTTTTTCTTTGTGTTTTTCTATTTAATATTTAATGAACACCCACTCTATATTCTTACTGAACATTTCTTTGTTGCATATTGTTTCAAACTTACACGTGACTGATCAACAAACATACTATTTCCAAATTAATACTAATAAAAACATAATTCATTTAAGCATGTTAAAAGGTTTTCCTTGTTTAATTCTATCTTGATTGAATTGGTGTTGCTGATTCTTTTTAGAATCAAGTACTCACAGATAGAACCACATGAAAGTTGTAAATCTTCTTAGTTAAAGTGATACCAATTATCTGCCATTACTCTGAGATGACACACACAATCATCAGTCTGTGATAGAATCAGCTTCATACTTATTATCTCTACATTTAACATGGAATTAACGTTTTCTGTGTGTAGATCTCTATCGTACACTTAGGTGGAATCAAGTTTTCTTTGAGTTATTAATAAACGATATTTAAGTTCTATCATGGATTATTGCTATATCAAATTTTTTTTTTAAATAACTAATACATTTAAAACAGTTTTTGACAGCATAGTTAGGTAGTTACTGTGGAAAATAAATTAAATTTAAAAAAAAAACAAAAAAACAAAACGGAATTCTGTAAAAAATGAAATGAAAAGAATGTTTCTCTTGCTGACAGATTAATTATTACTTCAGTACAATTGAGACTCCTCCAGTTGTTGTACCTTTTTCAAATTGTATTTCTTTGGAAGATTGCAGAATTGAATCGTTTTTGCAGTGTCATTGGCAGTGGATAAAAAAATGTACAGAGAAAATTTATTGTGCAGGTTTTATCTTAGTTCTTTGGATAAATAGTTAGGATTATTTCCATAGTTTTCTTTTCAGATGAGCTTAGTACATGTCCTCCCAAGCGTAAATAAGTGGAATGTACAAGTATTTTTGATCATCTAAAGAAAGAAGGGATGTCTGGGACAGAATAGGTACCACTCTTTGGTTCTAACGTGTCTTTATATGTGCCTGCATTTTTGAGATAAGGATTGATAATTTGTAATTGAACTACTGTTTTCATCTGAATTGTTATTTCCATAATGGTTTGGTCGATGTAACTTACGACGTTCTTCAGGTGTATCTGGTCGAACTCTCTAATCTTTCTGTCAATCTGGGAAATCAAATCAATTAATAAAAATAAAATACATACAAATAATAAGTAGTGACGAGTAGTAGGAATGTACATCTAAAAGCAAAAAGGTTTAAGGCTCCTAGAATTGTCCGCAAGAACCTGTGGCGTAGTGGATAAGGTACTCAGTTAATTCAATTGTAAATTACACTCTTCTGCAAGTTGAAGGTTCTACCTCAGTAAGGGTGACATTAAAAACACAATTGCAAAATACTTAGGATTTCTATATAGTCATGATTTTCAGAACGAAAGCATGCTACTCATGTAGATTAAATAAAAGGTTTCGTTTAAAATTCCAAGCAAAATATATTCTGCCATTTTGATTTTACTAAAGAACTGTTTTCAAACTTCTTTTATTGATATTTATGAAGCCAAACAAGATAATTAGATCATATTGAAAATATTTGTAGATATTTACACATAATTGGAAAATATATTTTTTTAATGATCGGACTAGAAATTTATACTCGTATGGTATCTGCAATTTTCCTATCTTAATTACTAATATACCAACTGAAAATGCAACACCTACAAAATCGCTTTCACATTAATAAAACATGATTGATTACAAAAAATTATCTTAATTATTAATAAACTCAATTTGCTTTAATAACTTTCATAAATTTTTAAAACTGCATTAAAAGAAACTATATTACGAAAAAAGGTAAAAAAAAGGAGTAGTACTAATTTTATAAAAAGTAAAATGTTTAAAAACTTTATTCCCAGGAATTCGTCAAGTAAATAGCAAACTATGGATAAAACTGGGATATGGAAAGAGCTTGACATTGAGTTTTATCATATAAACATGGATAGGAAGTTGCATTGACTTATATAATCAGTCTGAAAAAAAACCTACTCGTGTATCAGTTCCAAATAAATTTAATATAGTTAGAGACACTGTAAATCGTATAGAAAAATTGCCAATCTTCAAAAGTGTCCCCTTTCACTGGAACCGGTAAAATCGACTCTCTCTCCCATGAAGACCAAGAGATATAACTGTGTAAAGTTAACAATCTTCCCCTTTTTTTCCTCTTCTTTTTGATGGTTTCTGTAAAAAAGAAAGAAAACAACCCGGTATTAAGCGTATGGGTTCAGCTACCAACTCAAGTATTTTAAATGAAGAGACTCCCTTTTTAGTTAAGCACTCAGCTATTTGTTTATTTGTTAATATCCAAGAGACGTCTGCTATTTCTTTTCTTTCCAATATTTCTCTCAGAATAGCCATCTCGATGCAAAGCCTTTTATCTAATATTTGTGTCGATGAATGTACGGAGTCATAGAGATAGGAATAGTCTGTTTTGCAAACTATGTTTTCAGATTTAATCTTCAGCTGAGTAATTCCAATAATAAATTTCTGTAAAATATGCAGACTTCTGACGTGTCAACCATGGCTAGTGTTTCAGCAGCCAATGTGCTTTTGACTACTTTTCTAATGCGCTTGGACTGCCAATTTATGGGCATATATTTGTGGTTATCGCCAACCAAAAAAATTATGTAACTTCCTTGAGATCCTCCATTGGTCAGGTTAGCGAATGAAGCATCACTATAGGCAACAATGTTTAAATGATCGAGATTTCCTAAGTCAGGAATGTCTATCTGGGATTTTTCCTTCTTGGCTTCCTTAATTACTCTATTGACATGTTTTATACATTCCACATTGCTTTGTTTGAGGACGGATCTTAATGCACTAACATTATAGCTAAGATCAGGTCTGATCTGGGTAGCTAGCCAGTTGAGTTGACCAATAACTTTCCTGATTTCAGTAATTTCTGCTGTTGATATTTTGTCTTTAATGTTCTTGGCTGTTTCCACTGGAATATATTTTAATTTCTTTACATACTCGTTCTGTCCGAGTTTAATATTTTTACCATTGTGTTTGATGTCTAATCTTATGTACTGAAACTCTGCAATTTCCTCAGATTTAACTGGAAATACTGGACGGATCTTTTCTTTGAAAAATGTTTCACCCTGCAAAGCAAAAACCATCCAAATATGTGGAAATTATACCTTGAAGGTTGTTTACAAAATGCCATGTAAATATAGCCTGATCATATTTTGGATCTTGACTCTTGACTTCATTAACTCCTCCTTGAATGTTAAATACCAAAATCTAGAGGCATCGTTTAAGCCATATACGCATTTGGAGACGTTCCAAATATAGCCCTGGGGCACAGCTTCTTTAGGAGGATCCAAATAAACCAGTCGATCCAGCTCCTTGCAGAAATGCCGTTTTAATTTCCATAGATTTACACGTCCAATAGTTGGTTGCCATTATTACTAATGCTATGCATAAATCTTCCTTGGAACAGGTGAGAGAATCATTTCTTAGGTTGCTAGTATCCTTATCCTGAAAACCGCTTGTGACAAGTCTGGCTTTGTATGTTTGTTTACCATCAGAATTTTTGTTTGTGTAAATCCATCTGGTGGAAATTTTTGGTTGACCTTAATTTGGTACTTAAATATAAACTTCATTTTTAACCCAGCTCTGGAGTTCCCGTTTTCTTGCTTCCCTTAGTTCCAGGTTATCATTGATAGAGGTGACCATTACTCTTACCTGGTCACAAAAATTGTGTTCTTGTTTGTTTTCTTCAGCCTCACTTGTTTGCCACTCAGATACTCCATGTTCAAAGTCCAGCCAAAAAGGTTCACCCTGTTTCATAATTGCATTCATACAAACGTTTATTTTTGCCAGTGGCCTTGCCTGCTCTACTTATGACATTTAACTTTCTTCACTCTGATTCTGTGTCATTGACATGCTTGCATTTAATCACTTGTCCAGGTTTAGGAAGCTTGACTTTCCTGGTGGTGGTGTCCTGCTTATTCATTATCTCTTGAGTTTTTACGGTGTGACGCTGCTCGACATTGTTGTCTGGGGCTTCCCAATTTTCACTTAAAATATTCTCTTTAAAATTTGACATCGTTGAAGATTCTTCAAACCTTTCTAGTAGGATACTCAATTCTTTGCTGCTGTCCTCATTGTGGTTTTGATAAGTTTCAGAATAGGAAACTAAATGAGATGGATGTACTCTTACATAGGTGCCACCATGTTTGACAAGCACCTGTTTGTCTCCCACCCTATGACAGTCCCAGGACCGAGCCACTTATCACACAAATTCGTTTTATAGAGAGCAGCATACCCATTTTTTATATAATTATGCAATACCTGTCCTAACTTGGTGTCGAAGTGCACATCTTAGTTTCTCTGAGGATTCATCTGCTATGAAGTGTTTCCTGGCAGCATGCATAGCGTTAAGGCTATTTGTGACAATTTCACTGGCGCAAACACCATCTAGTGCAGAGAGTTTTTCATTTAAAATATCAGGTAGGTTGCGATTTCTGTCAAAAATGAGTTGATTAGGACTATAACCATGGACAATGTGAAGCTTATTTTGGCACTAACAGCCCATGCAAGAGCCACCTCATAGCTACAATTTGTTTCTCTATCGTTTTCTTTACCATTTCTCCTAGAATCATGTTGTATTTTTCATTTAGCCCATTGCTCCATGGGCTTTCAGCAGCACTAGTACGAACCACAATGTTCAGATTTTGTGCCATGTCCCTAAACGACTGGTTGTTGAATTCTATGCCATTGTCAGTGAGAATAAATCCAGGTATACCAAAATATGTTATCCAGTTCTTAAAGACAGCACTAATGATATCAGAACTTTCCTTACTTGGAATTTCAACACTGAATCTGGTACCATGTTCAATAAGGTGTAGTAAATTTATTTAATTTCTATTGCAATCCTTTCATTAAAATATATTCCCAGTGAAAATCCAACAATGGATCTGAGTTCAACCCTTTGTACCTCATGCAGATTTCACAAGAATGAGAAATTTCATTAAACATTTTAATAAATTCAGAGTCTTTCATTCTGGCGCTCCTAACTAAGTCACATAGTTTTTTTTCTGTTAAGCTGACTGAACTGTCTATGAAGTTTAGTAGCAATTTTTATTTTTTCTTGTCTATTTTTGCATGAAATTTCTTTAGTAAACAAAATGTGTTTGAACATACCTCGGTTTGATGGAAGTCTGGTAATAGGAATATGATAGTGACTGGATGAGGTACACTGCAGGGGGATCTTCTTTGTAAACATGGTGACACTATCGTTTTCAAAATTAAGACATGTCCTGGCTCTACCGGTAGTCGAATGGAAAATAAGACAAGCTACCATGTGCAGGCATTTAGATGACCCATGAAAATTATGCCTTCATGAAAAATTTGCTATCCTGTACTTTAAAGAACCCCAAAATCTATTAAACTGTAGAAGAGAAATAGCAAAGTGATACAAAATAGCTTTAAAACTAACAAAAACAATAGAAAATAAACAAATAAATAAATTTAAATAAATATGAATATACATAAACGATCACACATATATGTATATATATATATATATATATATATATATATATATATATATGTACATATGTGTATTTATATATATAAAAAAAAGAAAGGAAAATGGCTGCCTTAAACCACTAACCTAATTCTAAAACAGATCCTTTGTTTGATAAAATGCACGCCCATTGGCTGATAGGAAGGGGCGCGGCGGATACTAGAAAGCTGATTGGCTAACTAAAATCCTCAATAGAAGAGGACCATATAAAAACGAGAAACAACCACAGATTTCGCGCATAAGCCTGACGAATCCTAGAGTGGATGAAACGCCGAATATTCAGTGTAGCTTAATCGCCATATATATTTTATAAATTGCTAACTAGCTCTACCTACGTATTGAGCACTTTTGAAGTAAATACTTAAAGTTTACGCATAAATCTATATTTTCGTATATTAATTTTATGTGAGTAAATGAAGTAGTTATATATATATATATATATATATATATATATATATATATATATTATAATTTTTACTATAATAACACGTTACTTGACGTTGAACACATTTTGGGAAACACAAGTTTAATTAGATCTCATTTTTTTTTCTGGCAGTGTAGAGATGAAATGTGAGAGAGAAAGAGGGAAGATATGAATAGAAATTGTGAAGTTAAGTAATAGATTTGAAAAACAAATAAAAATATAGACTGCCTCCTTTTCTAAAAATGATTCAACTTAGATGTAGCAACAAGTTATAGAGAAAGTGAAAATTGAGGATCAAAGGAAAACCATGGTATAAGAACCTTCGTTACATTTTTGGAGACAAAACCTTGGAAAAGATGACGTGGAAGATAATTAGGAGAATATGAAGAAGTTGTAAACTGTAAAACAGAATATGATTTTTGGATAAAAGTCACCAGTGAAGATCTTATGTGTTAAACTTAGAAATAGTGTCAATGTTACAAAACCTGATTTTATATGGTGTTGTGAAAAGAAAAGAGATTTTTAAATCAAGCAAGATTTTGTATCAAATCGTCACATGACTTCTCCAGCTGAAGCAATAAAATCAGAAGCATTTATCATCACAAGAAAACATATCCACAAATAACTGAGAGTATGCTAGCTAAAGAAAAATAATTCAGAGGTGAGTCAAAGGATTATAGTCCAAAAGCATAATTATAGATGTACTACTTTATATATAAAGTAGTAGGGTTCGTGTGTGTCTGTATGCATAAATCACCTACAACCTACACCACTGGACCGATCATGATCAAATCTGACATGATGATGGTCCCCCACATAGAGATGGTGCACACCATATTCCAAGGTCAAGATTACAGCCTATGTATATATACTCCTCTACAGTTCACACTACTGGACATATCATGACAAAATCTGACATGATGATGATGATGATCTCTGACCAAGGGATGGTGCACACTATTTTTCAAGGTCAAGGTCAAATGTTAAGTCGGAACTTGTTAGTATAAAATAAAAGAAGCCTACTATTCTAAAATGGCCTGATGACAATATTTTGTCATGTAATGCATGTGAAACCTATCATCACATTGTAAGAACATGATTACATTGTGATAAATATGATTAAAAACATACTTAAAATAATTCTCTCTTGCATATGGAAGTTTTTTTTAACCTTTAAGACTATATATAAAAAACTGATTTAATTTTTATATTTTTTTTATTTTTCCTTGGAAAACTATTTAGTTCGTAAGTCATTTAATTACCTGCAATCACTACATCAACTTGCTCTCTCGAATTCACAATAGTTTTAATGCTAATATTTAAGGAAACAGTATGGCTCCCAATCAATGTTGATCAAACACCACCTCGCTTAATCACAAGAACAAAAAATGTTCCAGATATTAGATCTAGTTACCTGCTCATGATTAATTTGGCTAGCCAATTCATGTTATAAAAATATATCTTCCTTACATGGGAGATTCGTCCCTGTCTCCAATGGGTGAACGAGCTATTCTTGCATCTCTATACAAAGACATCCATGAACTTAATGATATTATTCAGCTTAAAATTTCAAATGAAGTAGTCACATACAAGTCCATCAGCACTATTGTGGAAGCAGATGAAGTATATATATATATATATATATATATATATATATATATATATATATATATATATATATATATATATATATATATATACTAGCAGTTCAGCCACGCTTTGCTCAGGTCCTATGTACTGTTCATGACTTTATGTGCATATGTATATGTTAAAAAGTGTGCATATGTACCGTAATGCCTTTCTATATAATAGACTTCCTTAACTACTATAGAGAAAAGTTAGTAGAGACTACAGAGGTAAATTTTTTAAAAACTTTGACCCCAATTTTGACCCCTGAACATTTATTGTTTTGGACTCAAATTAAATTAAAACGTTTGACCCATGTCCAGGTAACCTACATCTAAAATTTCAAGTGTTTAGACCCCAAATGAGCGGAGGAGTGTAGTAGAGTCTGCAAAGGTCAAATATTTCAACGATGACCTCTTGGTAACGAAGCTTTCGCCCCAAAACTAATTAAAAAGCTTGCTGCATAGCTGAGTACCCTTATGTAAAATTTCAAATGTTTAGACCCAAAATTGGCTTAATGGTTTGCTAGAGACTGCAAATGTAAAATCTTTTGAACTTTGACCCTTTGGCAGCCAAATTTCCGGGCAAAAACCGATTAAAAGCTTGCCCTATGTCTGAATACACTTTATTTGAAATTTAAAATATTTAGGCTTAAAATTGGCTGAGTAATTTGGTAGAGATCGCAGAAGTCAAACTTTAACCTCCTAGCATTTATTATTTTGGGCTTTAGTCAAGTTATTAAGTTTGATCCATGTCCAATGAACCTATATCTAAAATTTCAAGTGTTTAAACCTAAAATTGGCAGAGGAGTTTGGTAGAGTTCTCAAAGGTCAAATCGTTGAACTTTGACCCCTTAACAGCCAAATTTCTGGCCGAAAAACGATCAAGAAGATTTTACCAAAATCTCAATACCCCTTAAGTCAAATCTCGAGTCTGTAGACTGAAAATTGATAGAGTTATTGTGTACAGAAATGTACACATACAGACACATATTTTCACTTATATATTAGTTATTCACAGACAAGTATTTTTTATTTCAATGGCTCACCATGTAGCAAAGCATAGTGAGATTCAAAATCAGGATTTCATGTTTGGCACTCGGTGTTCAATCGTCCAAACTAATAAATCTGTTGCACAGTATAGATGCTGTATCAGTGTAAGTAATTGTATCTATCAGAATCGTCATACGGTTTAATATCTGTTGTTTTTTTTATATATACTGACACGTGTTAAACAGCTTTTAGAAATTT
Organism: Euprymna scolopes; assembly: GCF_053919585.1. Lineage (NCBI taxonomy): Eukaryota > Metazoa > Mollusca > Cephalopoda > Sepiida > Sepiolidae > Euprymna > Euprymna scolopes. The sequence continues at coordinate 45,912,451 of NC_136492.1, forward strand.
TAGAATTCGAGATTAGGCTATCTCTGGCCAAGTCTTTGTTTATCTTTCTTTCTCTCAAATTCGTGATTATATCCCCCCATCCTATATTTTCCTTGGTAAATGGTAAAGTTAAAAAAGTGTAATACTGTGTCCATTTTATTTGCTTTAGAATGCATATTCAGTTATTCTTAATGATGAATTCAATAGTTTAGCATTTTGCCAAGCACATACATATTATTGATACTCATGAAGGCACACCGATTCTTTTAAAAATATATTGCTTAATATAACTATATAAATATATGTAGAGAAATTCTTTTCTCTCTTCAATTTTTTGTATATATTTAAAGAAAACTTTGTGAGGAAGATGTGAGTTTTGGTGGACACGCCCCTTAAATGGTAAAGTTTACAAAAGATGCTCATGTTTCAGCGAACATATATTCCAAATTTTACAAGGATCGGTTCATTAGTTTAGGAAACTACTACCCTTTACATAGTTATATCTATAGGCCTAACTTTATACATAGAGAGAAGAGATATTCATTAAAGTTGTAATATGATTATTGAATAAGAGATGGCCGAACAAGAAAATTTCATTTTTTTTTTCTTAAAAAGAATCATTATATTCCTTTCATGTATGAATTCATAAAAAGCTTTACTTTCCAGATTTTTACTTCTCATTATAATTTCTTCACAGCCACGAGATCTTGATGATGTCAATGGCTCCATTTGAAGAAGAAGAAGCTAAAAGCCAAGCATACTATGTTATCAAAGTAAGTAATTTTTCATTTATATTTTAACATATATGTCGTCTTTCATATTGTACTTTTGCTTTATGGAAAATGGGCGAAATAAAACAAAAAAAAAAATTCAGTTTCAAGGAGACAGAAACTCATTGTTTTCTACTTTCCAAAATGTTTCCGTTTTGTTTTGTCTGTAGATATATTTTTTATATTTCTATTCTCCTATTTTTTATCACGTTCATGTCTTATTTTTATTCTTTCATATCAGAAAAGTTCCTCTTATGCCCGTCTTATTTCGAATATGCAAGTCCTGCTGAGCATCAAAAGGAAAATCCTTTTCTCTGGAATTTATATTAATAATTGATAGGAGATGGATGCATGAGGATTACACAGTATTTGAAAATATTTCAAATTAGTAGGGATACCCGGCGTTACATTAATAACAATTGATTTCCTACTGTTGTCACATGCAAGTTAAATCTTAGTGCAATAATTGAAACAGCTAATGGAAGGAAAACTTTACAATAACAACAAAAGACACGTCTGATGCTATCGGCTTCCTGACTTAAATGCACCAAACATTGATGCAATTGTTTTCTTTTCCTTTTGCAAAACTCACTCGTGTTCTGCAAAGCCAGAAACAAAAACAACAATTATCCTTTACAAAGTAGGCAAAGCAAACTCCATGAATAAATATTTAACGATAAGAACTTTTACGAAAATAACTGAAATCAGCATTAAATAACCTGAAAAAGGTTGATATGCAATAAAATCAAACAAATACACAGGATGAATCTTAAAGAACACACACAAAAAAGAAATATATGCGAGATAAGTTTTACTTAGAAATTTAAACTAATTCACTTTCTTATCGAATTTGCAAATGTGTCTAGAGATTAACTCCTTTTTAATCTAAAAAATATTAAAACAACAAAATATAATGTTTGTTTATTAAAAGTAAAAGAAATTCTTTATTTTTATTATCAGTTATTAAGATCGTGCTTCCTCTTCTTTGCTCATAAAACATTAATTTACATACTTGATTAGGTTTGACTTTTATTTCAGTTATCAGTTATTATAAAAACTTAAGTCTCACTTTCTTTGCTACTAAAATTAATGTGCTTATGTAATTATTATAACCGAACATACATATGTTCACTTCTATTATATAGATTATTGCATTGGAATCCGTTTATTTATTAAATGAACAATAAAAATCGCTCATTAGTAAAATCAAATTAACAATGGAAATAGCTGAGATTTGCCAAAGTGACAGTAATTTCATAATTTAATTTTAATCAATATTCATCACAATTTTGAAAATGTTGAACATTTTCAAAATGTAGAAAACTGTTGATGAGATGACGTATGTTTTAAAGATTTGAATGGAGAGGAATATGTTTATTTTAAAATTGATGTTTTTCGAGTGTTCCCAGAAAATGAATAGAAGAAAGAACAAACTGTAATAATACAATTTGTCTTCTGTTTATAGATAATATTGCAAAATGAAACTTGCATACGATTACACAATCAATATGTAAATTTGCAAATAGTTTTTTTTTTGTTCAGCAGAACATTGTTCTTTTAAGTTATAGCAGATCTTCAAACTTGCAGAGTTTTCTTATGAGTCTCATGATTTCTATTTTACAGATTTCACGACCCAGTATTGATTTCTCACAATTTCTTATTTTAAATTATAAATGTGAACATCTCTCTTTTGGTGAATTGATTTTAGTATTATTCACAATTTGTTGGTACATCGTTTTGAGGTCAACAGCAATGAATAAACAAAGACTGCTTAGTGCAATTGTCTTGATTTTATGTGCGTTTGTTTAATTCTATTGCACTTCATATCTTTCTCATCGCTCAATCAATCTCTTCAGTCAGTATACTGTACCACACTTGATAATTTTAACTGTCACTTTCTGATAACTCTATATCGTCAGTCGTCACACTAATAGCAATAAAGATCCAAACTAGCATCTAGTTTGGCAGACAAAAGTAAGTGCGTTTTTCATACACATTTGTACTCTACCAAACTAAGCTGGTCCAATGATAAGTTAACTATTATCCACAGAAAAATCAGTGGCCAGTCAGAAGCCAGAGAATAATATAGCTATTTATAGGCTAGAGTTTTATTATAAATTTTTGTTTCAGAAGCAGCCATTTTTTTTTTTTTTACAAGAAAAATTTGCAAGCAAAATATGACCACCATTTTGATTCAGGTAGCAATTGAACTCTTTCACAACACTTAGTTAAGGAAACAAATAGATATCTTTGAGAAGGAATGATGTTTTTAACCATCTCATAAGTTGAAACATAAAGACTTCATGATTATTTTAATTGTTTTTCCATTATGTTTCGTAATTTTTGAGATGAGGATTTATCATTTGAATTATTTGAATTATTCAGTCTATCATTCACATTTTGATGTTGTTCTTGAAACGTTTTGGATGATGTAACCCGGATTTTTTTTTCAAGTGCATTTTGTTGAGCTTAAAAATGTAGATACAAAGGCTTAACAATGAGTTCTGAATCAGTTCTCTGGTGGTTAAAGGTTTACTAGATCACTACAGAATAAAATAAAATAAAAATTACTTAAGATTTCTACCCGGTCATGATTGACAGAACGAGAAAAATCTATTGAATAGTAAAGGTGTAAATTTACTAGTATTTATCTGGTGATTTCAATTTGCGAACCAATGTTGACATATACAGGAAAAAAACTGAAATCATCAGGTTAACGAGTTTACTTAATGTCATCTCGACCTATCCTGTACTAGAAATTGATATGACGTCACATAGAAGAGAAAGTGAGTAAGAGAAGTAATGCAGTTTTTTAAAGTCTCAGCATAAGCTGCATGTAATGTTTAATGCCTTAAGATCGATGATAAACTAAGGAACCAAAGGAACTTCAAACATCTGTAGCCCAGAATGTTCTCTGCTGCTAGCTAAACAGGAGGCAATGACAACATCTTAATAAAGACTCCTTTCTTCAAATCCGAAAATATTCTTCATTTCTTCATACTGTTGTGAAACATTCATTTGAGATGCCTCAGTCATAAAGTAGTGGGTAACACAAGAACTGAACTGCTAATTAGTATTGTGGTCTAAATTCAAATAAAGTATGTAATCTCCGAAAAAGTATGTTTATAAAAAAACATTTTTTAATTGATTCTGATGTACGGGGCATCAGAAGTCTCTCTACAAATGGAAGCATTTCTATCAAATCTTGCTGATAGATTAAATAAAGGTTTCAGTTTTAAATTCTAGCGTTCGAGATTCAACTGAAGCTCGGAGATTACATTGGTCGAAATGTTGTGAGAATAACATTCACACTGAGAACGGTAATGCGAATAATCCAAATAATATAAATATTCTTCTTGTGTGTGCTACAATTAAGTGTCATGCATGTGTTTTTAAAATACACAGTATTCTAATCATATATGTCGTGTCATTTTTGTAAATTTTTTAGCAAACATAATATTACAGTTTGTATTATTCGGACTATTTTTCTCATCTTGGATGTTATTCTTGGGATATTTTGGCTAATGTAAATGTAACCTTTGACTTCAGGTGTATTTTGTTGAACTTTCTGACAAAGTTGAGTGTCTGTATGGAATTTTGAACGGAACTCTGTCTTTAATCTATAGGGGTAACTTGATTTCATTCTGTCAGCTATGACTGGGTTGATGTCTTAAGTAATTCGTATCACCTGCACTGAGGATTAAACCTTCAACCTTCAGGAAATTCACTTAAAAGCGATTATGATTCAGCACTTTATCCATTACACCAGAACCTGCAGGGATGAAGCATGAAAGCCTCTATGTAGCTTAATTGCCATAAATATATTTTCATACTCTACTATATATATATATATATATATAATACTTACAACTCCCCAAACATATACCAAATATATACATAGCAAATTATTTTAAATACTTCATCGGATAAAAATTTCCTTGTAAATTCATTCTCTTATCATTAACTAGCAGTTCCAATACTTTTATTATCATTGAATTCTGTGAAATCACCCATTTTTTAATCAAATCAATTGATTGCCTCCTCTAGTCAGAGACCAACCACTGTGCACCAGAAGGAAGCTTCACATGCTGCCCCACAGTGACTTAGTCCACAATCTATTTTAGTCTACATACCACTGTAGAGAACCTACTGTTGATTTTATAAAATTATTTTTATACAATAGCTCAAATAGATGTGCACAGCAAAAAAAAAATTTTTGCAAAAATTCCTGTTGCGTACCCAGGAGCTCAAAAGAGGTCAAAAATGCCTCAAAATGGCCAAAAATGATACGTTTTGTCTCATAACTTTGATCCACCCATTAGATTTTTCTGAAACTTGGCCAAAATGTTGAGGTCATTGTTCTTAATATAAATCTAGCATGGGTAACCCTGGCAAAATTCTGGTTTGCGTCCCTGGGGAATTTCAGTGCTAAAAACGCCTCTTTTTGTGGCTCTTTTTTCATATTTCTCAACAAAATCTTGACATGTTTGACTATATAGTGGTTTTTAACGGTGGTCAACACAAATATACATGTGTTGAGGCCTTAGACTGCACCGTTATCAATTTGCACTGGGATTCGGCGTCCCCATGGGCTCAAAAGAGATCAAAAATGCCCCAAAATGGCAAAAAATGACACTTTATGCTCCATAGCGTTTGATCCATATATTAGATTTTTCTGAAACTTGGCTAAAATGTGGCAGCCATTGTTCTTAATATAAATTCAGTATGGGTGACCCTAGCAAAATTCTGGTTCGCATCCCTCTGAGATTTTTAGGCTTAAAAAAACATGCCTTTTTAGAACTCTTTTTTCATATTACTCAAAAACTTAATATGTATGTCTATATAGTGGTTTTCCAAGGTACTGAATTCAAATATACATGTATTAAGGCGTGAAACAGTACCGTTTTTCCATTTGCACTGGGATTCGGCCTTCCCAAGAGCTCAAAAGTGGTTATAAATGCCCCCAAATTGCAAAAATGACACTTTTTACCTCATAACTTTTGCCCCATCCATTAGATTTTTCTGAAACTTGGCGAAAATGTGAAGGCAATGTTGGCCCTTCACATTTCTCACTTCTTCACTATTTTTTGTGGCATCATCTCACATGCAGCACCAGAGGGAGATCACGCATGTGCAGATTGTTAAAGTTTAAAATGCAAAAGTCAAGTATCATGGTTTAAATGTCCTCTAAACAGAAACATTTATTTAGAACCCCCCCCCTCCCCCATATTATCAAAGAACCTAGTGCTGATTTTAGATTCTGGACCCTTCTACTTGTTCAATGATAAAAATTCTCAAATGCACTTGTGATGTTAAGCTACATTTGGTCAAAATTGTACTGTTGCTTGTTTAATCAAATTTCTAGTATCGATTTTCGATACATACCTAAGACCACTTCCAGGCACATAAAGTATATTTGCATGAAATTTTTTAAAAAGCGTCATTACCATTTTGGATTCCATAGGAAACGAACTCTCACAGACACACACACAAAGTGCCTTTATTATATAAGTAGAGATTCCTAATTCATTCGGTTTATTTTTTAAAAATTGTACTCTAGTTTTATTTTTAATATAATTATATTACTTTATTAGCATGTTAACCTCTGTTGCCCAGTCGTAAAATATGATTAAATATGATATTTTAATTTATTTAAATTTTGCATGTATTATTATCAAGCCAATTTGCTATTGATTATTACATTATACCGAATATATAGTAGTGATTTCAAAAGTTTTAAAAAATATGACTTGGGTGTCATCAGCTAGAATCGAGACCAATACATTTAGCTTTCTAGCAGTATTCACTACAATCTGAGCTAATGACACATGAGTATCAAATATGACAATTTAACATAGTTAAACATATAAATGTATATTTGTGCATGCATAGACCATTTTGATCCACTTTGGAGCTACTTTTCCAGCTAAAAGCCAAATCGATTTTGTTTCACAGTTTTGAATACTTCATATGTCTTTAGACCAAAAATTGATAGATTAGTTTGGTAGAGATCTTGCCACAGACAAACAAGGTTGTTTTTACAATATATAGAGATTTGCAAAAATATAATTGGATTGTAGTTTTAGTTTTACAAAGAAATAAAAATAAATAAAATAAAGTCTTGCCAATAAATTAAAAACGATTAAGGATTTGCAACAGTTCAAATTTTTTCTTAAATTATTATTTTTTTTTTTTTGCAGTTTTGGGATTTATGTCTTATTTCGAGATTAATTTATATAGGTTATGAGCTATAAATTTTTATAAATCCAACATGTGGTATAGCCATAAAGTGTAAAGGACTAATGTTTTGCTTCTGGGTCTCTTGAAAGGCTAGTTGATTAACAGGTTTATCCCTGTGTCAAATGCTATACTTACCAATTAGAGAGGCCAATCAATGTTAAGGTATGCCTGAAAGGATTATTGATTTCATTTACAAAACTTGGTATTCTCTAAACTAAATGGAGCGTAACTAAACCGCAAGGCTGGCGCCGTTATCATTAAACATTCCATTGCTATTCAATGAATGAATATATTATTGAAACAGGCAAATATATGATCCTGCCACTAGCATATTTTTGCTATCCTAGCAAGATGGTAATATGTCGAGTAAACATCTACTCTCCCCCATAAAGGAGGAAATAATATTTTGGAGGATAATCTCTTATTATTAGGTTGGTGCAAAAATAATGCCGTTTTTTGACGTCCAACTTCAAGTCCAAAAATGACATTATTTTGCACCAACCTTATACCAGAACAGATACTACATTACCTTCTAAAGAATGAAATAATGTCTGTGATGGGAGGCTTAGAACAGTAGAAGATATACTACACTCCCAGTCCCCCTCTCTAGAAAAGCAGGAGATAATGGATAATTATAATGAGAAAATAAATATTACACCATCTTCCCTTGAATTGAGCATTGAAATAGTACATAGAATTAATATTACAGATTCAGATTCAGGCAGATACATATCCTCAATTAATAATATATGGTAAAATGATTGCCTTACATATTACTTAGTAGCAATATGATTTTGAAATTAAGTGTAGAATAATTTGCCAAAGGTAACTTTTGTAAATCTAATCGACAGATGAAGCTCAACAGTATCTTTCTCCTCTAAACTTTTTAATAAAATTTTATATTTTTCCATATTTCCTTAATGATTGAGTACCTCCTTGTAAAAACCTTTAAAGAGTAACTATAATTATAAATATAACTAGCTTTGTTTTTTTTTCTTCCATGTGCCTAACATCACAGTTTCTTTCTATACATTTCCCGTCTATGAAACGCATTACCAAAGAGGGCTTCCTTGCAGATTACAACATTGCCACCTTCAGATCCACTGTCAACCAATACTTGTTTAACTGCCTCCATAAATAACCAAACTTTGCTCATTCCATTAATCTTTTCAATATTCTTCTTCATTATTACACAATCTCGGCCTCACATTAACCCTTATACACGAGTGGCTTTTGATCTTGATAAGTAGTGAGGCATTACTAAAACACCGAAACGTTTTCCTTTTTTTGTTAGTAATACTACTTGCCTTGTAGTGTTGAATACAAGTGTTTAAAAATTAATCATACAGACAGTAGAATTGGAAAACCAAATTTAAATCCACCAAGATCAACCACAATGTTTTAAGAATAAATATTTTCTATAAAATGTTAACAATAATGAGTATTAAGTTTTAACATTAAATAACCCAGAATTTTGGGGTTGCATGTTTGCTCGTTGTGTTTGTTTGTTTGTTTGTTCGTTTTACAAAATCAACACTAGTTGTGTTATTTAATGCTGAAATGAGAAGTGACAGTGCTAAAATGGACTATGACTCAGCATACCGTGTTTAAATTCTGTCAGATTCATAACACCATTTTCACTATTAATATTGGCAACCTTGATGTGGTCCCTCATATGTATGTTTGATTCTAAGAAAAGAATCTGGGGGAGAGGAATGCCAACAGAAGAATTAAACAGTTTACTAACATACAGATTCATACAAAAAGAAGAATAATGCTGACCAAAGACATTATAAAAACAAAATGGAAAGTGATCAACTATGTTCAGAGGCAACCCAAAGCTTCGATTTTTACTGAGATGTAGGGGAGGGCGCCATTTTTTCCCCAAGGTTACTTCACTTCGATTTGTCAACTATTTCTTCGTCACTCATCTAGATTTTTCTCTTAATTAGTCCACTTTAAATGTTGACTTGCAGCATTTGTGCTCTCGCTGTCTCTTCATAGGTACACTTGTTACTAATTGCAGTCATCCTTCCCCTCACTGTTATCATACTCTGTCTAAAGCAGGGGAGTCTCTTTACATGCCAATTAAATATAGGCATATAACCCAACCCCAATTATGTGCCTTACAGCTCTTGCAAACAGCTGCTACACACCACAAGCACTTTGAATTAACTAAGGTGCAAGGATTTATCACACTTATTCTTGATTCTCACCTCATAAGGCTGAGTGTTTAAGCAAAGTAACATCAGGTATCATTTTTTAATGGTTTGAACCCTGGTCTCTCGGCCTATTAGTGAACACTCCCACTATTATGTCAAATTAGCTAGTTTGTACATTATTATAGACAATTCATTATAAATGATTAATTGAGCACATATTACTATTTTACCAACTGCTTTCAATAGAGAGTTCATGCTTTTCCCAACGACATTATTGTTTTCACACAGAATCCACTCATACTTGAACTTGGCATATCAGATTGCACAAACTGCAACACTACTGAGTCAAGCATGCATCCCCCTCCCAATAAAAAAATTGATATGTCATAAAAAGACAAAGGAAATCACTTGGCCTGTTGGTTCAAAACAAGAAAAAAGTTAGCAAAGGAACTTCTAACGGATATTGGCAGGATATTGAATTTATAAAATAAATGGTTATGAATCATGCCAAAAAATAATACCAATATTGAACTTTTGACATATATTTTTTTTATTTAGTTGTTAATTCAATAGTTTTATGATAAATCTAATTTTTAAAGCTGAATTCTTTCTAAATCAATTTGCTGATATTAGCAAATAAAAAAAATCGTCAAAGAAATTTCTTTTATAACTCATTTCTTCGATTGTTTCATCTGTAAATAGCAGAAGCTATAATTACTAATGTTTGGGATGCCGGGTCTGTGGGGAGTGAAGCTGCAATGAAAATGCTGCTACTATTACTACTGTTGCTAATATTACTACTACTTATAATAAGATTTTTTACGCTCTGTAAATATTTTCTAGAATTGCACCAAATTTAGCAGGATACAAATTTGGCATGATAGTGCATAATAAGAAAGTTGATATCTACTACTGTTAAAGCTAATAATAATCTGACATTACCCTCCCCCCCCTAAAAAAATGGTGGAATTATCCTTAGTTAGCACAGAAAATGGTTGTGAAGGGTCAAGAATGGAGAACATCATCCAGACTTACTTTGGAAAGGCGCAAAGAATACTGAAATTGTGAGGAGGCTTATTGCCTCTCAAATTCCAGAGAAGGCCAACAAATGAATGTCTATTACGATAACATAAAATGATATATAACGGTTGTTGAAAGATATATCGAATGCTGAAAGATTAGAGACTTGCTGTTATTCAGACTGCAGAGAACCACATTTTTTTTTGCCAATGAGTAATCACCAATAATGACCCAAGTGAAAACTACTAATTAAATAAGAACATGAGCCAGTTGTAGGATCGCATAACTCTACTTAACAAAATAAGGATAAGCCAAAGACATGTGTGTCTTACTTCTCCATATTGCATGAAGTATTACCAATGTTAATACCATTGAAAAGCAGATAACTTTAAAAATATTTATCTCATCATGCTGAAATTTGAATGGTGGTTACTGCTGTTAAAGAGCATCAGATCCATTCTTCAAATTTATAAAAATTGGAAGTTAGAAATTCTGTCAAAATTTTAACCTTGGTCGAACTTTTCATCTTTAAAAGATGTGGGATTTCATTGGCTACAGTATGGGACAAGTAATTAGTTTCCAAGATAAACAGAACCAAAGTTTTTTGCCAAAAATTGTAATTTGCACTTCTGTGACCTTGACTTTTGACCTAGACATCTCAAAATTATATCAATTGTAAGTTAGATGATAACCAGTATTTTGATCATACTTGATGATTGGCTAAGCGATGTAAATAGTAGGCTCTACACAAATATAATAACAAACCAATTGTCCGAAAACATGACCTCTTTAGCAAAGCTACTAAGCACACATAGACTCCAAAATTATTGTGATAAGTTGTTCAAAATTTTGCCTGCAATACACTTGCCATGATTGTCATGTTGCCCCTCAACTTAAAATTTATAACGTTTTGACTACTATTATTCTTAATAACTAGGTTAAAATTGTTTTCTATGCATGTGTTATTTGAAATTGAATCTGTAATAGAGACAATCGAAACCAAACTTCCTCATTCAAATGTCACTGTATCTGAGTTTCTTTACAGTTTTATTGTGCTTATAAACACCGCTTGTGAAATTGATTGCTGAGATTTTATCTTTGTCATAGAATTCTGTTATATTTTCAGATTATTGAAATAACGATGATTTAATTGAGCAATTCTTTTGTAATTTTTTAAAGAATCAGTTGTTGTTAATCATTATTCTATAACCTTTTGTATCTTTTCACACGTGTTTACCTCATCATTCATTTTAAGACAACTGCAAATACCCATTTTTACAGCAATGAACAATCTTCATCTCTTGTAATGTCTGAAATGTTTCAGTCGTCTCATAATTCCATAATTCTATTTATACCCTCGGGATGCTGTCAGAAATTCTGATTGATTGCCAAATGTCCTCAGTAAAATGATTAGGGATTTTTCCTTTTGCAGAAATAAATCTTATCTGCAGATCACTCATAGGAGTTTGTATTGTTTCTTTTTTTTTGTTGTTGTTCAGCCATTGTGGCAGTTAAGTGATTTCGTCATCAGGCACGTCTGGTAGTCTGGAATATGGCATGAAGATGGAATGCATTCTGAATGTCTTGTGGCAGCAAGTTTATTATTATTCTCACAATAAATTTGATTATGAATGAAAATGTACATTTCTGAGACATTTATGAACTTAGAGTTATTTTACTATATGACAATATTTCTCAGATGAGGTGTTGATATCCAACTTATTTACATGCATCAAACTGTGTTTCTCAATTTGATTGCAGACTATTTTATAGTTTCAGCGATTGTCAGCTTCAGTCTTCTTTAAGTGCCTTTTTTCTATAGTAGATAAAAGAACCGTTTCAGTTCTGAACTCTCAGAAAGTTAGTGATTATGACAAAAGTTACCCGAAGAAGGCCAGAGAGTTTGATAGCCTAATATTGTTAAATTTGCAACAATTAAGTTGGACACAATTAAGTCGGACAATATTTAAAGATATAAGTTATTTTACTATTTACATATTATGGCTACAGAACAAAAGTAAAAAAAAAAAAATCTTCGTCAGTGTTTGCTCTAATATTCATGTAAAATCATAGAATTATGTGAGCAGTTTAATTTTTTATATAAATAATTATAATTTTAATTCCTGATAACCTAAAATAACCGTTGACTTTTATTTAGAGTGCCGATTTTCTTTACAAATTAATTGCAGGCGTTCCAACTTGCTAGTTGCTTTTTAACTTCCTATCAACACTTGATGTTGTTTACTTATCTTTTTGATGGAATGGAATTACGCATATTTCCATATAAATATGCAAATTGGTCTTTACTATAGAGTTGAGAATTATAAAACATATTTATAATATTCATTGAAGAATACATTTTTTTCTTTGGAGCACAGGGTGAAGATGCTCATGTGGTTGCAAGTGTAAAATATCGATGGAGCAAGTCCAGGAAACTTCTGCCATTACTAACCAGCAGAGCATTATCACTGTTGACCAACAGAGAAGTCTATCAAACATGTGTACGCAGTATAATGACTTACAAAATGAAACCTGGTCAGTGAGTGTTGGGGACATATGTTGCATGTAGAGAAAAATATGAAAAATGATACGATTTATAATGTGAATTTTAAACATAGCAATAGTATAAAAGACGTATAGAATGGAAGCCTTTGATGGTATGGTTATGTTGAAAGAACGGATGACAGGTCTTGGGTCAGTAGGTTTAGAACGAGTAGCATATCCAGTTTACAGGGGAAAGCCAGAAAAACATGAGAGGAAGTGATAAAAATGGACTTGCGAGAAAGAGGAGTAAAGATCTGACAAGGGATAGGTTAGTTCAGAAGTCAATTTCTTAATGCTGCATGTCAGTATTAGTGATTCTATTATAATCTAAATTCACTCTTAGCTTCCTATCAACACTATTAAAAGACTATATTGTTAATTAGGGTTAAAAAGCAATAGTATACTAACACATATGCGCAACCAATAACGTCATTCGAACAACAAATTAGCAACTTCACAAACAATTTCTAAATATTTAACTCGCAAATATAATCATAAAGACTTGTTCTCTTAAGAAAGCAATCACAACATGTGATACAAATTTGAACTCAACCCAACGACATCAATATAGAAAATCATCTACAAGCGCGTGCAAAAGCATCAAAAATCATTAAGGAAGGTAGATGATAAACCTGTTTGTTAACACAACAACCACAAACTGATTGCAAAAGAAATGATAAGAAAATCCCGTGGCAAATCAACACCCACACAAAACAACAGTGCATTTCTATAAACAACATCGGAATAAAAGAGAGAGAAAAAATTAAATCAATCTCCTAGAAACAGAATTTAAAAATAACTTTTTAAAAAATCATTGCTTTCTAATTTCTCCAAAGTATAAAAATCAATGAGGAAAAATACATCTACTTTACAATACACAGTTCACAGTCAAAATCATAACATATAATAAAGGAAAATAGTAAAAAAATGTGATAGATTGAGTGGTTGTTAGATTTTACAGAATATGAATCGTTGTTGGTTAATTTCATTCTCTAATCGTACATGCGTTTTGTATACAATATTATACAAAACTGACTTTATTAGTGACTCGCTCTCCCAGAAAAAAGAAAGTGACAAGGAAAGAAAAGAAAGGAGTGAACCGAATGAAAAAAGAAAGAAAATATCTACAAGAGACGTTCCAAAAGTAATGCCTCCTATTTTTATTTCACCGGAATTAATCAGAGGGGATTGAATACTTATGATAACTTATGCATTCATGACCTGAAAGTTTCATCTTTCTGTTGCTGATATTGATGATTTAAGACTTAAGGAAGTGACTCTGGTGATAAATGTCCGTCAGAAACAGAGATATGTCATTGAATTCCTGGAAAAAGTGCATTGAGAATAGTGACGACTATGTAGAAAAATATATTCTAAAGCACAAAGTGTCATTAGTTTTAATAGTACCACTTCCGTCTTCGGAAATCTTCAAACTTTTGAGTTAAAACAAATAGGAGGTTTTACTTTTAGAACGACCCTTGTATGACAAAGCCTCCTCTGGACGCCCATGTACAGCTATCGTTCATCGCTGGCAAAAGTGCATTGAGAATGGTAGTGGCTAAGGAGAAAAATAAATTCTGGAGCACAAAAGGTCGCTCGTTTTAATGGTTCTACTCCCGTCTTCGAAGCTCTTCAACTTTTTGAGTTAAAAAGATAGGAGGCTTTGCTTTTGGAATGACCTGCGGATAAAAAACAATAGTATTATAGAATTAATTTTATTTGTAAGCATATATTTTGCAGATGAATATGCTATAAATGATAATTTCTGTTTAACTCCTAGATGGAACTCTGACAGACACTATTATTTTGTAATCAGAGATAAGTAATGATAACACAATTCCCACAAACTCCCAAATTAGGGTCTCCCCATTAGATGAAGTTTTACCATAATCAGGATGGCGTGAGGAACTCTTTTAGTTTAAAAGGCTTGAAAACAGAGTAGGCAAAAAAAAAATCAATGGTTGGGAAAGATAGATTGCTATGTGGTAGGATGCTTAGATTGTGTTTGATTTATTTGTTTTAGGAAAGCGAAAGACCAGGACATTATTTATAAAATAAAAAGTACCCATGAATTCAAAGATTATTTAACAGATATTGGAAATTACATAGTAAACATGAAATGGAGTCTAAAAGGCCATGTTTGATTTATTTTTGAGTCAAGTAGAATTTTTTTTTTAATTTCTGCTATGAAGCTATATATACCATTTACTGAAAATGCGGTACAATATTATGAGTTATTCATTTTAACTGGACATCTATAAACAGAGATTCTTAATTGCAAACTGAAAACTTTTAACCTTAACATTTTCTTCCGTTTATTTTCCCAACCTGGCCAATGTCAGTTATGTTTGCTAGTTATATAACGTTTGGGTTTTTTTCTTGTTTTAACAAGAATAATTGATAGAAATAATTATTTCATCAAAAATGAACTATCTTTTATAGAAAAGTTATTAAAAAAAAAAAGTCCTATTTTTTGAGATAGCAAAATGGCCGAGACTTGGGAAATAATAGATCAAAAAAGAGGCTTGCAAATTGATAGTTCTGATTTGAAAAACAAAAATGGGCACATTCATCATCATCAATTGTATTATTGTCATTTTCGGTTGCATGAATGTATGAAGAATTTTCTTCGATCACGTTACAGAGAATATTAAATTCTGAAAATAAACAGATTTAATAAATGAAAGGTTTGATGGGTGAAAAATTTGACATTTGTTTTTGACATTTTTCAAAACAGTTTTAGAGAATTTTGATGAAATAGTTTATATTTTATATTTTTTATATGTACGAATAGATAATACTGAAAAAGAATTAATCATCATATGCAATACACTTTTGCATTCATTAACTAATGATTTTTGAAAAATCGTGTCTTTATTTATCTTTAATTCTAATCAATTTTATTGATCAACAGTGTTTACCTGATTAAATTTGTCGTATGTTTACACATAAACTAGACTCTGTCAAAAGTTTTGCTATATTTTTGATAATTTGTAAGATGTTGAGCTGGTCAGTAAAACATGAGTGACAATTTGGGATACTAGATGCTCTATGTGTAAAAGCACTTTACGTATCTCAGCATTGTTTTTAATCAACTTGGACTTGTCGTTGCCATTGAAATCAAGTAAAGCCAAATTGGGTCTTGTGCAAACATTGCTTCACAACTAATTTCTCCCCCACACACAGAAGATATCTTCTATCTCATGAGACTGAATAGAGGCCTTCTTCTTATGTAAGATGTAATCTAGAGTTCTAAATATTTTTATTATACGCGTCACAAATTATTAAGACAAAGAAACCTTAGAGGATAAAGATTTTTAACAAGGAAGGAAGGTGATAATAAACAACTCCGGAGTGTAAGATGTCAAGTCTCACAATCAGCATTTTTTAGTCTAGCTGGCCATGTCTGATTGTATTACTCATCTTGGGATAGGTATTCTTCTAGTGTGTATGTATATATATATATATATATATATATATATATATATATATATATATATATATACTAGCAGAAGTACCCGTCATTGACTGGGTTCAAAAACAGCCTACAGAAAATGGACTGTGATTGATAAAAGTATGAACGGTTATGAAAAGGAGGGGGTTGTAAAGAGATAGGTTTTGATACTCAAAAATTTTACCCTAAGCAAAATATAATGAAAGTAAACATAATTTTCGTGAAAATATATTTTTTTATATCAACTTTGTTTCCATTCGTAACCAAGAGTGACCAACAAAATGATGTTTCCTTACAAAGAGAAAATGTTATATATATTATAATATAAATATACAAGAAATAAATGTTACCATAGTCAATAAAAGTTACTTTTATGGTAGAAAAGTTCATTGGTTTGTAGTTTTAAGTAGTTTGTAAAGGAAAATTTTTTTTTTTAATTCACGAACCGGTTTAAAAAAAATCAAAATTGGCAGCGACTTTGAAATGGAGAGCCTCGTTTTCAATTTGAAGGAGGGGCACCTGAGCATTTTGTGTTAACAATTTAAGAGAGTTCTGTCAACGTAAGGAATATTCATAAACATATTTTAATGTTTTCCGTTATTTTGTGCTTGAGGAATATTCGATTATGGCATGTGTAGTTTATATAAAAATTTATTTAAGTAGTTATCGCCTCAAATTTCATTTTAATTTCGGTTCGCTGAAATTATTTCAAGTAAAGAGCATTAAAAAATATTTCAAAACAAAAAAAAACATGAACTGAACTTTTATTGACTATGGTAACATTTATTTCTTGTATATTTATTTTTTCGGGTAGTCGTTTGTTGGCTTTTCTGCTAAATACTCTTACTAAGTAATATCGACGAAATATCGAAAAACAAAGAAACAAAAACAGTTTTGAAAAATAATGAAGCTTTACTTACTTTAGTAAAATAATCTGAAACAGCAAAATGGGACATTACAAAAGTAAACACGTAATTACTTTAGTTTTTTAAAGCAAAGAATCGATATAAATATGAATAAGAAGAAAATGGCGCCCTTTTCAAGCAGAATAGCTTTGTTTCAGTTTTACAGTATTGAACGGTGTAGTATTGCGCCGTCGGATTCAGGGTTGTACTATTGTAATGTAAAGAACACACAGGAAGGCTTGTAATCAACTGAATTCCTTCTAGTACACTGACAAAAAAAGCTTAAACAGATATATAAATAAATAAAAATAAAAATGTTATGTTAATGTTTTTAAAAAGACACATAATCACTTGAGCAGGATTTTTTCCTTCTTTTGACACGATAACAAGTAACGTTCTTATTTTTTATCATTTATCTATTTTCCAAAGAGTGCCACGTGCAAGTGGAGAAGGAAAAAAACAGATTTATGCAAAATTTGTGTCGAGAATTGTCTAAAG
This sequence comes from Euprymna scolopes, assembly GCF_053919585.1. Lineage (NCBI taxonomy): Eukaryota > Metazoa > Mollusca > Cephalopoda > Sepiida > Sepiolidae > Euprymna > Euprymna scolopes. The sequence goes on from NC_136492.1 coordinate 45,930,023, forward strand.
TTCTGACTTTTTTTTTTTTTTTTTTGGCTTTCACTTTAATTTGTGAGGTGAAATTATTCGACACAATATGATTCAACTCCAAAAATAAATAAAAGCTAACGTAAATTAAGATTAAAGTTAAGGTGTTATTGTAGACCCTCACCCCTTTTAAAAAAACCTTGTTAAACTTTGTGGCATATTTACATTCTATGGAGGTCAGGCGTGAACAGGCGTGTACCATATTTCTTCAAACTGAAACATAATTATCAAAGTATACTTACGCAAATAGATATGAAAAGTCTTTGTTAAAGTTTGTGCCATATTTCCATGGAGTACAGGCGCGAACGCAGACCCCACAATTTTTATGAACCACTGTTCTGCCAGATCAAACATACCCATTCCTGATCCTCGATACATCTTCTCTCATTATATGTAATCAGTTTTTTAAAATAGTCAACCATATAGGAGCCTATTCGTGACTAGACACACACACACATTCAGCTTTATATTATAGATATATATATGGAACAATCACGTTGGCACACTGATTCTTGCCAGATCACTGAATTAAGCAAAGTTGAGCTTGGCCAGTACCAGATGGGTGATCATTTTGGAAGGCTAGGTGCTGTATGTACCATGCTGAGTCATAGAAATTTCAAGATTGGTATCTGGGGACACATTAATTCACTAGGAGAGATGCACCTCCCAGTCTTCATTAAGACATGCGTATAAGAGAAGGTAACTCTGATGTAAAAACCTGCAGTCTACTGTATACTCTGTCCTGTGGTAGTCATTTGTACCGACAAAGATAAGTAGTAATAGCAAAAAGTGTGGTTGGTTCTACACAAAGCCTTTACCACTATAAACAAATCATCTGTGGGGGTTTCAGAGCAACTTCGTTGTTGTGAGGAAACTCATGCCTCGGAATCAATAGGAGAGTTCGTAATCAGACATACATACATATATATATATATATATATATATATATATATATATATATATTTATTTATTTATTTATTGTTGATTTTTTAAACGATCAATACGGTTAAATAACATCTTCCTCTCGAAGATTGTTTTACTTAGAAAATCGCCCATATTTTATTTGGACGTAGATAAATCGTATATTCATTTATTTTTTTTATTATTTTAAAACAGTAATCTACTAACATGCATATTTCGAGGTTCTTTCTTTTTTTTTTTTTTTTTACAAGGCCCAGAAGCCACCTAGGGATGAGGGTTATTGTAAGTACAGTACGTTAGTGTGGAGATTTAATAAAATGTCTACTGAAGGGGGCGGTTCATTAGGAATTTGTTTACGTTGGACTTGAAGACATCCAGGTTGTAGTCAGGTGGGAAGCAGGCAGATGGAACAGATTTCCACAGGCGTGCAGTTCTAAGAAAGAAGCGTTGTTCATGGAATCTACGTTTTGATTTATGCATAGATAAAGAGTGGGGAAAGTTTTTGACAGTGGATTCAGCTAGACGGGTGTTTTTTGTAAAAGATTGGTGAGGAGGGACCAGAGATTGGAGTTCAGACGAGCACCTGCCATGGAAATAACGATAAAACAAAGATAGGCTTGCAACGTCTCTTCTGTGGGAGAGAGGTTGCAGGGAAGAGAAAAGGGCATCCCCCACTAAGCCATGAAGTCTATTTTGTATTCTGTTAAGGCAGGATAAGCTGTTTTTAGCAGCTCCTGCCCAGATATGGCAGCAGTCTTCCATCCTTGGACGTACTTGGCTTTTATATAGATAGATAATTGCATCAGTAGTGAGATATCTTCTGGAGCAGTAGAAGGATCCCACTATCTTTTCAGCGACCTTGGCAACAGACTTGATGTACGTGTTCCATTTCAAATCAGGAGTGAAGATCAAGCCCAGAAGCTTGTCAAAACATGGGGCTTCTCCTAGACGAGAGCCATCCATTTCAATTGATGCTAGATGGGGATCAGAGCGTTGATGATGTAAAGATAGGAGTTTTGTTTTAGATGTATTAAAGGTAACCAGCCACGTCTTCCCCCACTGAACCACACGCTCAAGATCAGAGGAGAGAGAATCAGAGAGAGCTTTGTCATTTGCAGTCTTTGGTGTGTTGCCGTAGATGGTCGTGTCATCAGCATAGATGTCAACGAATGATTTAAGTATGTGTTTAGGAGGTCATTGATGTAGATCAGGAAGAGAGTTGGGCCCAGGATGGACTCTTGAGGAACTCCAGCATTAATACTGCAGGTCTCTGATTTTTGTCCATCAACCATTACTCTTATGAGCCTATCAGAGAGAAATGATTTAATGATAGAAAGAACATTTCCAGTTAAACCGTAGCTGGATATCTTGTGAAGTAGGCCTTTATGCCATACCTTGTCGAAGGCCTTTGATATGTCAAGAGCAATTACCCTAGAAAGGAAGCCTTTGTCAAGAGATTCACTAATCCTGTGAGATATAACCGTTAGCACATCTGCGGTAGATCTTGCAGAACGGAAACCATATTGCGTGTCACTAAGAAGGTTATTTTTGCTGAGGTGGTTGACTATTTCTCTATTTAATATGGATTCCAGCAACTTACTCATGACACACAGGAGACTTATTGGTCTGTACTGAGAGGGAGATGACTTATCAACTGAGTTCTTAAATACAGGGCATACTGATGAGGTTTTCCAGGGTGTTGGAAAGCACTTCTCTTTAAGGCAATGCTTAAACAGTTTCGTAAGTATGGGGGCAAGTTCTGGTTGAAGCTTTTTTAACACTATAATTGGGATGCCGTCAGGGCCAGTTGTTTTACTGGAATCAAGGTTCTTGATTAGCTTGACGACCTCATGCACAGATATTTCTATGTTACCTAGCATGTTCTGTGTTATAGGAGGAAATATGGGGAGTTGATGGCCTTCGTCGCATAGGGTAGAATTAGCTGCAAAGTTCTTGGCAAATTGTTTGGCCTTGTCTGAAGCCTTCTTACTTCAAAAAAAAAAAATGAACAAGAAATCTAAGTTTATAAATGATTAAAATAAACGGTAAATAATCTATGATTTTATGAGGTCACTGTTAACACGCCAGACTGTGGTACACATGGTCCAGACTTTGATTCCTAGACACAGTCAAGCATGTCCGTAGATTACTGTTTTTAAAAATGAGAAAAAAAATAATATATATATATATATATATATATATATATATACCCGGTTAAAAATATTTTTAACCTTATTAAAATATCATTCATGACTAGACGAGTTATTCTCCCCCTTTTCTTTTTCTCTTCTTTTAATTTTGCTATTCTTTCTATTTTTATACTGGGTTTTCATTTTCATTAAAAGAACTGGCCTCGAATAATAACAGAGGTATATTGTCGCCTGACAATGTCTTTTAAGACTGAAACAATAGATTTCTGGTAGTGACTTATGGTAATTTAGTTTACCCAAATTGAATTAAGTATATATATGTATATACATATATATATATATATATATATGATGGGCTTGTGCTGGGGTCTTTTTCCAAAAAAGAGCTCACCATAGAACAATTGTTTTGGGAGTCGATAGTCTTCAAACCAGATGAGATGACCCGCCCAACACAACTGGTTCTTAAATAACAATGGTAGCAATACTGGTTGTTTTGGCCTTTTTTAAGACATATGTATTAGGGACAAAGCTATACCACTTTTAACCAAGAATGTGTCTAAGGCAGTGCTGATGGAACCTCTCAAGCAATTCTATATGTCACTGGTACAAGGTCCAAGTTTCAGATGCGTAGAGTAGGGATGGTACTACACATTCTTGATATACTGAAATTTTAGTTATCAGAGTTAGATCACCGTCAGACCAGACTCTATCTTGTAACCTTCCAAAAGTATCAGATGCCTTGCTGATTCTCTGTCTTATTTCCGCATTAAGAGTGCCATCATTTGATAAGGCACTCCCAAGGTAGACAAAATTTTTTACGACTTCAAGGCGCTTTCCACAGATGAAGATATCAGGTTCCACATACAGATCATCGGGAGCGGGAGTGTACATGACTTTAGATTTCTCAATGCTAACTGTCAGTCTGAAGCAGGTACAAGCATTTGTAAAGAGATCCTTCACTAGTTGCATATCTATTGGGGAGTGTGTTACTAGGTCAGCATCATCAGCATACAACAGTTCCCTAACAAGTCCATCACTAACAAATGTTTCGGCTTGGAATCTTCTGAGGTTGAACACCTTTCCAGTCGTTCGGAATCTAATATAAACACCCATATCACAATCGTGGAAACCATACCAGAACACAGCAGTCAAATAGAGTGAAAACAATGTTGGTGCAGCTATATCACCCTGCTTCACACCATTATCAATGGGGAATTCTTCTGAAAGCCGACCATTGAAGTTGACGCGACCTTTCATACTATGATGAAGTTGCTTGAACTTGTCTGTAAAAGCAGGTGTACAGCCAAATTTTTCCAGCACTTTCCAGAGAGCCTCACGATTGACTATGTCAAACGCCTTGGTTAAGTCCACAAACACCT